>NC_041381.1:444030489-444120101 GCF_002162155.2 Triticum dicoccoides | reverse complement strand
GCCGCCTGCCGCTGCCGCCCCGCCGTCGCCCAGGAGCCCCGCCGCCCCACCAGACCCCGCCGGAGCCGCCGGATCTCGCCGGAGCCCCGTCGAGGTAGCCGCCCGCCGCCGCCGGTTTTCTAGAGAAAACAGATTCGTTTGTTTAGAAAACCCTAGGTTTTATTTTTTAGATCGGTTTATTTTTTTTACGGTTTATTTTCTTAGCGAGCGCCCGCTCGTTCATTCGTTTTAACGAACGAGTTTTACCGTTTAGCCGCAGACAGCGAACGTCCGTTCGTTAGCCTGTTCGTTAGTTTTTTCCAGGGTTTTTAGCAGTTATTTTTTATCGCGATTTCTGCCCTGATTTTCGTTTTAGTTTTTCTCTTCGCTCGTTTATCAGAATCAGGCGATTCAAACGCCTAGAGTTTCGTCTCGAAACCCTCTTTCTGTTTAACCAATTTAAACATGATTTTACTACTTAAAATTTGACCGAAGTCCAGATTAGTAAATAAAGCTTGTTTCTTCCGTAATTTGAGTTTCCTTGTTTCGTTCGGTTTGATTCTTTTTGCAAATCGGAGTTCTTAAGTTGAAATTTCTGGTTAAGATCTCTTATTTGAGTTTTACCCGTGCTTCTAGTTGAGTGCTTATTGTATGCTTGTTTGTTTGCGATACAGTACCCGGAGTGCGAAGCATGCTACTACGAGTCTCTAGGTTTCACGGATCATCAGCAAGGCAAGTAACACTTTGATCATACCTTTTTACTACCCAGTTTTATTGCATTAGATCAATACTCAAACAATTGCATGGTTAGGATCTGATTAATATGTGGGTTTCGGGAAGTATATGAGGTAGTACCTATTGTCCTGTTTATTATCAAACCTTTGGGAGTTACTTCTATGATGCTTATATTGCTATGCTATGCTTGTAGACGTGGATTGGGTGAGTGTATCCATGACAGATATGAGTATTGTTAATTAATGGTTAACTTAAGGTGGCTACTTTAATTCACATCTGGGTGGATTGAGGCAACTGGGGAACCCAGTGTTGCCTGTATTTTTGGAAATCCCGGGGTACCGTGTGATTCTCCTATGGACCGCCACCCAGGCTCAAAGGGATCATAAGATTATTCATGCTAGAAATTTCTGTGTGCAGCCACAAGCTATTATGGGCTCTAGCATAGTTGAGTACGTTGCAAGACCTCTTTCAGTGGTGTGCTAGCAGATGTAGGGGAAAGTAGGTGTAACTGTCCACCCAGAGTAAAGAGTTATTGTTTCAGAAAGACTGTGTCTTGTTTCTCCGACCATGGATGTATTCGAGTCTTGTGGGGAAAAGTGCGAAACCTCTGCAGAGTGTACAAACTAATCATGGTTAGCCGTGTCCCCGGTTATGGACGTTTTGAGTATCTAGTTCCTGGATTATCATGTTGATCTCATCATGTTACTTAATTTAATTTTGATTGGGTTAAATGATGATGCTTAATTGGGATTGAGTTGGAGGAACCTTCTCAATGTTTAAACAACCACCATGATAGTTCAATAAAATTTATTCCTTTGTTGTAGGAAAAAATTGGCTTTATGCAAAACTGTAACCATAGAGCTTTCCACCAGCCAAATTTGCATGTAGTGATAGCATCTTTCTGTTCATTACTTTCTGTGTGTTACATTGCCAGCATATTCCATGTGCTGACCCGTTCCGGGATGCAATGTTCATGTTGCAGACTTTTCAGACGATGAGTAAGGTGCCTTAGGTCATGATCTTTCACTCAGTGATGCCATTGGAGTTGATGGACTCACTTTATCTTCCAAGCCTTCTACTGTTATCGTTTGTAGATGGCCTTAAGCCATATTTATTGTAATAAGTTCTCTTTTGAGACATTCGATGTAATAAGTGTATGATTGCTACTCTGTTATAAATCCTTCAAGTACTGTGCGTGTCAGCATTACCGATCCAGGGATGACACTGATGCACAAAGATTAGACTGTTTGAGGTCTGGTCGCTACAATTAGACGGGCACAAAAGAGATGAGAGAAACAATACTTAGCCTATGAAGTACGTGTTAGTTCCTTTGCTATTAACTCGTTGCGGTGCTAGCCTAATCACACATATGCATGAGCATAAATCGATAAAGGCCTTAATTTGTTTAGTTCTTTGCGCGATTCCTATACACATGATGCTTGCAGTTGATCTACCACAAAAAACCATTAAGGCAGTGAACAAAATTTGTCGCGGATTCCTTTGGTGCGCTGAAGCTCAAGCAAATGGTGGGCAATGTGCGCCTATGTGGGCTGGTGGGCTAGGAATTCCGAATCTCAAATGGATGAACATTGCGCTGCAAGCACGGTGGATTTGGCTACAAAAAGCGGACGGTGACAGACCCTGGTCTGAATTCAAGATAAATGTTCCGGCGGCATCTCTTCAGATTTGCAATGCGGCCACCAGTGCCATTGTGGGCAATGGTAACAGAACGATGTTTTGGGAGGACAAATGGATAGATGGAGAGGGAGTCAAGGATATTGCACCGTTGATTTACAGCAGGGTAAAAAACCGGGTGCGGGCTAACCGTACTGTTGCCTAGGCCATGCTTGACCACTCATGGGCTAGGGACATTAGACCGGAGATGACTTCAGATGAGCTAGATGAATACATGAAGCTGTGGTCTAGGGTGGTGGATGTGGAGCTAGTTCAGGATGAGCAAGACACTGTCAATTAGACTTGGGAGAGGAACGGTGAATACTCTGCAAAATCTGCGTATGAGGCTTTATTCTGGGCACGGGAGGTGGCGCCAATGGCAGAATTCACCTGGAAAGCCAAGGCGCCTCTACCATGTCGTTTCTTCATATGGCTCGCAGCGCGAAACCGGTGTTGGACTTCTGACCGACTAGCCAGGCGAGGCCTTAATCATCAGGACAGTTGCCCTCTATGTGACCAAGAGGAAGAGTCAACCAACCACCTCATGCTACACTGCATGTTTGCAAAGGAGATATGGACGGCGGTCCTACAAGCTATGGGCAAGATGGAGAGGATGGCGACGACGGGCAGCAAAATTGAAGACTGGTGCATAGATAAGGGAGGTGCAACCAAGCAGAAGGGGGATCAAGCGACAATTCTCATCTTGGTCATGTGGGAGATGTGGAAGCACCGTAATGCCATTATCTTCGATGGGGCCTCGCCATCCAAGAACTATGTTATTCTTAGAATTTGCCAGGAGGGTAGAGCGTGGAAACAAGCGGGGTTGATCACGGATTCTTTCACGAGGTGGAAATGTGGGCTAGTGCGAGGAGTTACTATATAGTCGAGGTGGTAGTAGTAGTGGTGGAATCGTGTTCATGTAATATGTAAACACTAATGTGGAGGGGCTCTTTTCCCCACTCCTTTATAGTAAAGTACGCACACTCGTACGTATTAGAGAAAAAAATTAGCTTTTGGTCAGAGGTTAGAACTCACTGAGGGAGTATTGAGGGAGTATTAGCTTGTTTTACGAGATTGTTCACAAGACCGGCCGCTTTACCTCAACCGCACACGTTTTTCAGCAACGTAACGTAACGACCATAGCGTCAGAAATTGTAGTGAGGCAATTCCGTTTCCTCTCCCTCGCTCGAGGTGATACGCGAGCAGTTCCTACGCCGGCACAGCCGCTGGCTTTCCTTCCCTTCGCTCGTCGCTCCAGCGGCGGCAGCAGGGTTGGGGAGCCCCGATTCTTTTTGGCTCGTGTCTAGGTCTAGGCTAGTTTGTTTAGGCGACATCACTCGGTCGGTACTGAACTCTTCGTCAGGAATAAAAGTTATCGGGCCACCACCTTGACGGTGTCAAGGAGTTGCGGATATGTGTCTAGGCAAGGCCTTCAAGACAGTGGTGGAATTCTTGTCGAGGGTCATGTTTCTTTGGCTTCTTCATCCACGCCGCGTTAGCGGTTCCTTCGGTGCTATCACGAAGCCGAAAGTGTTGGTGTTGGAGGTGGCCGGTGCTGCGGCGGTGGTCTCATCCAAGATATGTGCATCTAGAGTTTCTTCGAAGGTGGAAGATGGTTGCCGGTTCTAGAGCCATTCAGCAGCTTTGCCGCATGAGTACTTTAGAATCGTGAGTCAAGAGCAGTGGAGATGTGCTCCGATCGACAATCCACAGCGATAAGTGTGATGCCCTTCGTGGCAGCGCCTGTTCATAAGCTCACAACACGGTATTTTCTTTTGGATCTTGACAACGCCTATTCAAAGGCACACAACGCAGTACTTTCTTTGGATCTTGGCTTGATGCAGACGTTTTTCTCGCCTTTCTTTTGGATCTTGGCTTGGTGGAGACGTTTTCTTCTCCTTTTCGAAGGACGCTCCGGCGATGGTGGTGTTCTTTTTTTCTTGCATTTCTCTTGGTGTGCTATCTCTTTGGGTTTCTCCTCAGATCTGCCATTTGTGTTGTGATATGCTGATATCTACTCTCTCTCTCTCTCTCTCTCTCTCTCTCTCTCTCTCTTTATTTTACTAATAAAGCAAGATGCGTTTCGCCAATTTTTTCATCCGTTCACCCATCTAAAAGAATTTTTTTTCTATCCAAGATGGTACTAAAATCTTATGTGTTTGTCTGCTAGAAAAAGAATTTCCATACTCGGCCGCGGCTGTGGCCCAGTGAAGCTAGCCCACTTATTTTTGTGCCCACACAGTTGAGAAAATTCTATTTTGCGCTCTGGCAACAATTAGTCGGAGTTTGCACAGGACAATCAATAACGGGCTGGACAATTTTTCTTTATATCTGTTTTTTACTTCTATTTTTATTCTACTTTCCCTATCTCTTATTTCCCTTACAAGTTTATTTTTTTTAGAATTTATTTCGTAAACTAAAAATTCCCAAAAAAGTTTAGAATTAGGAAAACAAATCTTCGAAAATGTTCGGAATTTCAATTTTATTTTTGATATTTTAAAAATATTCGGAACTTGCAAAAAGTTCCTTTTTTAAAAAATATTGTTTTTCGAAATTGTTGAAGATTTCTAAAAGGAAAAGGACATTCCAAAAAAACTGCAAATTCGAAAATTATTCTTGTCTTAATGGAACATTCACAATTAAAAATAATGTTTGTGTAAAAGATACACATTTTTGAAAAATCTTATGAATTTTCAACACATGTTCCCGTTTAAAAAATGTTCACAAATTCAAATAATGTTCTTGCTTTTATAAAAAAGTTAGTATTATCATAAAATGTTTGTGAATTTTAAAAGATGTTCCCCTTCATATTTTGTTTGTGTTTTTTCAAAATTTGTACATAATTTTTTTAAACTGTTCAGGATTTTCTTATCATGTTTCTTAGAATGTTCAAAAACTTCATATAAACTGTTCAAGATTTTTTTCATGTTTTTTAAAATATTCAAAAACTTCATACTTAAAATTCTCTCGATTGAAAGGAAAAGTAACTTCTGGGCCTTATGTGGCGTACGTAACAAAACTCTTAGGAAAAATAGATTGAATAAAACTCTTAGGAAAAGTAGATTGAATAACTCGTGGCGTACAAAACTCTTAAATGCCAAGAAAAAATAAAGAATTGATTCCTTCACGAAACCGAGCTAAATGAGCTAAATGTTCATTCTTTTATGCACAGATGCATACTATTTTATCTCCCGTTGCTAGTTATTATTAATATAAACATGGTACTTCCAAGTCAGATATTGTAGTACCATCTGTTATCTTGATGCTCGAGGGTTAGATGCCGAACGGGATTCATTGGGCGTCCATCTCGCTGAGTTCGTAGGTTTAGGATTTCTTGGGAAGTGGGAACTATATATACCATGTACATTGCTGAGCGAACATTGCACACAGACGGAGATTCAGATTCATAACAAACAGACAGACGCACTACATTACAGAGAGCAACAGCCTAGCTTGGTCACAACTTACAACGACACCTACTACTAGCTAGCAGAAGCTAGCTGGGACACTAAAGCACACACGATCACGGTACACATGATCACCTAGTACATGCGTGCTCACGTCAAGATCCGAGTACCTGACGACCTACATTATTCAGTACCTGGGACACGCTTACATCCAAACAAGAGCGAGCAGTCAGTTGCTTTGCTAAGCTAGGCACTGAACTGAACATCTAGGACTTGGTCTTGAACTTGGACTCGTCGATGTCGATGCCCTCCCTGGCGGCGCGCTCGCCGCCGGACTCGTCGTTGGTGCTCAGCCCGCCCTTGCGCCCCATCTCGCTGTACCCCTCCTCCCCCATCTGCTCCTTCCGAGTCTGCCCACCACGGCTGCGCCCTGCACAAATGCGCGCGTGTTACAACAATGCCGGTTCAGTATATAGTATTGACATACTTTTAAGTACGTACCTTCAGCGAGTTTCTCCTGCGCCTCGTAGCTCTTCCCGCCGGTGCCGCCGGGGACGACGGTCTGCCCCTCGCGGGCCAAGCTGTCCAGCTCCGACCTCCCCTTCTCCTGACCGGACGCCATTGCTAACAGGTGCTCGACCGCTAAGGTTCCTGAAACGGACGTGTGGATGCGTGTGTGGTGTATGCAACTGCTGGCGCTCGAGCTCGAGCCAATGATCGATGGTGGAGAAGACGAGCCATACGCCGTGTTTTTATAGCTGGAGGGGCGCGGTGCGTCGTGAAGCACGGAGGCGGCACGTGTGCAGCGACGCGGACGTGCGTCGGCCTGCTCGTTGTCCCTGCTGTCGCGCCACGTGTCCGGCAAGGGCCTGGAAGACAACACGTAATGGGCGTGCCCTCGCAAGGCATGGAGTTATCCGAGGAAGGGGACGAGAAGCTCAAGACTCTGCTTGCATGCATGCATTGTCGACGCGTGTACGTTTGTAGCGGCCGGGCTCGATCGGAGACTGGCCGTGAACCGATCGTCATGCCATTTCTTCGTATGGTTTGCTCTAATATATTTATATTTCTTCTTTTTTAAAAGATGACCCCAGCCTCTGCGTCGGAGATGCATGCAACCATTTTATTATATTTTTATTTTTATTTTTATCTTTACTACTTTACTTATTTTTTTTTAATAATAAAGCAAATTGGGTTTCTGGTTGCCCGTCGTACATTTTTTTAAAAAAACCCTCTATTTTTCGTAAATAAACCTGCGGTACCCGTTTAACTCACTCCCGAACCTTTTATTTGCATTTTCTCGCAAAACCCTCTGATGTTTTAATCAACTCATTGTCCATACTTAAGTCAACCGAATGGTTTTTTCGTTTTAACACAAAACCCACTGACAGTTTATCTAAACAAAATTATCAATATCTTTTAAACCGTAATTCCAATTTTAACATGTTATATATGAAACTTGATTAGAAAAATGTGTAGAATCTAAATATGATGCTATTTTTAGCTGTTAAATATTTCTAAAATATTATTTTGTGTGAACTTAATCTATAATGTACGATCTGTTTTTTTTACTGATGGAGTGGAAAGAAAACATCAATAACCACGCATGCACACCTGTGAAAACCTCGCGGGAAAAAAGAACATATTTCTTATTTTATTTCGAGCGAGTGTGCGCGAGAGAGATGCCTTAGAACTGACCGCATTCAAACACGCTTTCTTTGTGTGAGCACTGAGACCACCATCAACAACACAAATGTGATGCCATGTGAAAATAAAGGACGTGAACACATTAGGGTCTTGAGTCATGGTTATTGGGTTAAGAACGTGTATTATTTACTCTCCCGTTGCAACGCACGGGCTCTTTTGCTAGTTTATATCTATATTCTATGTGTTTTCTATTTCACTTAATTTTTTGTAAGGACACGTGTTAGTTTAGATCTATTCCGTTTGTTCGGGCACACAACACTTCCCCAGTCGTGTCCGGTCGTAGGTTGTTTCACGATTCGCTAAATCCTTGGATTCTGGCACTCCGCCCGAGGCCATATCCAGTTTTATATTTATTTTATCGTTTATTGTTACCAAGTTTCAGCAGATGAAACTTGATGAAGTTTTAAAACTTATCAAAACGTATGCAGAAGTGGTTTACCATTGATCACAGGGAACATGAATATGCAAACGAGGTTGAATTTTGACATTTGATTCAAAGATGTCTCTCCTATCTTAAAAAAAATAAGTAATGTTCCCATTTCGCACGTCCTTCGTCCACCCCTCTCCTCTTGCCCGTCCCTCCCATGCTAACACCTAAACTAATCACACAGGTATTCCGCAAAACTGCTGCCTCAAAGCCCAAATCGCTTCATTAACGTGACCTTCCTCGACTCCCAACTCGCAAGCCCCAAATCACTTCCCCTTTGCCCAACCGCCGCATACGTAGAAGGCCATGCTGCACTAACGGATCACCACCGTTGACACGCGCGCACATGTAGACGGGGCTCGTCCTTTGAGGAAGCGCTGCAGCCGACGCATTGTTGTTCACCTAGAAGGTGCTCGTCAAACCAGTATGCGGCGTGTAGATCTCAGAGCACCGCCGACACAACGATGTGTAGATCTCAGAGCGCCGTCGACACACCTCAATGACCGAGACGCTAGCAGCCATCGCCCCTCCTCGACGCCTGTCACACCCCAGGTGGATCGGAGGAGGAAATCAAGCAAAGAGGCTAGGATTTCGAAGGAAATTGGGAATCGAACCACTCAATTAAAGAGGAACGTCTCCTTTACATTGTACTGTAGCTATAGCTACAACATTGGGTTGTGTGGGAATCTTATGGTCACAACTTCTTATAGGAGACAGTCCCTCGGGTTATGCAAACACCTTACGGTATTGTTGTAGTAGTTGTTCTACTACTGGAGGTGTTACACGTGTTTGATCCTTGGTAACAGTGACATCCCTGATCAGATAAATAGCATGTCCAATAGCTCCAATTGTTAGCATAGAAGCTAATTTTGAACTGTGAATTTCTCTGGCTACAGAAAATGAGTTACATGTAGAGATAGTAATATGATGGGTGCCATTCTTCCTCAAAAATTATTTGATTGTTTTCATAGTCAAATGACACAAGGTTGTGCTTTGCTAGCAGATCATACCCAATTACCATGTCATACTATGACAAATTAAGAATCCTAAAAGAATGTTCAAACTGTTCTTTGCCCACGTGAAATGTAGTAGCAAGAAATTATGAGCCAGACCACAAAATACCCCCACCTGCTGATAGGTGGGAACCCGATGAACGAGTTCACGCCCGAGGTGGCCCGATCTTCACGTCGTAGGATCGAGTCGGGAGGGATAACTAGCTGCAAGCAGCCGGAATAACTAGCTTTATACCTGCCAAGGTTGGATGCAACCCGTACGTTGGGGATGGCTGATCGAAGCTACAAGAACTTCAACCCGTTGTCCAAACAATCGCAGAACCACAAACTGGGACTAACCCACACAAAACGGCCGGAACCGTAAAGCATGAATTATGGGGAACCAGAGGCTCCTTCTCGCGAATCCGGATGAACTCGCAAGAGCAAAGGTAGCAAGGGTCTCTTGGATCTCTCTAGCAGTCTTGCTGCATAAGTTTGTAGTTGAATGGTTTGACAAAAGGTTTTCAAGAGGATGGGGGAGGTGGGGTTTTATAGCAGGGACAAATCCCCTTAGCTAGGTGTGAAAATGGTTACAAAAGTAAGCAGGTTTGCATGGCTTCCTTGGGGGAATAAGCAGTCAACATTGGGAGTTGTTGGAGAGCTCCTCAGAAATTCGCGAAGCCTTGACAGCGTGGACACCTTCCATGAGAATGACAACAACTTTTGACTCACAACTTCAAATGATGTGAGTTTATTTGCATTGGAAAGATAATTTGATGGAGCTTCTGGTAATGTACCCCTATGGCCCCATCTCTCCATCACATGCGTGTGGCACAATAGAACATCAGAGGTAAAAACTGACAGCATCAGCTCCACTTGAAACTTGTTTTCTCCAAACTTGTTCCTTCAAAGCGGTTGCTTCAAGAGCTCGTAGGTTATTGGATTTCTTCCATGCAATGCCTAAGTTCAACCAAAAACAATGGAGATGAAATCGTAGTTGGGTCACCAAGGTTACAAGGTAAACTTAATTTAGCGTTCACCTGGTTACTTATCAGTTTGGCACGACTTCTTGTAATTGGGCCTATAATTGTTGGAGACTTGTCGATGGTTGTGATGTACTCATCATCATCCCCCTCTTGAAAAGGAGTCGTCCTCGACTCTGATGGTCCAAAGTATGGAGAGAGGTCCGACACATTGAAAGTTGGACTAACACAATAATCCATGGGAAGTTCAATCTTGTAGGCATTATTGAGGGAGTCCTGGATTAGGGGATCCTTGGACAACCGGAATATATACTATGGTCGGACTGTTGGACTATGAAGATACAAGATTGAAGACTCCATCCCGTGTTCGGGTGGGACTCTCCTTTGCGTGGAAGGCAAGCTTGGCAATTCGGATATGTAGATCTCCTTCTCTGTAACCGACTCTGTGTAACCGTAGCCCTCTCCGGTGTCTATATAAACCAGAGGGTTTAGTCCGTAGGACAACGACAATCATAACCATAGGCTAGCTTCTAGGGTTTAGCCTCTATGATCTCGTGGTAGATCAACTCTTGTAATACTCATATCATCGAGATCAATCAAGCAGGAAGTAGGGTATTACCTCCATCGAGAGGGCCCGAACCTGGGTAAACATTGTGTCCCCCGCCTCCTGTTACCATTAGCCTTAGATGCACAGTTCGGGACCCCTATCCGAGATCCTCCGGTTTTGACACCGACATTGGTTCTTTCATTGAGAGTTCCATTGTGCCGTCACGATAAGGCTTGATGGCTCCTTCAATCATCTACAATGATGTGATCCAGTGTGAGGTTTTCCTCCCCAGACAGATCTTCGTATTCGGCGGCTTCGTACTGTGGGCCAACTCGCTTGGCCATCTGGAGCAGATCGATAGCTACACCCCTGGCCATTAGGTCAGGTTTGGAAGCTTGAACTATACTGCTAACATCCGCGGAGACTTGATCTTCGACGGATTCAAGCCCATGACAGGTGCGCCGTACAGTCACGATGAGCATGACTTAGATCTGCCATCAGATGGTCTTCAGGAGAATGCACCTGCAGCTGCCCCGGCCTTAGATCCGGAGCAGATCGCGCCATCCGAGGACGGGTCGATAGACCCCGCCACGGAGGCCCCACATTCATCGGCGCTAGAGCCGAACACAGACTTCACCTCCAAAGAAATCTATTTCATCGGATCCTCGGACTCGTCTCCAGTCATAGGTTTCGAACCACGAGCATCCGTGCCTATCGACTCTGATTGGGCGCCGATCACGGAGTTTACCTCCGTTGATATCTTTCAGCACTCACCCTTGGGCGACGTGCTAAATTCACTGAAATCTCTCTCTGTCAGGAGATCCTTGGCCGAACTATGTCCGGCTTGAGTGGGAAGCGGACGACGAAGAAATTCGTTCCCCACCCACCACCCACTTAATAGTCACTGTCGACGACTAAACCGACATCCTTGATTTCGACTCCGAAGACATCGACGGTATGGACGACGATGCTGGAGAGGAACATGAACCACCGCCCACAGGGCACTGGACAGCCACCTCATCATATGATATATATATATATGGTGGACACGCCCAAAGAAGGTGATGACAATGAGGCAATGGAGGATAATCCCCTTGAGAAGCAATCTAAGCACCGGCGTCATAGGCGCCGCTCTAAGCCCCGCCATACCAAAAATAGCGATACCGACACAAGAGATGATAGCAATCCGGATGGTGCCGATGACGAAAACAATCCCGCCCAGCCAGGCTTCGAGCAGGCCGAGCGGGAGGATGGGCAAGCTAGCCCTAAGGAACAGGCAACGGATGGAGAATCAGAGGATGACAATTACATGCCCCTCTCTGAAGACGAAGTGAGCCTTGGCAACAAAGAATTCATCGTGCCTGAGGATCCCATCGAGCAAGAGCGCTTCAAGCGTCGGCTTCTAGCCACTGCAAAAAGCCTGAAGAAAAAGGTAGCAGAAGCTTCAAGCTGATCAAGATCTGCTAACTGATAGATGGACTGAGGTCCTGGCAGCCGAGGAATACTGACTCGAGCGCCCAACCAAAAGTTACCCAAAGCGCAGGATGCTACCTCAACTTGAGGAGGAGGCATTAAAGCCCACACTACCAGCGTAGGATGCGGCTGACTGGCCACCTCGTGGCCGAGACAAAGCGGTGTATCAGACCGAACACCAGCCCACACCCTGTCGCCAATCAAACAAAAACACTAAGGCCCGGGGCTACACGCAGGACCTGCGAGACATATTGCAAAACAAAGCAGGACAGTCAAGATCGATCTACGGATCATAGGGGCGCGCCCCAACGTGTGACGATGACCGTCACGCCGGATATACTAAAAGAAAATCCGGCCGGGCCAGATACAACAGACAAGACTCATTTGAACTGCATCGTGATGTAGCCCGGCATAGAGGCGCTGCACACCCCCTATGCTTCACTGATGAAGTAATGGACCATGAATTCCCACAAGGGTTTAAGCCTGTGAACATTGAATCATATGATGGTACAACAGACCCCGCGGTATGGATTAAAGATTTCCTTCTCCACATTCACATGGCCTACGGCGATGACCTACATGCCATCAAGTACCTCCCACTAAAACTCAAAGGACCGGCTCGGCATTGGCTGAATAGCCTGCCGGCAAACTCCATTGGCAGTTGGGAGAACCTGGAAGACGCATTCCTTGACAACTTCCAGGGCACTTATGTGCGACCCCCGGATGCTGATGACTTAAGTCACATAACCCAACAGCCCGGAGAGTCAGCCAGGAAATTCTGGACTCGGTTCCTAACCATAAAAGAACCAAATTGTCGAATGTTCGGATGTCAAAGCCTTAGCGGCCTTTAAGCATAACATCCGCGACGAATGGCTCTCCTGACACCTCGCCCAAGAGAAACCGAAGTCCATGGCAGCCCTCACGACACTTATGACCCGCTTTTGTGCGGGCGTGGACAACTGGCTGGCTCGTAGCAACAACACATCAAGAAATCCTGGCAATTCAGATGCCAGAGATAGCAATAGCAAGCCGCGACACAACAGACACAAGTGTCGGAACAATGGCGACAACACCGAAGACACGGCAGTGAATGCCGGATTCAGTGGCTCTAAGTCCGGTCAGCGGAAAAAGCCATTCAAAAGAAACAATCCGGACCCGTCCAGTCTGGACCGCATACTAGATCGCTCGTGTCAAATTCACGGCACCCCCGATAAACCAGCCAACCACACCAACAGAGAATGTTGGGTGTTCAAATAGACCGGCGAGTTGAATGCCGAAAACAAGGAAAAGGGGCTGCATAGCGACGACGACGAAGAGCCCCGGCCGCCAAACACAGGAGGACAGAAGAAATTTCCTCCCCAAGTGAAAACGGTGAACATGATATACGGAACCCATATTCCCAAGCAGGAACGGAAGCGTGCACTAAGGGACGTCTATGTGATGGAGCCGGTCGCCCCAAAGTTCAACCCATGGTCTTCTTGTCGATCACTTTCGATCACAGGGACCATCCTACCAGTACCCGTCATGGCGGTTCTGCCGCATTGGTCCTTGACCCCATCATTGACGGATTCCACCTCACACGAGCCCTTATGGACGGTGGCAGTAGCCTGAACCTGCTCTATCAGGATACAGTGCGCAAAATGGGCATCGACCCCTCAAGGATCAAACCCACAAAAACCACCTTTAAAGGTGTCATATCAGGCATGGAGGCCTGTTGCACGGGCTCAATCACACTGGAAGTAGTCTTCGGATCCCCGGACAACTTCCGAAGCGAGGAGTTAATTTTCGATATCGTCCCTTTCCGTAGTGGCTATCATGCACTACTAGGACGAACCACATTTGCTCGATTCAATGCGGTGCTACATTATGTCTATCTCAAGCTCAAAATGCCAGGACCTCGCGGGGTTATAACAGTTAATGGAAACACATAGCGCTCCCTCCGTACGGAGGAGCACACTACGACCCTCGTAGCAGAGGTACAAAGCAGCCTTCTTAGGCAGACCTCCAATTCGGCAATAAAGCCCCCGGACACCGTCAAGCGAGTCTGGAGTACCCTGCAACAAGATCGTCCGGCATGTCCAGAGCTCGCCTAGCAATTCGGCCTCCGTCCTAGTCCCAGTCAAGCGGTGAAATTTGTGCCGCGCGTACATAATTACGCACTTAAAATACCATGGGCATAGGCGGAGGCGCAACTATAATGCGGCCCACAATGCGGCTCAACCGCCCCAGGACTCGTATACCTTCATCATTTTCTTTCTTTCAGGACCCTATTCTCTGGAAGCCCTTTCCGATAGCCTTATTATCGGACCCATCACAGGAAGGAAATACCAAGGAGGCAAGAAGCTTTGACGCATAAGGGAACCCCTAGGTGGTCTCTGATAACGATCACTATACCTGTTTTACATACGCACACGCAGCTTTCCCTTGGCTAGGACATGCCAAATAGTCCTATTTTGCTTATCTCACTACTTGTATACATACGCTTTGACGTATTATTTAAATAACAATGGAAAATAATGTACATCGTTAGCTTATTATTACATTTCTTCATCTTTTTCCTTGACTGCTTATTTACTAGAAATTGCACCCGTACATTCTGGTACGTTCAGTCCGCCAGGGGCTTCAGTGTACCCCATAACACGGCAAGAAAAGTCCGAACACTTTCGACAGTGCGGCACCCCGAATTTATAGCATTATATGCATCAGCTCTGAATCATGTCTTGGTTCAATAGTTGGGTTTGCCTGACTCCCATGTTTTGGTGCCTTATGTTCCTCCATATCGACTAAGGTAGCACAAGGAGAACTACTGCAATTGTGTCCTGATTCTTCCGGACGAGCACCTCAGTGGAGAAAGCCAAAAACTGACTGTCATGATGCGGCGAGAGCTGGTCGCTGTTCGAGAGGTCTCAAATCCTTAAAGATTTTTTCCGCTTCGGGCGAGGAATCGGCCTTGTCCGATTTAGGCGTGTATAGCGCCCCAAGTTCGGTCTTCCGAATACTAGGGGCTTCGCCAAAATTTAAAATTGTAGACTTCTATGGCTAAATGAGAGTGATAAAGCTGTATAGTCCGATTGCCTTGTTCGCTGCGCTAAACACCTCCATAAAGGACCAAAAAAATTAGATAAAGAATGTTAGATTTATCCCGACCACCCCAGTACTAGTTACATGGGGGCAGAAGTCGACGACTAGCCAACTCTAAGGTTTTATAAACGGCCGCACAGAAGGTAATATTTTAAATCAACAAGCGTTATATAGCGCACATGAACTCGCTTTCATATTACAGGATGAAATTAGTACATTCATTCAAATATTACATCCTTAGCACATTCCTCCGCCACAAGGCGGGCACCCTTCAGGACAATGTCATAATACTTTTCGGGGTGGCGATGCTCCTTGCCCTCCGGCGGCCCTTCCATCACTAGCTTCTCGGCATCCATCTTCGCCCAGTGCACTTTAGCACGGGCGAAGGCCCTGCGCGCACCTTCAATGCAGACTGACCGCTTAATGACTTCAAGCCGCAGACAAGCACTCACGAGCCGCTTTACAAGACCGAAGTAGCTGCTGGGCAGGGGCTCGCCAGGCCACAGCCGGTCTATGAGGTCCTTCATGGCCAGTTCGGCCGCCTTGTGCAGTTCGACCAGTTGCTTCAGCTGGTCGCTCAAGGGCATTGGATGTTCGGTCCCAGTATATTGAGACCAGAACAACTTCTCTGTCGAGCTCCATTCTTCGGCCCGGTAGAACTCCGCGGCATCCGATATGCTGCGCGGCAGATCTGCGAACACTCCTGGAGAGCTCCGAATTCGGGTAAGTAAAAGGAAAGTCTCCTTCACATGCTTGCTTTGCATAATGAATGCCTTACCCGCCACTATCTTCTTGGCCGCCTGAATCTCCTGGAGGGCCTTTTGGGCTTCGGCCTTGGCATCTTGTGCACTCTCGAGGGCCTTTGCAAGCTCGGACCCTTGCGCCTTAGAGTCACGCTCCAAGGACTCATATTTTTTGACGAAATTCTGGAGCTCTTGCTGGACCTCGCCGACTCGGGCCTCTTGCTTCTCGTGCTCGATGCGCTGCTTGGCCGCTTTGTCTTCGGCCTCGGACAGCGCCTTCTTCAGGGCCGCCACTTCGGTCATGGCCCCTATTAAAGTTCATGACAATTCTATGATCTACAACCATTTTTTATTTATCAATATACAGACGGGGTATCACTTACCTTTGTTCTCCTCGAGCTGCCTCTTCACGAGGCCGAGCTCCTCCTCGGTCTGCCCCAGGTCTCGCTTTAGTCTGGAGACCTCCGCGGTACGAGCGGCAGCGGCCAGCAGCGATGCCTCCTTATTCACATAGACATATTCTAATTAGACTCCTGTGGACGTTATTTGATCCTCTGTTCGGCCTTTCTTTTTGAACACCAAACAGAGCATCAGGGGCTACTGTTTATACTGTGATATTTTCTCATAATTTGATTACTTACCTCAAAGCCTGTTAGGTGGCTGGCGCAGGCTTCGGTCAATCCACTTTTGGCGGACCGAACCTTCTCGATCACCGCACTCATGATGGTGCGGTGCTCTTCGTCAATGGAAGTGCCATGAAGCGCTTCTAGCAAGTTGTCCGATGCCTCTGGATGGACAGAGGTCATCGGCACAGACGGCTCGCCCCCCTTAGCGAGGGGCTCCCTACCTGAATCCGGAAGCACCGGAGGTTCCGACGCAGTATCCGGCTGGGGGACAGACTTGCTGCGGCCCCCGTCATCAGAATCCATGGGTGTCCTCCCCCCATGTGCCCGGCGTCTGGGATTTCGCCTTGGGGCATCTCCAGAACTGTCTCCCCCTGGTCCGGTATCCTCTGAGACAACACCTCGGTGTTGTCCGCGGGCCAGGGGTGGTGGCTGTCGGGAGTGAATCGTTGTTCATCGCCGACTGGCCCAAAGACCCATCCAAGGAGGATACATCGATGTGGGATTTGGACGGACTGCACGACCATATTTGACATGATAAGAAGCAATAAAGCAAAATATATCGGAAATATTATAGTGTCTGGATACTTACAACTTCGCCAGGGGCTTGTCCCTGGGCAACCACTCCTCGTCACTGTAGGCGGCTATTGTGGAGTGGCCTGGAGGGAGGGTCTTTCCCTTCTTGGACCCTTCGGCCTCCCCAGACGGGGCGGCCTTCCTTTTCTTCTCCCCCCCCCCCGATTGGAGGGGAGGACTTTCCTCTTCTTCCTCCTCGTTTTCGTTGGAGGAGCAAGCCTCAGTGTCTTCGAACGATGAGTCTGATACAACCTTGCGCTGGAGACCTTTCCTGGTACCCACGGCCTTCTTCTTGGCCTTCTTCTCCGGCACCTCATAGGGCGCTGGAAACAACATCTCCGTTAGGAGAGCCATTGTTGGATCTTCAGGTAGTGGAGCTGGACAATCGATCCGCTCAGCTGTCGCTACCCAGTCCTGTTAAATCGGCGTGGAGGTTTAGATCCCTTCCATGAATATACTGGGGAAAGGAACATCTTGTGACATATGGTTGTGCGATCGGCGGGGCGCTTTGCACTGAGTCTGCGATCCTCGGTAATGGGAGGAGGTACCTCGGCGGCCTTGAACAGCACCTTCCAGACGTCTTTGTGCATTGTATCGAAGAGCTCTCGCGGCGTCTGGTGTTCGGCCGGGTCAAACTCCCACATATTGAATGCCCGTCTTTGACACGGAAGGATCCGGCGGAAGAGCATGACCTAGACCACGTTGACAAGCTTGATCTTCTTGCTTATCATATTTTTGACGCAGGTCTGGAGTCCAGTCAGCTCCACCGATGAACTCTAGGCTAAGCCCTTCTCTTTCCAGGAGGTGAGCCGCATGGGGATGCCGGATCGAAATTCGGGGGCCGCCGCCCAGTTGGCATCGCGCGGCTCGGTGATATATAACCACCCCGATTGCCACCCCTTCACGGTCTCCACATAGGAGTCGAGCCAGGTGACGTTGGGCATCTTGCCCACCATGGCGCCTCCGCACTCCGCTTGCTGGCCGACCACCACCTTCGGCTTCACGTTGAAGGTCTTCAGCCATAGGCCGAAGTGGGGCTTGATGCGGAGGAAGGCCTCGCACACGACGATAAATGCCGAGATGTTGAGGATGAAATTGGGGGCCAGATCATGGAAGTCCAGCTCGTAGTAGAACATGAGCCCGCAGACAAATGGGTGGAGGGGGAATCCCAGTCCGCGGACAAAGTGAGCCAGGAAGACAACCCTCTCGTGGGGTTTCGGAGTAGGGACGATCTGCCCTGCGTCCGGAAGCCAGTGCGCGATGTTTGCGGCCAGGTATCCGGCTTCCCGGAGCTTCGTAATGTCCTCCTCCGTAATGGAGGAGACCATCCACTTGCCTCCCGCTCTGGACATGTTTGGAATGGCTTTATGGAGAAGGTGAGAACTTGGGCACTGGAGCTCGAGCATGCGAGAATGGACGGGCAGGGAAAGAAGAAGGCGTGGGTGAAAAAGATTAATCCCTATCCCTTTATAAAGGCGGAAGAAACTGTGCTCCTCCACACTTGCCCCATAAAATTGCTTATTCCCCAAGCGTCGCGATTGATGGCGCGGTTGGGTTACCCACACCCGTATTGATGAGAATCCCGTGATAAGGGGACACGATCTCTGCTTCGACAAGACATGCCAAGGAAACCGCCTCGCAATATGTGCAGTAGCTGGTTAAGAAAAATAGTTCGAATAATGACCGGGCTATGGCGTGATGTCACGCTATGAAAAGTTGTCCGTAGATTAGATTTGTGGAATATTGTACTCTCTACAGTGGTATGTGGAATTTGTTTTGTAGAGCCGGACACGTTCCTTGTGTTCAAAATCTTCTATGAAGTATTCGGAGAAGGAACCCGCCTTGCAATGCCGAAGACAATCTGCGCGCCGGACTCATCGTCATTGAAGCCTGGTTCAGGGGCTACTGAGGGAGTCCTGGATTAGGGGGTCCTCGGACAAACAGACTATATACTTTGACCGGACTGTTGGACTATGAAGATACAAGATTGAAGACTTCGTCCTGTGTCCGGGTGGGACTCTCCTTTGCGTGGAAGGCAAGCTTGGCAATTCGGATATGTAGATCTCCTTCTCTGTAACCGACTCCGTGTAACCCTAGCCCCCTCCGGTGTCTATATAAATCGGAGGGTTTAGTCCGTAGGACAACGACAATCATAATCATAGGTAGCTTCTAGGGTTTAGCCTCTACGATCTCGTCGTAGATCAACTCTTGTAATACTCATATCATTAAGATCAATCAAGCAAGAAGTAGGGTATTACCTCCATCGAGAGGGCTCGAACCTGGGTAAACATTGTGTCCCCCGCCTCCTGTTACCATTAGCATTAGATGTTCAGCTCGGGACCCCCTACCCAAGATCCGCCGGTTTTGACACCGACAATTATCATAAGCACTTTGAAGGGACCATCTCCACGTGGTTGCAACTTGCATTTGCGTTGATTCGGGAAATGATCCTTCCGCGGGTGTACCCACACAACATCACCTTATTCAAACAACACCTTCTTTCTTCCCTTGTTTGCTTGTTTTGCATATTGTACAGTCATCTTCTCAATATTTTCCTTGGTCTTCTCACAAATTTTCTTGACGAAATTAGCATGCTTACTTGAATCAAGATTAGTTCGCTCCTGGAATGGTAAAGGCAAAGGCAAAATATCTATGGAAGCAACAAGTTTGAAACCATAAAAAATTTCAAAAGGACAAAATTTAGTGGTAGAATGTACCTCCCTATTGTATGCAAACTCCATTTGGGGAAGACACCCTTCCCACATCTTCAAATTCATCTTTTGAACTGCTCTTAGCATCACGGATAGTGTGGGGTTGACAACTTTAGTTTGTCCATCCGTTTGTGGGTGGCACGTAGTGGAAAAGAGAAGCTTCGTTCCTAGCTTTGCCCACAACTTTTCAAAAAATAGCTCAGAAACTTGGTCTCACGATCTAAAACAGTAGTGCGTGGTACTCCATGTAGCCGCACGACTTCCCTGAAAAACAAATCAACAATGTGTGAAGCATCATCACTCTTATGACACGAGATAAAATGAGCCATCTCGCTAAACCTAACAACCACCATAAAAACTGAATCACTCCCTCTCTTAGTGCGCGGTAAACCAAGAACAAAGTCCATAGAAATATCTTCCTAAGGTGTACTAGGAATTGATAAGGGAGTATAAAGTCCATGAGGGTTTAAATGTGACTTAGCTTTGCAGAGGATCTCACAACGTAGCACGCAGCGCTCAACATCACACCTCATCCTTGGCCAAAAGAAATGGTCAATCAGCACACCCTCAGTTTTCTTTGCTCCAAAATGTCCCATAAGACCACCAACATGAGCTTCCTACAAAAGCAACAAACGAAGAGAGCAATCTGGGATGCACAATTTGTTAGCTCGAAGCAAGAATCCGTCATGCAAGTGGAATTTTTCCCAACCTTTCCCCTCACTACACTTTGAGTGTGGTTCAGCAAAATATGGGTCATTGGCATACAATTCCTTGATGCTTTGCAACCCAAGAATTTTAGTATCAAGTTGTGAGACTAAAATATGGCGTCTAGACAAAGCATCGACAACAACATTATATTTTCCTTTCTTGTACTTGACAATGTATGGAAAAGATTCTATGAACTCACTCCATTTTGCATGTCTACGGTTTAGTTTTTGTTGACCCTAAGGTGGTTTAAAGATTCATGGTCAGAATGTATCACAAATTCTTTAGGCCACAAATAATGTTGCCATGTTTCAAAATATCTCACAAGCGCATATAATTATTTATCATAAACAGAATAATTCAGAGTTTGTCCACTTAGTTTCTCGCTAAAATATGCAATAGGCCTACCTTCTTGCATAAGAATGATATGTCGCCAATGTATCTATAATTTTTTTATTGTTACATGCTATTATATTATCTGTTTTGGATGTTTTATATGCATTAATATGCTATTTTATATTACTTTTGAAACTAACCTATTAACCTAGAGCCCAGTGCCAGTTTATGTTTTTCCTTGTTTTTGACTTTTATAGAGAAGGAATATCAAACGAAGTCCAAACGGAATAAAACTTTATGATGATTTTTCTTGGACCAGAAGACACCCACGTGACTTGGAGAGAGGGCCAGAAGAGTCCCGAGGAGTCCACAAGCCATGGGGGCGCCCCCTGGCTTGTGGGCCCCTCGGGAGTCCTCCAACCCTAATTCTTCACCTATATATTCTCAAATATTCCCCCCAACATCAGAAGCGTCCACCAAAATACTTTTCCGCCGCTGCAAGCTTCTATTCCCGTGAGATCTGATCTTGGGGCCTTTTTCGGCACCCTGCCAAAGGGGGATTCGATCATGGAGGGCCACTACATCAACCTTGCTGCCCTTCCGATGAAGCGTGAGTAGTTTACCACAGACCTAAGGGTCCATAGCTAGTAGCTAGATGGCTTCTTCTCTCTTTTTGATCTTCAATGCAATGTTCTTCTCAATGTTCTTGGAGTTCTATCCGATGTAATATTCTTTTGCGGTGCGTTTGTTGAGATCCGATGAATTGTGGATTATGATCAGATTATCTATGAATATTATTTGAGTCTTCTCTATGCATGATTAAGATATCTTTGTATTTCTCTTTGAACTATCGGTTTGGTTTGGCCAACTAGATTGGTTTTTCTTGCAATTGGAGAGGTGCTTAGTTTTGGGTTCAATCTTGCGGTGTCCTCACCCAGTGACAGAAGGGGTAGCGAGGCACATATTGTATTGTTTCCATCGAGGATAAAAAGATGGGGCTTATGTCATATTGCTTGAGTTTATCCCTCTACATCATGTCATCTTACTTAAAGCATTGCTCTATTCTTATGAACTTAATACTCTAGATGTAGGCAGGAGTTGATCGATGTGTGGAGTAATAGTAGTAGATGCGTAATCATTTCGGTCTACTTGTCATGGGCGTGATGCCTATATTCATGATCATTGCCTTAGATATCGTCATAACTATGCGCTCTTCTATCAATTGTTCAACAGTAATTTGTTTACCCACCGTATGTTTTCTTTCAAGAGAGAAGCCTAGTGAAACCTATGGTCCCCGGGTCTATTTTCCATCATATATTTTCAGATCTATAAATCAAAAAACCCAAACTTTGCTGCAATTTATTTATATTTACTTTAGTTTGCTCTTTTATTTATCTTTTATACCTATCTCTATTAGATCTCGCTCTTGTTCATGAGCGTGAAGGGATTGACAACCCCTTTTTTGGGTTAGTTTGTTAGTTTGTGCATGTGCATATATTGGAGACTTGCTTGTGCCGCCTACTTGGTTGATACCTTGGTTCTTAACTAAGGGAAATACTTATCTCTACTTTGTTGCATCACCCTTTCCTCTTCAATGGAAAAAATCAATGCAAGCTCAAGAAGTAGCAAAGAACTCCTCCAATACCAACACCACTTGCATCACATTCAATTTCAGAAGTCTTACCAAAGTTGGGTAGCACAAGCAGTGGTGCGGATGTCAACTAATCTTTCAACTCTTGGAAGGCCTTTTCTTGTGTGTCATTCCCACTTGAAGGGAACATCTTTCTTGGTTAGTTCATTCATCGGGGCAACAATGGCGCTGAAGTCCTTCGCATACCGACTGTAAAAACCAGCAAGGCCAAGAAAGCTTCCTACTTGGCTTTTATTTTGTGGAGGCATCCACTCATGGATGGCCTTGACCTTCTCCTCATCTACCTCCACACCCTGGCCTGAAACAACAAAGCCAAGAAACACAACTTTGTCGGTGCAATATGTGCACTTCTCCTTGTTAGCATATAATCTCTCCTCTCTTAGGACAACAAGCACACACCAGATGTGTTCAACATGTTCATCCAAATTTTTACTATTAATCAGGATGTCATCAAAGTAAACAACCACGAACATGCCAATGAACATTCTAAGCACATGATTCATTAATCTCATGAAGGTACTAGGTGCATTTGTCAATCCAAATGGCATAACTAACCACTGATACAAACTAGATTTTGTTTTGAAAGTAGTTTTCCATTCATCACCCTCTCTCATTCTAATTTGGTGGTAGCCACTTCACAAGTCAATTTTAGAAAAGATGGTGGCGCCACTAAGTTCATCAAGCATATCATCAAGCCTAGGGATGGGGTTCCTATACCTCACGGTGATGTTGTTAATAGGCCTACAATCACAACACATTCTCAAGGATCCATCTTTTTTTGGTACTAAAAGAACCGACACATCACAAGGAGAGAGACTTTCCCTTACATAACCTTTGTTTAGTAGGCCTTCAACTTGTCGCTGAATCTCCTTGGTTTCCTCCGAGTTTGTGTGGTATGGTGGTCGGTTTGGCAATGGGGCTCGTGGGACCAAATCAATTTGGTGTTTAATGCCTCTTTGTGGTGGCAGCCCCGGTGGTACCTCCTCAGGAAACACATCTTCATACCCCTGCAAAAGTTGAACAACAACACTAGGAGTGGTAGAGGGTACATAATTCATTATTAGAAAGAAAATTATCCTTGTACAAAAGTACAAAGAACACAGAATTAGGTTCTCTCAACTCTCCGATGTCCCTTTTCCCAGCCATCATAACTAATCCTATTTTTTCCATGTCTTGGTCTGTGGGGTTTTATTTGGCTTTGGATTCTCACGCTCCCTATTTTGGTGGATGTTACTCAAGTGTTTCTCGATCACTCTCTCTTCCTTTTTTCAGATCATCCATCAATATTTCTTCGGGTGTCAAAGGGAGCAAAGATATGCACTCTCCCTCATATTGGAAGGAGAGACGATTAGCACGTCCACTGAGTTGCACATCATGGTCATACAACCAAGGTATTCACAACAACAATTGACATGCTTGCATTGGCACCATGTCACATTCCACTTGATCTCGGTACTTCCCAATGGAAAACCGTACGGTGGCTATGTTGCTTACTCGAAGTGTACCACAATCATTGAGCCATTGCATCCTATATGGACTTGGGTGCCTTCTTTGTTTCAGTCCCAGTCTCTCTACTAAATCTGAACTTGCAATGTTGTTGCAGCTGCCATTATAAAAAATAATTTTGCAAACCTTTGTCTTGATGGTGCCACGGATGTGAAAAAAATTATGTTGCTGCCCTTTCTCTTCTCTAGCTGCATTGACACTAAGTACACGACGGGAAACAAACCAATCTCCCATGTCAGCCTGAATATCACAACCACTCTTCTCGCCCTGTTCATCCTCATGATCATCCGCTGATCCACTATCTTCAAGTTCACTCTTAGATTCCCATTCACCTTGTTCATTGATAAATAGAACTCTCTTGTTTCGACATTCAGAAGAAATGTGACCATGCCCTTTACACTTGCAACTCTCAATATCTCAGCTTCGAGATGATGGTACAACCGTGGGGTTATAAGTACTTCCAGCAGCAGAAGGAGCACTCTTGTCAACATTCCTAGGAGCCGGTGATGATGCCAATGAAGCCGTTGTTCATCGAGTGGCAGTAGGGTGTGTAGTATGCTGAAACTGAGAACCACCATGAGAGGCACTTGGCTGTGACTTTTGCCATGGTTTAGTGGTGCGGTTGTGAGATATCCGTCCAAGACCACTCTGTTGCACCTTCCTCTCGGTGCGCTTTGGTTGCTCCAAAATATCTTGTAGAGTGTTGTAGAAAACATCTCCAAAATCTGAAATTTCATTGTTGAGACCATGCAGAAATCTTTCCATATTTGACTCCTTGTCTTCATAAATACTAGCACGAACCAGCAATAATTCCATCTCTTTATAGTACTCATCCGTCGTGCGCGTACCTTGGCTGAGGTGTTGCAATCTGTTTCGGAGATCTCTATGATATTGTGAAGGAATGAACCTTCACCTCATAGCTTGTTTCATCACTTCCCAAGTGTCAATGTGGTCACGGCCTAGCAGCAACTCATTTTCTTGTAGTTGATTCCACCAAGTGACTGCATAACCAGAGAACTCAACAGAAGCAAGGTGGATCAGCAAGGTTATGGATATGAAAAATCTGATCACACCCAGTGAAAATATACATCAGGGTGTTCCTTTCCAATGAACTTGGGGATGTGCAACTTGATTCTTGCTATGTCATCTCGACCATCTCGATCACGATGTTCTACACGACGCCCATCTTCAGCAGCACGACAGTATGGGACACCATCATAATTATCAAAAACATCTCCATGACCACGAGCAACATGCTCATGAGGGTCATAGTAGTGCCCACGAGGACCATGGCCTCGCCCTCGAAGTTGTCCTCCTCGATGCCCTCCATGAGCAACAGCACCATGCTCACGAGCAGCAGCCACATGTCCACCATAGCTATTGTTATCATCCTCCAAGGCATCGTCCACAGCAGCTTGCATGGAATTCTCATCCCCAACTTCCTTAAGTGGATCAATAGGGTTTTGTCGGTGTCGAATCCTATCGCCACCTGCTAGAGGTCGCTCGTGAAACATCCTTCCAAGGTCTTGAACCATGTTCCATAATTCCTGAAACTCAGCACATGTGATCAGGGCAACTTCTTCCCCTTGATCTTCTCCATGAACACTCGATGTAGTTCCTATCATGTTAGTGGGGCTAAAAAGTGGAATAGGATATTTTTTATGGAATCACACAACCTCACCTCTTACTCACCAAAGTTCTTATGAGTTCACATTAGATTGTGCTTCTCTCGGATGTGTTCAAGCGATTGAAAGACAAGGATCAAAGAACTAGCTTCAGTTTTAGGTGCAGCTCAGTGGGGTAAACAAAAGGGGGCTTGTGCTGAAATCAAGTTGATGCAAACCAAGAAAATATGGGGATAGATCTGATGAGCCTTTGTACCAAGATTAAAAATGCACAACACACAAGCTTCTGAAATTTTTCTACCAAGCTAAAACTTTTGGATCTTCCACAACACTTTCTTTGTATCTCTTGACTTTTTTGCCACTCTTTATTTTCTCTTTGATTTTATTGCCACTTTTTTCCTCTCTTTTTCCAATGCACAACAACCAAATCTGAAAATAACTATGATGGTGAACTTGGTGCAGATCTAAAAGATGAAGAACATGCAAGGTATGCAATAACAAGATCTCAGCACTAACAAGGCTTGGATTTATTTTTCGTGGGACTTTGGACTTCTAGGACAGAAAATATAGCATGAAAAACACTCGATCTAAAGGGATGGTAGCAAGATAAGGCTCTGGTGACAAATGATAGGTGGGAACCCTATGGATGAGTTCACGCCCGAGGGTGGCTCGATCTTCACGTCGTAGGATCGAATCCGTAGGAATAACTAGCTGCAAGCAGCCAGGATAACTAGCTTTATAACTGCCCAGGTTGGATGCAACCCGTATTTTGGGGATGGCTGACCGAAGCTACAAGAACTTCAACCCGCTGTCCGAACAATCGCAGAACCACAAACAGGGACTAGCCCACACAAAATGGCTGGAACCATAAAGCACGAATTAGGGGGAACCAGAGGCTCCTTCTCATAAATTTGGATGAACTCACAAGAGCAAAGGTAGCAAGGATCTCTCGTATCTCTCTAGCAGTCTTGCAGCATAAGTTCGTAGCTAAATGGTTTGACAAAAGGTTTTCAAGAGGATGGGGGAGGTGGGGTTTTATAGCAGGGACACCCCCCTTAGCTAGGAGTGAAAATGATTCCAAAAAGAAGCAGGTTTGCATGGATTCCTTGAGGGGAATAAGCAGTCAACCTTGGGAGTTGTTGGAGAGCTCCTCGGAAATTCGCGAAGCCTTGACAACCTGGACACCTTCCACGAGAATGACAACAGCTTTTGACTCACAACTTCAAATGATGTGAGGTTTTTTGCATTGGAAAGATAATTTGATGGAGCTTCTGGTGATGTACCCCTATGGCCCCGTGTATCCACCACATGGGTGTGGCACAACAAAACATTAGAGGTAAAAACTGACAACATCAGCTCTACTTGAAACTTGTTTTCTCCAAACTTATTCCTCCAAAGCGGTTGCTTCAAGAGCTCGTAGGTTGTTGGATTTATTCCATGCAACACCAAAGTTCAACCCCAAAAAATGGAGATGAAATCGTAGTTGTCTCACCAAGATTACAAGGTAAACTTAATTAGCGTTCACCTGGTCACTTATCAGTTTGGCACGACTTCTTGTAATTGGGAATATAATTGTTGGAGACTTGTCGATGGTTGTGATGTCCTCATCATCCCCCCCCTCTTGAAAAGGAGTCGTCCTCGACTCTGATGGTCCACAGTATGGAGAGAGGTCGGACACATTGAAAGTTGGACTAACACCATAATCCATGGGAAGGTCAATCTTGTAGGCATTGTCATCGATCTTCACAAGCACTTTGAAGGGACCATCTCCACGTGGCTGCAACTTGCATTTGCATTGATCCGGGAAACGATCCCTCCACGGGTGTACCCTCATAACATCACCTTCTTCAAACAACACCTTCTTTCTTCCCTTGATTGCTTGTTTTACATATTGTACAATCATCTTCTCAATATTTTCCTTGGTCTTCTCATGAATTTTATTCACGAAGCCAACACGCTTACTTGCATCAAGATTAGTTCACTCCTGCCATGGTAAAGACAAAAGATCTATGGGAGCAGCGAGTTTGAAACCATAAACAATTTCAAAAGGACAAAAATTAGTGGTCGAATGTACTGCCCTGTTGTATGCAAACTCCATGTGGGGAAGACACTCTTCCCACATCTTCAAATCCGTCTTTAAAATTGCTCTTTGCATCATGCATAGTGTGCGACAACTTCAGTTTGTCCATCCGTTTTTGGGTGGCATGTAGTGGAAAAGAAAAGCTTTGTTCCTAGCTTTGCCCACAACATTTTCCAAAAATATCTCAGAAACTTGGTGTCACGATCTAAAACAATAGTGCGTGATACTCCATGTAGCCGCACGACTTCCCTGAAAAACAGATCAGCAATGTGTGAAGCATCATCGCGCTTATGACAGGAGATAAAATGAGCCATCTCGCTAAACATAACAACCACCACGAAAACTGAATCACTCCCTCTCTTAGTGCGTGGTAAACCAAGAACAAAGTCCATAGAAATATCTTCCCAAGGTGTACTAGGAATTGATAAGGGAGTATAAAGTCCATGAGGGTTTAAACGCGACTTAGCTTTGCGGCAGATCTCACAATGTAGCTCGTAGCGCTCACCATCACACCTCATCCTTGGCCGAAAGAAATGGTCAATCAGCACACCCTCAGTTTTCTTTGCTCCAAAATGTCCCATAAGACCACCAGCATGATCTTCCTACAAAAGCAACAAACGAACAGAGCAATTTTGGATGCACAATTTGTTAGCTCGAAACAAGAACCCATCATGCAAGTGGAACTTTTCCAAACCTTTTCCCTCACTAAACTTTGAGTGTGGTTCAGCAAAATATGGGTCATTGGCATACAATTCCTTGATGCTTTGCAACCCAAGAATTTTAGTATCAAGTTGTGAGACTAAAACATGGCGTCTAGACAAAGCATCGGCAACAACATTATCTTTTACTTTCTTCTACTTGACAATATATGGAAAAGATTCTATGAATTCACTCCATTTTGCATGTCTATGGTTCATTTTTTGTTGACCCCTATGGTGCTTTGAAAATTCATGGTCGAAATTTATCAAATTTTCTTTAGGCCACAAATAATGTTGCCATGTTTTCAAAGATCTCGCAAGCACATATAATTCTTTGTCATAAACAGAATAATTCAAAGTTGGTCCACTTAGTTTCTCACTGAAATATGCAATAGTCCTACCTTCTTGCATGACAACTCCTCCAATACCAACACCACTTGCATCACATTCAATTTCAAAAGTCTTACCAAAGTTGGGTAGCGCAAGCAATGGCGCGGATGTCAACTTATCTTTCAACTTTTGGAAGGCCTTTTCTTGTCCGTCTTCCCACTTGAAGGGAACATCTTTCTTGGCTAGTTCATGATTGGGGCAGCAATGGTGCTTAAGTCCTTCGCAAACCGACGATTAAAACCAGGAAGGCCAAGAAAGCTTCGTACTTGGCTTACATTCAGGGGCGGACGCACGTTGAAGACTGTGGGGGCAGCTGCCCCCTCACGATTTTCACGTACGCTTATATACTGGTCATGCCTATCTGAGTGTGCCCCCACTTGGCCCAATACATTTGCCCCCACTCAGCCCAGTTATTTGTTTATTTTCAGAGCTACATATACGCCAAATTTGTAAATGCAACCCACCATCAAAGAACTACCAGACTTAAGAGGTAGGGTACACCCGAGCCTGCTAATAAGTGCCAGCAAGCCTAGCTACGATTGCGTAACTTGATGGACACCTGCGGCCTAGTTTGTCACAAAAAAAACCTGCGACCTGCTTAACGTACGCACACGATGTCCCCTAAAAACGTACCAGATGGCGGCTGTCCATACCACGCCGCTCACGTGATCGTGGCCTCGTGTGGTCGCCTGCTCCCCGCCGACAATCGGCGACTTGCCGTTGCCCATCTCTTCCAGCCTTGCACGACGACGCCACGAAGGAAGCCGATCTACCAATTCTGGAATTCCCTCGTTCTAATTGATGTGGAGGTAAATAGTACAGTTCTTCTAGGGTTTCTTCTTGACAAATTTTTTGTTCGCTTGCAATTTCTAGGTTACAAATCATGTTAGTCTCATTGACTTTTGTATAAATTTAGAGGACCATGTCAGTTCAAACTTTTTTTGCAACATGTAAATTTAGTATGCATCTCTCATTTTACAAGTAAAATTGGCTAGTCCGGACTGACAAACTCCAATTTAATCCATATCATCTATTAGTTTTTTCCTTGTTCATAGTACACTTCATCATTGTGTATGATGTTTGGCGATTTGATAATGTATTTAACGTATTAGTTTTTGGCATTCAAAATTGCTGGGAAGCTAAGGGGGAGGTTTATCTTCTTCAAATAAATTAACAACCTCTGAGATTCATGAACTGGTTGGTTTGAACAAGCTTTCTACACATCCATCTAAAAGGAAAGAGGACTGCATACTACATTCCCAACCAGCATGGTTATGTAAGAATAAAGAACTTGATGTGTGTGGGGGGGGGGAGGGATCATGTGCTTACTTTTAGAAAGTTTAAGTCAATGATGATCGAGAAGATCAATCAATATTTTAGTGAAGATCAATTGTTGAATACAATTTGTAATGAAGTTATGGTTAAAAGCTTTGTTGAGATGAAAGATCATTGTTGGATAAAATAAAAGGTATTGTGCTAAAGCTCCTTTTATTTTGTAATAGTCGTATACTTCAATGTTAATATTTCTCCCTCTATTTGACAAGAATTCTTTTCTTGCATGTTGCAGGTTAGATTTTTATAACAATGTGTCAATGTTCTCTTTTGCAACTTTCAAAAAAGATATCGACATACTGATGTAAGTCATTTTCTTTGTATAGTTAGTTTCCTTTCAGTTTGCAATGAACTGGCTAATCTTGTATAGAATGAAGTGATTGTGCTCAGGTTTTAGTTTATATGGATACTTTCCTTGTTAATTCAGGAATATGGCCATACATGTTTGCCCCCTCTCAAGTTTTTTCTTGGGTCCGCCCCTACTTTGTTTTTTGAAGGCATCCACTCATGGATGGTCTTGACCTTCTCCTCATCTACCTCCACACCTTGGCCTGAAACAACAAAGCCAAGAAACATAAATTTGTCATTGCAAAATTTGCACTTTTCTTTGTTAGCATATAATCTCTCCTCTCTTAGGACATCAAGGACACACCAGATGTGTTCAACATGTACATCCAAAGTTTTACTATAAATCAGGATGTCGTCAAAGTAAACAACCACAAACTTGCCAATGAACATTCTAAGCACGTGATTCATTAATCTCGTGAAGGTACTAGGTGCATTTGTCAATCCAAATGTCATAACTAACCACTCATACAAACCAGATTTTGTTTTGAAAGCAGTTTTGCATTCATCTCTCTCTCTCTCTCTCTCTCTCTAATTTGGTGGTAGCCACTTCGCAAGTCAATTTTAGAAAAGATGGTGACACCACTAAGTTCATCAAGCATATAATCAAGCCTAGGGATGGGGTGCCTATACCTCGCGCGATGTTGTTAATAGGCCTACAATCACAACACATTCTCAAGGATCCATCTTTTTTGGTACTAAAAGAACTGGTGCAACACAAGGAGAGAGACTTTCCCTTGCATAACCTTTGTTTAGCATGCCTTCAACTTGTCGCTGCATCTCCTTGGTTTCCTCCGGGTTTGTGTGGTATGGTGGTCGGTTTGGCAATGGGGCTCCTGGGACCGAATCAATTTGGTGATCAATGCCTCTTTGTGGTGGCAGCCCCAGTGGTACCTCCTCAGGAAACACATCTTCATACCCCTCCAAAAGTTCAACAACAACACTAGGAGTGATAGACGGTAATTCTTTAGTAGAAAGAAAACTGTCCTTGTACAAAAGTACAAAGAACACAGAATTGGGTTTTCTCACCTCTCTCCTGTCCCTTTTCCCAGCCATCATAACTAATCCCTGTTTTCCCATGTCTTGGTAAATTTATGTTGTGGGGTTTTATTTGGCTTTGGATTCTCTCGCTCACTATTTTGGTGGATATCACTCAAGTGTTTCTTGCTCACTCTCTCTTTCTTTTTCCGATCATCCATCAATATTTCTTTGGGTGTCAAAGGGAGCAAAGATATGTGCTCTCCCTCGTATTGGAACGAGAGACGATTAGCACGGCCGCTGAGTTGCACATCATGATCATACAACCAAGGTCTTCCCAACAACAATTGACATGCTTGCATTGGCACCATGTCACATTCCACTTGATCTCGGTACTTCCCAATGGAAAACTGTATGGTGGATATGTTGCTTACTCGAAGTGTACCACAATCATTGAGGCATTGCATCCTATATGGACTTGGGTGCCTTCTTTGTTTCAGCCCCAGTCTCTCTACTAAATCTGAACTTGCAATGTTGTTTCAGCTGCCATTATCAAAAATAATGCTGCAAACCTTTGCCTTGATGGTGCCACGGGTGTAAAAAAATTATGTTGCTGCCCTTTCTCTTCTCTAGCTGCATTGACACTAAGAACACGATGGGAAACAAAGCAATCTCCCATGTCGGCCTGAATGTCACAACCACTCTTCTCGCCCTCTTCATCCTCATGATCATCCGGTGCTCACTATCTTCATGTTCACTCTATGATTCCCACTCACCTTGTTCATTGATAAAATAGAACTCTCTTGTTTCGACATTCAAAAGAAATGTCCAACATTGGCATTGCTCCTGAGTTAGCCAAAGAGATCGCGGACCATGCCCTTTGCACTTCCAACACTCAATATCTCGGCTTCGAGATGATGGTACATCCATGGGGTTAGAAGTACTTCCAGGAGTAGAAGGAGCATGCTTTTCAACATTCCTAGGAGTCGATGATGATGCTGATGAAGCCGATGTTCGCCAAGTGGCAGTAGGGTGTGTAGTATGCTAAAACTGAACCACCATGAGAGGCACTCGGCTATGACTTTTGCCATGGTGTAGTGGTGCGGTTGTGAGATATCCGTCCAAGACCACTCCGCTGCACCTTCCTCTCCGTGCGCTTTGCTTGCTCCAAAATTTCTTGTAGAGTGTTATAGGGAAACATCTCCACAAAATCTGAAATTTCATTATTGAGACCATGCAGAAATCTTACTATCTTTGACTTCTTATCTTCATGAATACGAGCACGAACCATCAATAGTTCCATCTCTTTATAGTACTCATCCACCATGCGCGTACCTTGGCTGAGGCGATACAATCTGTTTCGGAGATCTCTCTGATATTCTGAAGGAACGAACCTTCACCTCATGGCTTGTTTTATCTCTTCCCAAGTGTCAACGTGGTCACGGCCTAGCAACAACTGATTTTCTTGTAGTTGATTCCATCAAGTGAGTGCATAACTATAGAACTCAACACAAGCAAGGTTTACTCTCTTTGGATCAGCAAGGTTATGGATACGAAAAATCTGATCACATTGCTCTTCCGAGTGAAAATATGCATTGGGGTCTTCCTTTCCTGTGAACTTTGGTACGTGAAACTTGATTCTTGCTATGTCATATCGACCATATCGATCATGACATTCTGCACAACGCCCATCTTCAGCAGCACGACGGTATGGGACACCATCATAATCATCAAAAACATCTCCATGGCCACGAGCAACACGCTCATGAGGGTCATAGTAGTGCCCACGAGGACCATGGCCTCGCCCTCGAAGTTGTCCTCCTTGCTGCACTCCATGAGCAGCAGCACCATGCCCACGAGCAGCAACCACATGTCCACCATAACTGTTCTTATCATCCTCCAAGGCAATCGTCCACAACAGCATGCATGGAATTCTCCAACCCAACTTCCTCAAGTGGCTCAATAAGGTTTTGTCGGTGTCAAACCCTATCGCCACCTGCTGGAAGTCGCTCGTGAAACATCCTTCCAAGGTCTCGAACCATGTTCCGTAATTCCTGAAACTCAGCACGTGTGATTGGGGCAACTTCTTCCCCTTGATCTTCTCCATGAACACTCCATGCATTTCCTGCCATGTTAGTGGGGCTAAAACCAGGAATAGGATATTTTTTGTGGAATCACACAACCTCACCTCTTACTCACCAAAGTTCTTATGAATTCACATCAAATTGCGCTTCTCTCGGATGTGTTAAAGCGATTGAAGACATGGATCAAAGAACTAGCTTTAGTTATAGGTGGAGCTCGGTGGGGTAAACAAAAGGGGGCTTGTGCTGAAATCAAGTTGATGCAAACCAAGAAAATATGGGGATAAATCTGTTGCTCCTTTGCACCAAGATTAAAAATATACGAGCTTCTGAAATTTTCTACCAAGCTGAAACTTTTGGATCTTACACAACACTTACTTTTTCTCTCTTGACTTTTTTTGCCACTCTTTTTTTCTCTCTTTGATTTTTTGCCACTTTTTTCCTCTCTTTTTCCAAAGCACAGCAACCAAATCTGAAAATAACTATGAAGGTGAACTTGGTGCAGATTGCTACCTCTTGAGCATGCGTTGGTTTTCCCTTGAAGAGGAAAGGGTGATGCAACAAAGTACCATAAGTATTTCCCTCAGTTTTTGAGAACCAAGGTATCAATCCAGTAGGAGGCTACACTCAAATCCCTCATACCTGCACAAACAAATAAGAACCTTGCAACCAACGCGATAAAGGGGTTGTCAATCCCTTCACGGCCACTTGCAGAAGTCAGATCTGATGGAGATAATAAGATAAATATTTTTGGTATTTTTATGATATAGATTGGAAAGTAAAGTTTACAAAATAAAATAGATCAGAAACTTATATGATGGAAAATAGACCCGGGGGCCATAGGTTTCACTAGTGGCTTCTCTCAAGATAGCATAAGTATTACGGTGGGTGAACAAATTACTGTCGAGCAATTGATAGAAAAGTGCATAATTATGAGAATATCTAGGCATGATCATGTAAATAGGCATCACGTCCGCGACAAGTAGATCGAAACGATTCTGCATCTACTACTATTACTCCACACATCAACCGCTATCCAGCATGCATCTAGAGTATTAAGTTCATAAGAACAGAGTAACGCATTAGGCAAGATGACATGATGTAGAGGGATAAACTCAAGCAATATGATATAAACCCCATCTTTTTATCCCCGATGGCAACAATACAATACGTCCTTGCTGTCACTGGGAAAGGACACCGCAAGATTGAACCCAAAGCTAAGCACTTCTCCCATTGCAAGAAAGATCAATCTAGTAGGCCAAACCAAACTGATAATTCGAAGAGACGTGCAAAGATAACAAATCATACATAAAAGAATTCAGAGGAGATTCAAATATTGTTCATAGATAATCTTGATCATAAACCCACAATTCATCGGATCTTGCCAAACATACCGCAAAAAGAATTACATCGAATAGATCTCCAAGAAGATCGAGGAGAACTTTGTATTGAGATCCAAAGAGAGAGAAGAAGCCATCTAGCTAATAACTATGGGCCCGAAGGTCTGTGGTAAACTACTCACACTTCATCGGAGAGGCTATGGTTGATGTTGAAGCCCTCCATGATCGATTCCCCCTTCGACGGAGCACCGAAAAAGGCCCCAAGATGGGATCTCACGGGTACAGAAGGTTGCGGCTGTGGAAATAGGGTTTCGTGGTGCTTCTGGATGTTTTCAGGGTATATGAGTATATATAGGCGAAAGAAGTCGGTCAGGGGAGCCACGAGGGGCCCATGAGGGTGGGAGCGCGCCTACCCCCTGGGCGCGCCTCCCTGCCTCATGGCCTCCTCGTTTCTTTCTTGACGTACACTCCAAGTCTCCTGGGTTGCGTTTGTTCCAAAAATAACTCTCCCGAAGGTTTCATTCCGTTTGGACTGCGTTTGATATTCCTTTTCTGCCAAACATTGTAATAGGCAAAAAACAGCAATTTGGACCGGGCCTCCGGTTAATAGGTTAGTCCCAAAAATAATATAAAAGTGTATAATAAAGCCCATTAAACATCCAAAACAGATAATAAAATAGCATGGAACAATCAAAAATTATAGATACGTTGGAGATGTATCAAGCATCCCCAAGTTTAATTCCTGCTCGTGCTCGAGTAGGTAAATGATAAAAATAGAATTTTTGATATGGAATGCTACCTAGCATACTTCTCAATGTAATTTTCTTTATTGTGGTATGAATGTTCAGATCCAAAAGATTCAAGATAAAAGTTTAATATTGACATAAAAATAGTAATACTTCAAGCATGCTTCATTTTCGTTTTATCAAGCAGTTTATGTCTTATCATGCTTCAAGCAGTTTATGTCTTATCAAAATGACATAGCCAAAGAAAGCTTATCCCTAAAAAATCATATAGTTTGGCCATGCTTCATTTTCGTCACACAAAATGCTCCCATCATGCACAACCCCGGTTTCAGCCAAGCAATTGGTTCATACTTTTTAACGTGCTTCAGCCATTCAGCCCTCACGCAATACATGAGTGTAATCCATGGACATAGCACTATGGGTGGAGTAGAGTATGATGATATGGATTATGTGAGAAAACAAAAAAGGAGAAAGTCTCACATTGACGCGACTAATCAACAGGCTATGGAGATGCCCACCAATTGATGTCAATACGAGGAGTAGGGATTTCCATGCAACCGATGCACTAGAGCTATAAATGTATGAAAGCTCATCAAAAAGAAACTAAGTGGGTGTGCATCCAACTTGCCTGCTCACGAAGATCTAGGGCATTTTGAGGAAGCCCGTCATTGGAATATACAAGCCAAGTTCTATAATTAAAAATTCCCACTAGTATATGAAAGTCACAAAATAAGAAACTCTCTATCATGAAGATCATGGTGCTATTTTGAAGCACGAGTGTGGAAAAAGGATAGTAACATTGTCTCCTCTCTCTTTTTCTCTCATTTTTTATTTGGTGGGCTTCTTTGGCCTTTTTTCATGTGGGCTTCTTTGGCCTCTTCTATTTTCCATAAAGTCCGGAGTCTCATCCCGACTTGTGGGGGAATCATAGTCTCCATCATCCTTTCCTCACATGGGACAATGCTCTAATAATAGAAATCATCACACTTCTATTTATTTACAACTCAAGAATTACAACTCAATACTTAGGACAAAATTTGACTCTATGTGAATGCCTCCTGCGGTGTACCGGGATATGCAATGAATCAAGAGCGACATGTATGAAAGAATTATAAAGGTGGCTTTGCCACAAATACGATGTCAACTACATGATCATGCAAAGCAATATGACAACGATGGAGCATGTCATAATAAATGGAATGGTGGAAAGTTACATGGCGATATATCTCGGAATGGCTATGGAAATGCCATAATAGGTAGGTATGGTGGCTGTTTTGAGGAAGATATAAGGAGGTTTATGTGTGATAGAGCGTATCCTATCACTGGGTTTGGATGCACCGGCGAAGTTTGCACCAACTCTCAAGGTGAGAAAGGGCAATGCACGGTACTATAGAGGCTAGCAAATTGCGGAAGGGTAAGAGTGCGTATAATCCATGGACTCACATTAGTCATAAAGAACTCATATACTTATTGCAAAAGTTTATTAGCCCTCGAAGCAAAGTACTACTACGCATGCTCCTAGGGTAAGGGTTGGTAGGAGTTAACCATCGCGCGATCCCGACCTCCACTCATAAGGAAGGCAATCAAAGAACACCCCATGCTTCAAATTTGTCACACAACGTTCACCATACGTGCATCCTATGGGACTTGCCAACTTTAACACAAGTATTTCTCAATTTCATAATTATCCAACTAGCATGACTCTAACATTACCACCTTTATATCTCAAAACAATTATCAAGTATCAAATTTATCATAGTATTTAATGCACTCTATATGATAGTTTTTATTATACCTATCTTGGATGCCCATCATATTAGGACTAACTTTATAGCCAAAGCAAATACGATGTTGTTCTAAAAGACTCTCAAAATAATATAAGTGAAGCATGAGAGATCAATAATTTCTATAAAATAAAACCACCGCCATGCTCTAAAAAGATATAAGTGAAGTACTAGAGCAAAATTATCTAGCTCATAAGATATAAGTGAAGCACATAGAGTATTCTAATAAATTCTGATTCATGTGTGTCTCTCCAAAAGGTGTGTACAGCAAGGATGATTATGATAAACTAAAAAGCAAAGACTCAAATCATACAAGACGCTCCAAGCAAAGCACATATCATGTGGTGAATAAAAATATAGCATCAAGTAAAATTACCGACGGACGAAGACGAAAGAGGGGATGCCTTACGGGGCATCCCCAAGCTTAGGCTTTTGGTTGTACTTGAATTTTACCTTGGGGTGCCTTGGGCATCCCCAGGATTAGGCTCTTGCCACTCTTATTCCATAATCCATCAAATCTTTACCCAAAAACTTGAAAACTTCACAACACAAAACTCAACAGAAAATCTCATGAGCTCCGTTAGTGCAAGAAAACAAACCACCACTTTAAGGTACTATAATTAACTCATTCTTTTTTTATATTGGTGTTAAACCTAATGTATTCCAACTTCTCTATGGTTCATACCCCCCGATACTAGCCATAGATTCATCAAAATAAGCAAACATCGCACGAAAAACATAATCTGTCAAAAACAGAACAGTCTGTAGTAATCTGTAACTTTCGAATACTTCTGGAACTCCAAAAATTCTAAAAAAATAGGAAGTCCTAAATAATTTGTTTATTAATCTTCTTCAAAAATAATCAACTGAAAATAACGTTTCTTTGACTTACGAAAATTATTCTCGTGCGTGCAAAAGTTTCTGTTTTTCAGCAAGATCAAATTAACTATCACCCAAGAAGACCCTATAGGTTTTACTTGGAACAAACACTATTAAAACATAAAACCACATCTAAACAGAGGCTAGATGAATATTTATTATTAAACATAATCAAAAATCAAGAAACAAAAATAAAATTGGGTTGCCTCCCAACAAGCGCTATCGTTTAACACCCCTAGCTAGGCCTTGAGATTTAATGATGCTCACATGAAAGACAAGAATTGAAGCACAAAGAGAGCATCATAAAGCATATGGAAAACCCCTATAATTATAACATAATTCCTATGCATAGGCATCTTATAGGCAAATAAATTATCAAGACAAGCAAAAACTAGCATATGTAAGAAAGAAGTGAGAAACAATAACAATCTCAACATAACGAGAGGTAATTTAGTAACATGAAAATTTCTACAACCATATTTTCCTCTCTCAAAATAATTACATGTGGGATCATATTCAAATTCAACAATATAGCTCTCACATAAAATTTTCTCTACATGATCCACATGCATGCAAAGTTGACACTCTTCCAAAATAGTGGGAATATCATTAACTAAAGTCATGACCTCTTCAAACCCACTTTTATCAAAAACTTCATAAGATTGAACATTATCCAAATATGTGGGATATAAAGTTGACACTCTTCCAAACCCACTTTCAGTATTATTGCAAACATTATTATCAATCTCATATTCATCATGGGGCTTAAATAAATTTTCAAGATCATAAGAAGAATCACCCCAATCATGATCATTGCAACAAGTAGTAGACATAGCAAAACTAGCATCCCCAAGCTTAGGGTTTTGCATATTATTAGCACAATTGACATCAAGAGAATTTATAATAACATCATTGCAATCATGCTTTTCATCGAAGGAACTATCAAGTATGGGTGCAATAGCAACGATCTCATGTTTAACATAAGGAGCTATAGCAAATTCATCTTCATAAACATTGGCATCATGGCCACAAGAATAGCAAGCATCATGTTCATCAAGGCATATTTCAATCAAATCGTCGGAATCATAATTATCTATAGATTCATGCATATCATTATTTTCTTCCAAAGCAACGGTCATTCTCTCAATAAATTCCTTAACATAGGCATTATGAGCATAGTTTTCATAGCAATATTTAAGTATGTCAGAATTTTCAGATTTGTAGAGAGTAATATCATACTTTTCAATCAAAGAAGCAACTTCATGAGCACCCTTAAAAATGATAAATTCTTCAATTTGTTTGATATCATAGTAACTATAAACACCCTTTCCATAAGAAGATAAGATTTCATTATCATTAAACTCACATAGGTAGGGAAGGTGTTTTTTAGGGTTCTTAGAGCAACAAGTAAAATCATAAATTTCACAAAGATTCCAAGCATAGCATAGCAAACTATTTATTTGATACCATAAGAGCTTCCCCTTTTCAGACAAACGATGACGCACAAAATGAGCATCCTCATCTAAAGATTTTTCCCTCAACTAAACTAGTTGGGGTTTCAGCACGAGCATGTATAGATCGAAGATGATCCCAGTAGAACACTTTAAGTGGATCCATATCAATAGATTTTTAGCAATGAAAGATGCAAGTAAATAGAAGGACATGGTAACACAAGATCGAGCGGAAGGAGGGCGAAGAAAAGGCAAAGGTGAAGTGGGGGAGAGGAAAACGAGAGGCAAATGGCAAATAATGTAATGCGAGGGATAAGAGTTTGTGATGGGTACTTGGTATGTCTTGACTTGTGTGTAGACTCCCCGGCAACGGCGCCAGAAATCCTTCTTGCTACCTCTTGAGCATGCGTTGGTTTTCCCTTGAAGAGGAAAGGGTGATGTAGCAAAGTATCGTAAGTATTTCCCTTAGTTTTTAAGAACCAAGGTATCAATCCAGTAGGAGGCTACACTCAAATCCCTCGTACCTGCACAAACAAATAAGAACCTTGCAACCAACACGATAAAGGGGTTGTCAATCCCTCACGGCCACTTGCAAAAGTGAGATCTGATAGAGATAATAAGATAAATATTTTTGGTATTTTTATGATATAGATTGGAAAGTAAAGATTGCAAAATAAAATAGATCAGAAACTTATATGATGGAAAATAGACCCGGGGGCCATAGGTTTCACTAGTGGCTTCTCTCAAGATAGCATAAGTATTACAGTGGGTGAACAAATTACTGTTGAGCAATTGATAGGAAAGTGCATAATTATGAGAATATATAGGCATGATCATGTATATAGGCATCACATCCGCGACTAGTAGATCGAAACGATTCTGCATCTACTACTATTACTCCACACATCAACCGCTATCCAACATGCATCTAGAGTATTAAGTTCATAAGAAAAGAGTAACACATTAGGCAAGATGACATGATGTAGAGGGATAAACTCAAGCAATATGATATAAACCCCATCTTTTATCCTCGATGGCAACAATACAATACGTGCCTTGCTGCCCCTGCTGTCACTGGGAAAGGACACCGCAAGATTGAACCCAAAGCTAGGCACTTCTCCATTGCAAGAAAGATCAATCTAGTAGGCCAAACGAAACTGAGAATTCGAAGAGACTTGCAAAGATAACAAATCATACATAAAAGAATTCAGAGGAGATTCAAATATTTTTCATAGATAACCTTGATCATAAACCCACAATTCATCGGATCTCGACAAACACACCGCAAAAAGAATTACATCGAATAGATCTCAAAGAAGATCGAGGAGAACTTTGCATTGAGATCCAAAGAGAGAGAAGAAGCCATCTAGCTAATAACTATGGACCCAAAGGTCTGTGGTAAACTACTCACACTTCATCGGAGAGGCTATGGTGTTGATGTAGAAGCCCTCCGTGATTGATTCCCCCTCCGACTTAGCACCGGAAAAGGCCCCAAGATGGGATCTCACGGGTACAGAAGGTTGCGGCGGTGGAAATAGTGTTTCGTGGTGCTTCGGGATGTTTTCAGGGTATATGAGTATATATAGGCGAAAGAAGTCGGTCAGGGGAGCCATGAGGGGCCCATGAGGGTGGGGGGCATGCCTACCCCCCTAGGCGCGCCTCCCTGCCTCGTGGCCTCCTCGTTTCTTTCTTGACGTCCACTCCAAGTCTCCTGGATTGCGTTTGTTCCAAAAATAACTCTCCCGAAGGTTTCATTTGGTTTGGACTCCGGTTGATATTCCTTTTCTGCGAAACACTAAAATAGGCAAAAAACAACAATTTGGACTGGGCCTCCGATTAATAGGTTAGTCCCAGAAATAATATAAAAGTGTATAATAAAGCCCATTAAACATCCAAAACAGATAATATAATAGCATGGAACAATCAAAAATTATAGATACGTTGTAGACGTATCACAGATCTAAAAGATGAAGAATATGCAAGGTATGCAACAACAAGATCTCAGCATCAACAAGGCTTGGATTTATTTTCGGTGGGACTTTGGACTTCTAGGACAGAAAATTTAGCATGGAAAACACTCGACCTAAAGGGATGATAGCAAGATAAAGACGAATAACACATCCTACTGTGTCAACAAAGGCTCTGGTGCCAAAAGATAGGTGGGAACACGGTGAACGAGTTCACGCCCGAGGGTGGCCCGATCTTCACGTCGTAGGATCGAATCGTTAAGGATAACTAGCTGCAAGCAGCCGAAATAACTAGCTTTATACCTGCCAAGGTTGGATGCAACCCGTACGTTGGGGATGGCTGTCCAAAGCTATAAGAACTTGAACCCGCTGTCCGAACAATCGTAGAACCACAAACCGGGAATAACCCACACAAAACGGATGGAACCATAAAGCAAGAATTAGGGGGAACCAGAGGCTCCTTCTCACGAATCCGGATGAACTAACAAGAGCAATGGTAGCAAGTATCTCTCGGATCTCTCTTGCGGTCTTGCTGCATAAGTTTGTAGCTGAATGGTTTGACAAAAGTGAAGGAAATAGGACCTAGAGGCAATAATAAAGTTGTTATTTTATATTTCCTTATTCATGATAAAGATTTATTATTCATGCTAGAATTGTATTGATCGGAAACTTAAATACATGTGTGAATACATAAACAAATACCGTGTCCCTAGTAAGCCTCTACTAGACTAGCTCGTTGAAAGATGGTTAAGGTTTCCTAACCACAGACATGAGTTGTCATTTGATAACGGGATCACATCATTAGGAGAATGATGTGATGGACAAGACCCATCTGTTAGCTTAGCATAATGATCGTTCAGTTTTATTGCTATTGCTTTCTTCATGTCAAATACATATTACTTTGACTATGAGATTATGCAACTCTCGGATACCGGAGGAATTCCTTGTGTGCTATCAAACGTGTGACGCCCCCAATTCAATCGTACACTAATCATATACGCAAATGGGTATGATCAAGATCAAGGACTCATGGGAAGATATCACAACACAATTCTAAACACAAATAAAATAATACAAGCTTTATATTACAAGCCAGGGGCCTCGAGGGCTCATATACATAAGCTCGATACACAAGTGTCAGCGGAAGCAACAATATCTGAGTACAGACATAAGTTAAACAAGTCTGCCTTAAGAAGGCTAGCACAAAAGCAACACAATCGAAGAGGCGAGGCCTCCTACCTGGGACCTCCTAACTACTCCTGGTCGTCGGCGGTCTCCATGTAGTAGTGTCCATCAGCGGTGGCATCTGGCTCTCGGGATTCACCACGTAGTTGCAATAATCAGAAAGAAGAAAGAAGGGGGAAAAGGGGTAGCAAAGCAACCGTGAGTACTCATCCAAAGTACTCGCAAGCATCAGATTTATACTAAGTATGCATTGGTATCAAATGGAAGGGTTGTATATGTGGATTGAGCTGCAGAGTGCCAGAATAGAATGGAAGGCCTAGCCTATCAAAGACTAGCATCTTCAAGAAGCTCCAAGCATCTTGCAGCACGTAGAAGAGTGAAGAATAGCATTTTAATATTAAACAAGCATGTTGTAACATTAACGCCCAGAGATTCTTCCTCAACTCCCTGCGAGAAAGCAATCTCGGAGCCACATATCCATCACATATCTCAAGTATCCATTTCTAGTTATATAAGATCAGGATACAAGTCTGAACGTCCATTACCGTGGACACGGCTATTTGAATAGATAACTTTCCTACAGGGTGCACCATGTTTTCCAACATGCTTGATTACTCCGGCCGGACACACTTTTCTGGGGCAATGCCCGGCCTCGGAAGATCAACACGTCACATCCCTACCTAGGCTCAGCAGAGAGGTCCCCGCTGGTCTACATCCTAAGCGCTTTGGGGTCTTGGGCCCATCGCCCGTTGCACTCCGGTTCGTTGCGTGCAGGGTGAATACCAGCACCGCCTCGGATGTCCAGCATGATCCGACCGTGCCGCACTGCTTAACTAGACGTCAGACAAACCTTTGGTTGATACTGCGGCGTCGAGGCCCATAACTATTCTCGCATGGTGGTTAGTGCGTAAAGGCCAGAGGCCAACTCAGAACAAATACCCAAACCTGTTAGTGCATTCGGGGCTCGCGGAGACGAGCAGAGACTCACGATAATGTGACCCCATCGCCCCGTCTCGTGGACTTACGGCAAGGGCCCAGAGTGCCCGGCCGTGCCTCGTAGAAAACTCACGGCTGCTCTACGGGCCCGCCCGACTTTCACATCAACTCGCGGGTACCCCTCAAAGCTGACCAGACTTCAACAATGGTCTCAAGTAAAGTCCGGGTAACCGTGTGTCCATAACATCAAGGAGGAAAACCCGAGGAATCACCCTTGATGGATTCCACTCGATGTAATCATCAAGGTGAACGTAAGAGTAACCACCCTCGAGGTTCACACTTGAGGGGTTGCACGATCGAGTCATATCGGGAGTGGTCAAGGAGGAATCACCCTTGATGATTGAGGGAGTCCTGGATTAGGGGGTATCCGGACAGCCGGACTGTGTACAACGTCCGGACTATTGAAGCGTGAAGATACAAGACTCAAGACTTCTGCCCGTGTCCGGATGGGACTTTCCTTGGCGTGGAAGGCAAGCTTGGCGATCCGGATATTATATTTCCTTCCTTGTAACCGACTCCATGTAAACCCTAGCCCTCTCCGAAGTCTATATAAACCGGAGAGGTTGGTCCTTAAAAGGCCGAACACAATTACATTCATAGCATCATAGGCTAGCTCCTAGGGTTAGCCTCTATGATCTCGTGGTAGATCTACTCTTGTACTACCCATATCATCAATAGTAATCAAGCAGGAAGTAGGGTTTTACCTCCATCGAGAGGGCCCGAACCTGGGTAAACACCTGTGTCCCTTACTTCTTGTTACCATCAGCCTTGACGCACAGATCGGGACCCCCTACCCGAGATCCGCCGGTTTTGACACTGACATTGGTGCTTTCATTGAGAGTTCCTCTGTGACGTTGCCGTCAGGCTCGATGGCTCCTTCAATCATCATTCACAACGCTGTCCAGGGTGAGACTTTCCTCCCCGGACAGATCTTCGTGTTCGGCGGCTTCGCGCTGCGGGCCAATTCGCTTGGCCACTTGGAGCAGTTTTATAGCTATGCCCCTGGCCCTCAAATCGGGTTCGGAAACCTGAGCCACACCGCGGATACCCGAGGAGACTTGATCTTTGACGAATTCGGGCCAGCGCCAGAGGCACCGAACAGTCACGATGAGCACGGCCTAGACCTGCTGTCAGACGTTGCTCGGGATATTATCCCGGCAGAAGCCCCGAACCTAAATCCGGGACAGGTTGCGTTGCCTAAAGACAGAGGGCTGGACCCCGCCCCACAGGCCGTACTCTCATAGGCGATGGAGCCAAACACAGGCTTCACTTTTGAGGAAATCGGTGACCCTGGGCCCCTGGACTCGTGTCCGGTTGTAGGCTCCAGTCTGTGCGTCCCCGGGCCCGTCGATCTCGGTTGGGCTCCGGTGATGGAGTTCACCGCGGCGGACATCTTTCAGCACTCGCCCTTCGGCGACATACTAAACTCATTCAAAACTCTCTCTTTGACAGAGAATCTCGGGCCGAATTATGTCCGGCTCGAGTGGGAAGCAGGCGACGAAGACACTCGTTGCCCACCCACCACCCACTTCATAGCCACGGTTGATGATTTAACCGACGTGCTGGACTTCGACTCCGAAGGCATCGACGGTATGGATGATGATGCAGGAGAAGACTCAGAATCTATGAGGTGCCGGATTCTCGCCTCGCCACACGATATATACATGGTGGATACGCCCAGGGAAGGCGACGGCGACGATCCGGAAGATAACACCCCTAGGCAAAAGCCAAAGCAACGGCGCAGACGCCGTTCCAAATCTGGCAACAATAACAATATCAGCAAGAGCGCCAGAAGAATGGATACTCCGGTCAACCCCGATGGCAACAATAACCAAATAGAACCAGTGATGGAGCAGGACGAACCAGGTCACGCCGAACATAGTCCAGGTCATATGCCCGAAGAAAACGATCCAGAGGGACGAGTTCACCAATCTGACCCAGGACAAGAAGACAGTCCAGACGACGATGCATTCATCGTCCCGGAAGAACGCGTGGAACAAGAGAACCTCCATAGAAAGCTCATGGCCACAGCGAGAAGTCTGAAGAAGCAGAAGCAAGGGCTTAAAGCCGCACATGAAATGCTCAATCGCAGATGGAACAAAGTGCTAGACACTGAAGAAAGATATGGCGACGATCGCCATACAAAGAGCTACCCAAAACGCAAGCTACTGCCAGAATTCGACGACGAGGCCGTTCCACCGAAGAACAACACGACCAAGAGACCAGGAGTACCACTTCATAATCACATCAAATCAGCTGCCAAAGACGCCCACGATTTACGTGAGCACCTGGAGAAGAAAGCTGGCCTAGCTAGGTCCATCTACGGATCTAAAAGAGACACCTCGGCGAAGGACTATGGTTATCAAAACAATTATGACAACCAAACACCAGTTCGGAACAAACACTGAACACAACAACAGCCGACGGCATACCACAGCATGTCCAGATACAGAGGGGCTGCTCACCCCCTGTGCTTTACTGATGAAGTACTGGACCATGAATTCCCACAGGGCTTTAAACCTGTAAACATAGAGGCATATGATGGAACGACAGACCCAGGGGTCTGGATCGAGGACTTTATCCTCCACATACAGATGGCTCGTGGAGATGACCTCCATGCCATCAAATACCTTCCCCTCAAACTAAAGGGACCGGCCCGGCACTGGTTGAAAAGCCTCCCCGAAAATTCAATCGGGAGCTGGGAAGAACTAGAGGATGCTTTCAGGGCCAATTTTCAAGGGACTTATGTCCGGCCTCCGGATGCTGATGATTTAAGTCACATAATCCAACAACCCGGAGAGTCTGCCCGCAGGCTTTGGAACAGATTCCTCACTAAGAAGAATCAAATCGTTGACTATCCGGATGCCGAAGCCTTAGCGGCATTCAAGCACAGCATCCGGGACGAGTGGCTTGCCCGACACCTCGGCCAAGAAAAGCGAAGGACAATGGCAGCTCTAACAAGTCTTATGACCTGCTTTTGTGTGGGAGAAGATAGCTGGCTCGCCCGTAAAGGCACCAGCGACCCCAACACATCCGAAGTAAGGGATGGCAACGGGAAGCTACGGCGTAATAAAAACAAACGCCAAAACAAGGAAGAGAGCCCGGAAAACATAATGGTTAATGCCAGATTCCGAGGCTCTCGACCTAACCAGCAAAATAAGCAACCTAAAGGCAGTAAAGAGGGACCGTCCGGTCTGAATAGAGTTTTGGACAGACTATGCCAAATTCATGGCACCCCCGACAAACCTGCGAACCACACGCACAGAGAGTGTTGGGTCTTCAAGCAGGACGGCAAACTAAACACCGAACACAAGGGAAGGGAAACACCAAGTGAAGACGAGGATGAACCTCGCCAATCGGACACTGGGGGACAGAAAACATTCCCGCCAGAGGTTAAAATAGTGAACATGATCCACGCGACTTGTACATCGTTGGGAAGGCACGAACGCGTCCATAGAGACGCATGCGATATAGAGCCCATCGTACCCACACCTAACTGTTGTCACCTTCGATCACCTAGACGGCCGAACTAGCATTCGGCGTGAAGGATCAAATGCCTTGGTGCTTGACCCAATAATCGACGGATACCATCTCACTCATGTCCTCATGGACGGTGGCAGTAGTCTCATTTAATATATGAAGACACTGTCCGCAGGATGGGGACAGACTCATCCAGAATCAGCAAGATTCACACCACCTTTGAAGGGGTGATACCAGGCGTTGAAGCCCATAGCAAGGGCTCCGTCATACTGGAGGTAACATTCGGCTCTCCAGGTAACTCCAGAAGCGAAGACCTAGTCTTCATCATCGCACCCTTCCAAAGCAGCTATCAAGCATTGCTTGGAAAAACGGCCTTCGCCCGCTTCAACGCATTACCGCATTATGGCTACCTTTCACTCAAGATGCCTGGTCCACGCGGCATCATCACTGTTAGCGGAACAATGGAGCTCCTTTCGCGCGCAGGGGAATACGCAACGGCCCTAGCGGCGGGACTATAAGCGGCCTCTAAACAAAATTATACCAGGTTGTTAAGACCACGGTCACGGTTAGACGAGCCCGGCAGCCCACATAAACCAGGGCAACTGTATATGTAATCCTATAGTAGACACCAGGGGCTAATAATAAAGCCCCACACTCTCGGCTCAACCTTACTGGCAGGCCAGCATTTTACATCTTCTACTATCCATCGCACACTTGCGTTGCACTCTTCTATGAGATCCTTTTTTTCGTAGACAACGTCCGCGCGATACCCTTCCAGGATGCGGCACAACAGAGACAAAGGTGCAGACGTTAAGCAGGGCCCCGTTCAACAGGTTTCTTTTTAGATTAAGCCCCTGTGTAAACCTTTTCTATTGCCTCTTGTTGTTTCATCATCCCACGGGTTCCACACCCACAGAGGATACTGCCGTTTTTGGCATTACGCCACGACAGATTAATGCACGCACCTGGACATACATGGTTTATAATGAATAGGCATTCTTGAGCCCATCATCTGTTAGAAAGTCCGAATACCTTCGGGAGTGTTCGGCGTCACGAGTTTGGCCTTATATGCATCAGCTCCGAATCATGTCTTTGGTCAAATTTTGGGATTGCCCGGCTCCTGGGTTTGTCGCCTTACATTCCGTTATAATCGGCTAAGGTGGCCAAAGGAGAACTACTGCGATTGTGCCCTGGTTATTCCAGATGAGCACCTCATTAGAGAAAGCCGAAAACCGACCGTCATGATACATCGAGAGACTGATCAACCACTCAACGACTCACCGGAATCTCTAGGATTCCTCCGCATTAACGAAGGGCCATTTCCCGGCTAGGTACATACGCGCCCGTATTCGGAAGCATGCGAAGGTACCAGGGGCTACATAGTAGCCCCAACGTTAAAATCCCGCGGCTAAGCGAAAGTGTTACAGCTATATAGTCCGGTTGCCTAGTTCGACGTGCAACCGCCTCCTTGCCGGACCAAGACGTTGGATAAAGAGTGATCAAGCACATTTTTTCGCGAACACCCCCGCATTGTATGCATGGGGGCTGAAGCCAATGACTGCTATCTTTCGGATTACCCACACACACACACACACACACACACACACACACACACACACACACACACACACATATATATATATATATATATATATATATATAAACGGCCGCACAAGGGACACAATCATATTTTCAAACACAAATTATAAATATAACCTTCTTAATGTTTTTACAATGATTTGAATCATCACTCGAAGAGGAGATTCTTAGGGCACTGCGCCTCTATCAGGCGGGCACCCTCCGTGACCTGCGCAAAGTAGTGCTCGGCCGGATATTGACCCCCTACGGGATCCTGAGACGCTGCCATAGTGGCATCCATATCCGTCCAATGCGCTTTAACACGTGCAAGGGCCATCCGCGCACCCTCTATGCATGCTGACCTCCTCATGGCATCGATCCGAGGCACGGCCCCAAGGAACTATTGCACTAAACCAAAATAGTTGTCCGGCTTAGGCTCTTTCGGCCAAAGATAGTCTATTACAGACCGCATTGCAAGCCCGGACAGCCTGTGAAGCTCCGCTAGGGCAGCCATCTTGTCACTCAGCGGCAGCTGGCGAGGGGGAGCATGGAATTGCGACCAAAAAAGCTTCTCCACTTCCTTGTCACCTTGACCTTTGAAGAAGTCGGCAGCATCAGCCGTACTCTTCGGCAAATTCGCATATGCGTCCACCGGACTCCAGCTTCCATCCAGGGGAGCGTACTTCGGATCGAAAAATTTCGTCTGCAGTAAATAGGAGCCTCCAGCCGCGATTTCACCGGCCTGTCGAAGCTCCTCCCGTGCACCCCTGAGCTTGGTTCGTATTTCCTTGGTGGCATTCAGCGCCTTGCTCAGGTCAGCCGATTTATCTTCATGCTCCTTCTTCAGGAGCTCATACCGGTCAGCGACATGTTTTAACTCGATAGCCATTTCGGCTATCTTTTCCTCGCTTCAGCGATGAGCAGCCTGTTCGGCTCTCAATTCCTCGGCTGCCTTTAGGGCAGCTGCATTGCTCACCCGAGCTTGTTCCTTGGCTAGAGCAAGTTCAGCCCTCAGGGCCTCCACGGCAGCAGCACCATCTGTAGTCCGAACAAATTACATCAATACATGCCACCTTAACATTTTCCTATGCAAATGGGAGACAGGGCACATACCTTGTGATGTATCCAGCCACTCATTCATCAGACTAATATCGGCATTAATCGACCCAATTTGCCTCGATAGTTCGGCAACTTCAATAGACGGGTCGGCGGCCGGACCCACGGGTACTTGCACACATTTATAGAACTATCATTGGTTTATGATCCCCCATTTTCCGCCTAGGGCGGGCAACCAGAGTCTCAGGGGCTACTATCTATATGGAGCACACCTAGCGCGTGCCTTACAACCAAGGAAATAGTGAGTTCTCCATTTCATACCTCAAAGCCTCTGAGCAGGCTTGTGAATGCTTTCAAACCGCTTGTAGCGGATGAAATCTTCTTGAGCACCGCGCTCATTAAAGAGCGGTGCTCCTCCAAGAGTGCAGCTCGCTCCAGTAAGCCCGTCAGCACGTCCGGACTCAGGGCGGCTGACGCATTGGCTTCTGTCCTTGGTGGATCCGGGCTCCTCCGTGACGACACCTCGGTGTCGCCCGCGTCAAGAACCAGAGAGGCGGGCGGGGTCTCGCTCTCCATCATCTCCGGAGGAAGGTCGCCCGAAGACGATCCCTGTTGGGAATGGCTGCCAGCCGGACTGCACAAAATTGAGTCCTGGACATTGATCCAGGAGAAATACAGTACCTTTAAGTTAATGACTGACTTACGACTCATTGGAGGGTTGGCCCGTTGGAGGGCATGATGAAGTGAGGGTGCCTGTTGGGGCAAGGACCCCTGGGGATCCCTTTTCCCCCAATTTGGGCATCTCTGCCTCCAAATCTTCGGAGGCGGCCGTCTTCTTCCCGCGTGGGGAGGCGGCCTCGACCTCTCCTCCCCGACTATCCCCGGTTCGGATGCGTAGTGTGTGGGGTTCGGATTTCTCATCCTTCCCCTTGTCTTTCCCCGAGGGCATTCTGCTGAGTACCCGGTCGAGCATCTTGGCCACGGTAAGGACGGGCGAGCCTTCGGGAAGTGGCGCCGGACACCTGATTCTCTCCGCCTTGCTGAGCCATTCCTGGACGTGGATGATGTTCAGAATAAACAATTATGACAAATACAAAACAGGGTGTCCGGTATCAAAGCTACTTACTTGAGTATCTAGGCGATTGCAGCTTAGGCCCGCGTCCTCGGTGGTATCCGGACACGTTACCTTCCGTCCGAAGAATAATTTGCACATCTCTTCGAGCTTTAAGCCGAAGAACTGTTTCATAGTCCGCGGACCCTCCAGATTGAACTCCCACATCCGAAGAGGCCGGCGCTGGCATGGCAGCATCCGCCGGATCAACATCACTTGCATTACGCTGACAAGGTTGATATTCCTCTCGAGAAGCTCCTGGATGCGGTTCTGCAGTATTGGTACGTCGCCTGCAGGCCCCCAATTACGTCCGACGTCTGTCCAGGACTCCAACTGCGATGGGGGGCCTGAGCGGAACTCGGGGGCGGCTACCAACTTTGTGCCCCTTGGGGCTGTAACATAAAACCACCGCCGCTGCCATACGTCAGATACTTCTAGGAAAGAACCCTCCGGCCATGGGGCATCGGTGTTTCTGCTTATTACGGCACCTCCGCACTCCACGTGTCGCCCCTCGATCATCTTCGGCTTCACATTGAAGGTCTTGAGCCATAAGCCGAAGTGTGGCGTGACATGGAGAAAAGCCTCGCACACGATAATGAACGACAAGATATGGAGGATAGCATCTGGAGCCAGATCATGGAAATCCAGCCCATAATAGAACATGAGCCCCCTCACGAAGGGATGGAGGGTGAATCCCAAACCACGGAGGAAGTGTGGGACAAAAACAACACACTCATTGGGCTCCGGCGTGGGGATAACTTGCCCCGGAGTAGGAAGCCTATGCTGGATATCTGCGGTTAGGTATCCAACCTCCCTAAGCTTCACAATGTCCTTCTCCTCGATCGAGGAGGCGACCCACCGGCCTTGAGGATCAGATCCGGACATACTGGCGGATTCCGGAGGGGTGGAGCTTAGGTTTTGGGTGTTAGAACTCGAGGTGCGAGAAGGCGCGATGAAGGTGAAGAAAGAGGTGTAGGTCTCGACCCCTTTATAAAGAGGGTGAATATCAAGAGTCCCCGATGTGACCGTTTAAGGCTTATCTAAAAACACACGGGGTAATACCAACGGCCGTCGTGGGGTCACGCATGCTCATATTGATGGAAAATCACGTAATAGAAGGGACACGATCTCTGCCCCGACGGGACGTGCCAATAAAACTGCCTCGTAACACGAGCCATTGTAGGGTAGGAAACGTCGGTTCACATTGGACCGAGCCACGATACAAGGGCACGACGCACAAAGATTGCCAGCAAATCAGATCTATACCATACGAAGATCATCTTGCGGATCCGGACATGGTCTACGTGTTCGGTAACCACTTTGGAGAATTCGGAGGAGGAACCCGCCTTGCAATGCCGAAGACAATACTGCGCGTCGGACTCATCGTCATTGAAGCCTGGTTCTGGGGCTACTGAGGGAGTCCTGGATTAGGAGGTATCCGGACACCCGGACTGTGTACAACGTCCGGACTATTGAAGCGTGAAGATACAAGACTCAAGACTTCGACCCGTGTCCGGATGGGACTTTCCTTGGCGTGGAAGGCAAGCTTGGCGATCCGGATATTATATTTGCTTCCTTGTAACCGACTCCATGTAAACCCTAGCCCTCTCCGGTGTCTATATAAATCGGAGAGGTTGGTGCTTAAAAGGCCGAACACAATTACATTCATACCATCATAGGCTAGCTCCTAGGGTTTAGCCTCTACGATCTCGTGGTAGATCTACTCTTGTACTACCCATATCATCAATATTAATCAAGCAGGAAGTAGGGTTTTACCTCCATCAAGAGGGCCCAAACCTGGGTAAACACCTGTGTCCCTTACTTCTTGTTACCATCAGCCTTGACGCACAGATCGGGACCCCCTACCCGAGATCTGCCGGTTTTGACACCGACAATGATCACAACCGAATAGCTACACTACAGAATTGTCATCAAGAGTGTGTTACGAGGTATCACCCTCGGCACTCGATAGTAGCTCTACAGAGTCGAGCAACAAAATGGGTGTGATGTGATGTGAGGTGTCGGGCTCTGGTCATCGATCACGTTGATCGAGTCGTCGATGATGAAGCAGGGGCAACAAGTACAAGGTGGGGGTCACTTATGGATCACTATCCAACCTATACTAAGTAGTTTAGGATAAGCAAGTAAGGCACAACAACAGGTACAAAAGCAGGCTATGCATCAGAATAGGAACAATCAATTACAGTAGCAAAATCTAAAGCAAGAATGAGAGAATGGAATGGGCGATATCGGGATGGTCAAAGGGGGGCTTTCCTGGAAGCTCCGCTGAACGGGAAGAAGTGCCGTCGGTGACATAGTCGATCACAGGGGCATCAGCAGCGGTCTCGGGGTCTACTAGAGAGAAGAGGGGGAAGAAACAGTAAATACACGCAAACATATGCATAACAAGACAATAAGCGGTGCTAGAGGTGTTATAACGTAGTGCTAGACGATACTGCTAAGGGGGAGAACATCCGGGAAAGTTTTCCCGAAGTTGCATTTTCGGACAGCCGAACTGGAGGGGGTGGTTGCAGGTTTGCTATGCTAGGAATGTGTGGCGGACGAACTGACCGCGAATTCTGATTCGTCACGTCATGCTGAGCAACTTTCATGTAGAAAACATTGTCATCCAAGCTACAGATTATTTTATATAATTTTCTAAAGTTTTAAATGATTTTCTAATATTATTATTACAACAATGTGACATCAGTAGTCAAGTGGGCGTTGATTGAGTCAAACAGATGTGTGGGGTCATTGTGTCGTAGACCTAACTAATTAACAGATTTAATTAACTAAGCTTAGTTAATTAGGCTAATTAACCTAGCTAATTATTTTAATTAAGTTTAATTAATTAATTAAATTGTTTACTAGTTTTTTTTTGTTCTAATCTTTTGAGCGTGGGCCCCATTCGTCAGTGGCACAGTGGCCTTAACGGGGCGGGGCAAGTTAACGGGCAGGTGTGGGCGCTAGCGCCCGCACCCGAGGCCGCCAAAGGCGAGGCCAGAGGGCGTGGCCGGGGCCGTGGAGCCGGGCGCGGATGTGACTGGCAGCTGCCGATCGGCAGCGGTGGCCAGCAGGCGGGAGCAGCAGCAGGAGGTGACGGTGGTAGGCGGTGCGAGGAGGGCGGCGGCCGGCGCGGCGAAGAAACAGCGATGGCGGCGAGGCTGCAGGGCAGGGGCAACGCAATGCTAGGGGAAGGCGCTGGGCAGGCGCGGGCGAGTGGCAGGGGGAAGCGCGGCACGGCCAGGGCGTTGGCGTGGCGGCCAGTGAGCACACGTGGTGCGGGGAGGGAGAGGACGCAGTCGGCACGAGGGATAGAGCAGGGCAGAGGGCATGGGTGAGAGTGGGATCTAGGGTGTGGGCGCGCGGCCACATGAGCATGTGGTGGCGGCGAGTAGCGGTCGGTGCATTCAACAACGGGGGTCAGGGTCAGAGGGGGAGAGGCCCGTCCTCACCGGCATTGGAGGTTCGGTGGGGCGTCGAGGCTCGATGGAGCCAACGAGGGAGAGTTGAGGAGGCGAAGCGACGACGACGAGGCGGCTTCGGGGATGGACGCCGGCGTTGGGGTGCGGGGAGGCGCGGGATCGGGACACTCCCCGTTCCAGAACCAGTCGAGTGGGGGTCCGGGGAGGAGGCCGAGGCGTGCGGCTTTGGGGCGGGCGACGCGGTCGTCGGGATCGGGCGGTGCCGTCGGGGGCGCAGTGGGGGGAAACGGCCCGATCCAGATCGGATCAGGAGAGGGAGATAGAGAGTCGTGGGGGAGTGGGGGCGTGATAACTCACAAGTATAGGGGATCAACTGTAGCCTCTTTCGATAAGTAAGAGTGTCAAACCCAACTAGGAGCTAAAGGTAGAACAAATATTCCCTCAAGTTCTATCGACCACCGATACAACTCTACGCACGCTTAGTGTTTGTTTTACCTAGAACAAGTATGAAACTAGAAGGACTTTGTAGGTGTTGTTGGATAGACTTGCAAGATAATAAAGAGCACGTAAATATAAACTAGGGGCTGTTTAGATGAAGACACAACTAAATTAGTTTCAGTAGAGAGCTTTTTGTCACGAGAAAGTTATTTGTCCCTAGGCAATCGATAACTAGACCGATAATCACTACTGTGATTTTATTTGAGGGAGAGGCATAAGCTAACATACTTTCTCTTCTTGGATCATATGCACTTATGATTGGAACTCTAGCAAGCATCCGCAACTACTAAAGATCATTAAGGTAAAACCCAGCCATAGCATTAAAGCATCAAGTCCCCTTTATCCCATACGCCACAACCCCCTTACTCGGGTTTATGCTTCTGTCACTCAAGCAACCCACTATAAGCGAATCATGAACATATTGCAACACCCTATAGCGGGAATCCCTCACGCTTGCGCAACACGGAGGGCACAACATGACAACACCAATAATAAAATATGCAACTCAAACCAATCACGATCATCAATTAACCCATAGGACAAAACGGATCTACTCAAACATCATAGGATAGCCATACATCATTGGGAAATAATATATAGCGTTGAGCACCATGTTTAAGTAGAGATTATAGTGGGTAAAAGAGGGGTTACACCATTGCATAGAGGAGGGAAGAGTTGACGATGAAGGCAGTGAAGTTGTTGGTGTAGATCGTGGTGATGATGGCCCCCGACGGCGTTCTGGCGCCACCGGAAGCAAGGGAGAGAGAGCCCCCCTTCTTCTTCTTCTTCATTGACCTTCTCCCTAGATGGGAGAAGGGTTTCCCCTCTGGTCCTTGGCTCACATGGCGTGGGAGGGGCGAGAGCCCCTCCGAGATTGGATTTGTCTCTCTGTCTCTCTCTTTTTTCTTCGTTCTTGGATTCTGCCCTTTCACCGTTACTTATATATCTGGAGATCCGTAACTCCGATTGGACTGAAACCTTCGACAAGATTTTTTTCCCGAGGGTCAGGGGCGCACCCACCCCCCTAGGGCATGCCCCCCTGCGTCGTGGCCCCCTCGAGCACCATCTCGCGTTGATTCTTCTTCCCAAATATCACAAATATTCCAAAAATATTCTCTGTCCGTTTTTATCCCGTTTGGACTCCATTTGATATGGGTTTTCTGCGAAACATAAAACATGCAACAAACAAGAACTGGAACTGGGCACTGGATCAATATGTTAGTCCCAAAAATAGTATAAAAGTTGCCAAAAGTATATGAAAGTTGTAGAATATTGGCATGGAACAATAAAAAAGTATAGATACGACGGAGACGTATCAGCATCCCCAAGCTTAATTCCTACTTGTCCTCGAGTAGGTAAATGATAAAAAAGATAACTTTTGATGTGGAATGCTACCTAGCATAATATTGATCATATATCTAATCATGGCATGAATATTAAGACATGAGTGATTCAAAGCAATAGTCTATCATTTGACATAAAAATGATAATACTTCAAGCATACTAATAAAGCAATCATGTCTTTTCAAAACAACATGGCCAAAGAAAGTTATCCCTACAAAATCATATGGTCTAGCTATGCTCCATCTTCACCACACAAAATATTCAAATCATGCACAACCCCGATGACAAGCTAAGCAATTGTTTCATACTTTTGACGTTCTCAAACCTTTTCAACTTTCACGCAATACATGAGCGTGAGCCATGGACATAGCACTATAGGTGGAATAGAATATGCATGGTGGAGGTTGTGTGGAGAAGACAAAAAGGAGAAAGCCTCACATCGACGCGGCTAATCAACGGGCTATGGAGATGCCCATCAATTGATGTCAATGTGAGGAGTAGGGATTGCCATGCAACGGATGCACTAAGATCTATAAGTGTATGAAAGCTCAAACTGGAAACTAAGTGGGTGTGCATCCAACTTGCTTGCTCATGAAGACCTCGGGCATTTGAGGAAGCCCATCATTGGAATATACAAGCCAAGTTCTATAATGAAAATTCCCACTAGTATATGAAAGTGATAACTCAAGAGACTCTCTATATGAAGAACATGGTGGTACTCTGAAGCACAAGTGTGGTAAAAGGATAGTAACATTGCCCCTTCTCTCTTTTTCTCTCATTTTTTTATTTTCTCTTTTTTTGGTGGGCTTCTTTGGCCCCCCCTTTTTTTATTTAGGCTTTTGTGGCCTCTCTCTTTTTTATTTTTTTTCATAAAGTCCAGAGTCTCATCCCAAATTGGGGGGGGGAGGGGAATCATAGTATCCATCATTCTTTCCTCACTGGGGCAATGCTCTAATAATTATGATCATCACACTTTTATTTACTTACAACTCAATATTACAACTCGATATCTAGAACAAAGATATGACTCTATATGAATGCCTCTGGTGGTGTACCGGGATGTGAAATGATCTAGAATAGCAAAGATATCAAAAAATGGACAAGCCGTGGAAACATCATGCTAGCTATCTTACGAACATGCAAAGCAATATGACAATGAATGCTCAAGTCATGTATATGATGATGATGGAAGTTGCATGGCAATATATCTCGGAATGGCTATGGAAATGCCATGATAGGTAGGTATGGTGGCTGTTTTGAGGAAGATATAAGGAGGTTTATGTGTGATAGAGTGTATCATATCATGGGGTTTGGATGCACCGGCGAAGTTTGCACCAACTCTCGAGGTGAGAAAGGGCAATGCACGGTACCAAAGAGGCTAGCAATGATGGAAGGGTGAGAGTGCGTATAATCCATGGACTCAACATTAGTCATAAAGAACTCACATACTTATTGCAAAAATCTATTAGTCATCAAAACAAAGTACTACGGGCATGCTCCTAGGGGGATAGATTGGTAGGAAAAGACCATCGCTCGTCCCCGACCGCCACTCATAAGGAAGACAATCAATAAATAAATCATGCTCCGACTTCATGACATAACGGTTCACCATACGTGCATGCTTCGGGAATCACAAACCTCAACACAAGTATTTCTACTAATCCACAGTCACCCACTAGCATGACTCTAATATCACCATCTTCATATCGCAAAACTATTGCAAGGAATCAGACATATCATATTCATCGATCTACAAGTTTATGTAGGATTTTATGACTAACCATGTGAATGACCAATTCCTATCATCTCTCTAAATAGATACAAGTGAAGCAAGAGAGTTTAATTCTTTCTACAAAAGATATGCCCACGCTCTAACAAATATATGTGAAGCAAAATAGCATTCTACAAATGGCGGTTTTCTATGTGAAGAGAAACAGGCAATCCAAACTTCAAATGATATAAGTGAAGCACATGAAGCATTCTATAAAGCCATACTCAAAAGATTTAAGTGAAGTGCAAAGAGCATTCTATAAATCAACCAAGTACTATCTCATACCAGCATGGTGCATAAAATAAAAATGAAAACTAAATGCAAAAGACGCTCCAAGACTTGCACATATCGCATGAACGAAACGAATCCGAAAACATACCGATACTTGTTGAAGAAAGAGGGGATGCCTTCCCGGGCATCCCCAAGCTTAGACGCTTGAGTCTCCTTGAACATTTACTCGGGGTGTCTTGGGCATCCCCAAGCTTGAGCTCTTGCCTCTCCTCCTTTTCCTCATATCGAGACCTCCTCGATCAAACACTTCATCCACACAAAACTTCAACAGAAAACTCGGTAAAATCCGTTAGTATAATAAAGCAAATCACTACTCTAAGTACTGTTGCAAACCAATTCATATTTTGTTTTTGCATTGTGTCTACTGTAATATAACTTTTCCATGGCTTAATCCACTAATAGAAATTGATAGTTTCATCAAAACAAGTAAACTATGCATCAAAAACAGAATTTGTCAAAAACAGAACAGTCTGTAGCAATCTGAAAATTCACCATACTTATGTTACCCCAAAAATTCTACCAAAATTAGGAAAAATAAACAATTTGTATATCAATACAGTGCAAAACGATTCTGAACCGTTTGACGTTCCAGTAAAAAATGTAAAATCGTGCACTACAGCCAAAGTTTCTGTCCTGCACCGCACAAACCAACAAGCATTGTAAACATCCTAAAGGCAAACCTTGGCACATTATTTTTATAATACAATGGAATTGTACAAGGGGATAATTATTTTTGATGAAAAGTTTCTGTAATTAAGATTCACAAAGTTTCCGTGAGCATGAACAAAGTTCAAGGAGCTCCCCCACTTCAACAATGCTTGTCTTTCTCACGTTCACTTTCCTTTTTGAAAAGTTTTGGGCTCCCCTCTTTATTTTTTTGTTTTTAAACTATATAAAAGAACTCAACAGAAATAAATGACTCTCTAAAACTTCCAGGTTGTCTCCGTGATAGCACTTTCTTTAAATCCATTAAGCTAGGCATATAGTGCTCAAGTAATGGATCCACCCGGATCCCAAGGTATATCAAAGCCAATTTTAATTAACAATGATTTTTAATTTAGTAGTGAGCACAAAGTAATGTATATCAAGCAATGACGAAGTCTAACTCTCTTCCTATGCATCGGCATGTCATAAAAGAACAATACATGCACACATAGTAAAGGCCAATGCATAGTATAAGCAGTTTCTTGCAATTTTATCATATTGGAAACATAGAGAGGTGGAGATATAGTTCCTCTCTCAGAATAATTGCAAGTAGGAGCAGCAAGCACATGCATATTATATCTATCAAAATCATCATGTGTAGTAGTAAAACATAACCCATCAATATAATCCTTAATAAGGACAAACTTCTCCGATATAGTGTAGTCGGGAGAATTCAAAAAGATAATAGGACTATCATGCATGGGTGCAATAGCAACAATTTCATGTTTAACATAATTAAGGAACTATAGCAAGTTCATCTCCATAAGCATAATTCATATTGGCATCTGGGCCACAAGCATAGCAAGCATCATCAAAAAGGGATATTTCAAGAGAATCAACGGGATCATCACAATCATCATAGCAATCATCCTTCGGTAAGCATGAAGGGAAATTAAACAATGTATGAGTTGAAGAGTTACTCTCATTAGAAGGTGGGCACGGGTACCTAATCTGCTCTTCCTTCTTTTGCTCTTCGCTCTCCTCATCATGTTTTTCATCCAATGAGCTCGCAGTTTCATCAATTTCTTCTTCCATAGACTCCTGCAAAATATTAGTCCCTTCTTGGACAGCGGAGACTTCCTCAATAAATGCATGAATATCGGAATTTAATTCATAATTCTCATAGCAATATTTAAGTATAGCATAATTTTTAGGTCTATAAACAGCATCATCAAGATTTTCACACTCTTTAAACAAAGATTCGATTTCATAAGCACCCATAAAAGCAACGAATTCTTCTATTTGTTCCACATCATAGTAATCATATATACCACTAGCATAAGAAGCCAAGGTTTTATCATCATTAAATTTGCATGAAAAGGGAAGGTGTGAAGCCTTTATCCTAGAGCAACAAGTATAATCATATCTCAAGCATAGTTCCCGAGCATACCAATGCAACATATGAATTTGATCCCATAGTAATTTCCCTTTTTGTGTCAAGCAATAATCCCTAAAGTATTCACGTTGATCCAACGTGTCTACCATAACATAATTGACTGGGGTTTTCTCAGGATTATCAAAGTAGTACATAATATTTTTCACATAACCAGCATTGAGGGTTTTAGGAGGTTCCCCATCTCCATGAGTAGCAAGTACATCTAATTTTTTTGGTATTTTGCGTTCCATATCCATAACTAAAGATAGAGAACAACTTAGAACAGCAAATAAAAATTACTTAGTGATAAAGCAAACAAGCACACACGAGAATATTCACCCCGCGCTATGACTCCCCAGCAATGGTGCCAGAAAAAGGTCTTGATAACCCACAAGTATAGGGGATCAATTGTAGCCTCTTTTGATAAGTAAGAGTGTCGAACCCAACGAGGAGCTAAAGGTAGAACAAATATTCCCTCAAGTTCTATCGACTACGATACAACTCTACGCACGCTTAGCGTTCGCTGTACCTAGAACAAGTATGAAACTAGAAGGACTTTGTAGGTGTTGTTGGATAGACTTGCAAGATAATAAAGAGCACATAAATATAAACTAGGGGTTGTTTAGATGAAGACACAACTAAGTTAGTTTTAGTAGAGAGCTTTTTGTCACGAGAAAGTTATTTGTCCCTAGGCAATCGATAACTAGACCGGTAATCACTATTGCAATTTTATTTGAGGGGGAGGCATAAGCTAACATACTTTCTCTTCTTGGATCATATGCACTTATGATTGGAACTCTAGCAAGCATCCCAACTACTAAAGATCATTAAGGTAAAATCCAACCATAGCATTAAAGCATCAAGTCCCCTTTATCCCATACGCCACAACCCCCTTACTCGGGTTATGCTTCTGTCACTCAAGCAACCCACTATAAGCGAATCATGAACATATTGCAACACCCTACAGCGGGAATCCCTCACGCTTGCGCGACATGGAGGGCACAATAGGACAACACCAATAATAAAACATGCAACTCAAACCAATCACGATCATCAATTAACCCATAGGACAAAACAGATCTACTCAAACATCATAGGATAGCCATACATCATTGGGAAATAATATATAACATTGAGCACCATGTTTAAGTAGATATTACAGCGGGTAAAAGAGGGGTTACACCGCTGCATAGAGGAGGGAAGAGTTGGTGATGAAGGCGATGAAGTTGTTGGTGTAGATCGCGGTGATGATGATGGCCCCCGGCGGCGTTCCAGCGCCACTGGAAGCAAGGGAGAGAGAGCCCCCTTCTTCTTCTTCTTCTTCTTCCTTGACCTTCTCCCTAGATGGGAGAAGGGTTTCCCCTCTGGTCCTTGGCTCCCATGGCGTGGGAGGGTCGAGAGACCCTCTGAGATTGGATCTGTCTCTCTGTCTCTCTCTCTGTTTTCTGCGTTCTTGGATTCTGCCCTTTCACCGTTTCTTATATATCCGGAGATCCGTAACTCCGATTGGACTAAAACCTTCACCAAGATTTTTTTCCCGAAAAATAGCTTTCTTGCAGCAAAAGAAGAGCAGCAATCGCCTTACAGGGTGCCCACAAGGGTCAGGGGCGAGCCCCCTGCCTCGTGGCCCCCTCGGGCACCGACTTGCATTTTATTCTTCTTCCCAAATATCACAAATATTCCAAAAATATTCTTCGTCCGTTTTATCCCGTTTGGACTCCATTTGATATGGGTTTTCTGTGAAACATAAAACATGCAACAAATAGGAACTGGCACTGGGCACTGGATCAATATGTTAGTCCCAAATATAGTATAAAAAGTTGCCAAAAGTATATGAAAGTTGTAGAATATTGGCATGGAACAATCAAAAATATAGATACAACGGAGACATATCAGGGCAGCGGCGGTTTAGGGATCGGGGGTGTGACTTAATAGGCCAGGGGCAGTGGGTGTGGGCCAGCTGGGTCGCATGAATCTTTTTGTTGTTTTTTCTCCTTTTCTTTTATTTACTTTTGTCGTTTGATTTAATTTTGAATTTTGAATTCAAATGTGATTGAATCGCGAGGTTAACAATAGTAATCGCGGTGGCGTGGCATCATTAGCATGGGATTACTGTAGCATAATTATCGGGACGTTACAATTCTCCTCCACTATAAGAAATCTCGTCCCGAGATTTAGGAGGTAGAAGGAAACAGTTCGGGATATTCATCACTCAGGCGATCCTCGCGTTCCCAAGTGGCTTCGTCTTCAGTGTGATGCGACCACTGGACCTTGAGGAACTTGATTGCCTTCTGACGTGTGCGGCGTTCAGCTTGGTCGAGAATGTGGATCTAATACTCTTTATAGGAGAGGTCTTGTTGCAACTCGAGCGCTTCATGATCCACTGTCCGGATTGGGTCCTTGAAGCAGCGGCAGAGTTGTGACACATGGAAAACATCATGAACCTGAGAAAGGTTCGATGGAGGCTCCAACTAGTATGCCACTTTTCCACGTCTCTCGAGAATAGTGAAAGGACCAATATAGCGAGGAGCTAGCTTGCCCTTGATCCCAAAGCGGTGTGCACCCTTCATTGCTGTGACTTGAAGATAAGATTTTTCTCCAGGTTGATACACCATGTCTTTGTGATGACGGTCATACTGACTTTTCTGACGTGACTGAGCAGTCTCGAGATTCTCGCGAATGACGCGGACTTGTTCTTTGGTGTGTTGGATAATATCTAGACCGAAGAGTGGACGTTCCCTGGTTTCTAACCAGTTCAGAGGGGTTCGGCATTTTCCTCCATATAACACTTCAAAGAGAGCCATCTTCAGACTAGCTTGATAGCTATTATTATAAGAGAATTCAGCATACGGGAGAGATTCCTCCCATTTCTTGCCGAAGGAAATAATACAATCTCGAAGCATGTCTTCGAGAACTTGATTAACGCATTCAACTTGTCCCTGAGACTGAGGGTGAAAAGCGGTGCTAAAAGATAGGTGAGTTCCCATAGCTTCTTGGAAACTTTCCCAGATTCTTGAAGTGAATAAGCTGCCATGGTCTGAGCTGATTACCAGCAGAATACCATGAAGTGAGACAATTCTGGACATATAGAGAGTTGTTAGCTGACTAGCAGTGATCATTTCTTTGACGGCCAGAAAATGTACAACCTTGGAAAGCCAGTCAATGACGACAAGAATAGCATCATTACCTTTCTTTGATTTGGGAAATCCCGTGACGAAGTCCATTTCAACATGGTTCCATTTCCATTTAGGAATAGAGATAGGTTGCAGAGTTCCAGCAGGCCTTTGATGTTCTGCTTTGATACGACGGCAAACGTCACATTCAGCAACATAGAGAGCAATGTCTTGCTTCATGTTTGACCACCAGAATCTCTAGCGAATGTCCTTGTACATCTTGGTACTACTGGGATGAATACACAAAGGTGTATCATGAGCTTCTTTTATAACTTCCTAAATCATATCCAGGTTGTCTTTTGAAGGAACCACTAGGCGACCTTTAAAGAACAAGGTGTCATCATCTTCAATAGTGAAGAATGAGGGCCTTCCTTCTGCGAGGTAGCGCTTAATCTTCTCAACTTGAGAGTCATACTTCTACAGTCTCTTGATGCTCTCCATGAGATCTGGCTCGACAACCAGGGTATTGAGGGAACCATGGGGAACAACACAGAGGTTCATCTTGCAGAACTCCTTAGGAGGGGGAGCGAGTGCACCCGGAGGAACAATATGGAGGTTCAGCTTTCTGTTGTTCAACAAGCGAGAACTTTGCGAACCTCAAGATGGTTGCAATATGACTTTTGGCTCAAAGCATCAGCCATTACATTAGCCTTGCCAGGGGTATAGGAAATACCGAAATCAAAGTATGCTATGGTCTCCATCCATCTCTGCTGACAGAGGTTCAAATCTGGCTGAGTAAACAGGTACTTCAGACTTTGGTGGTCGGTGAAGATCTCGCAATGATTTCCAAGAGGGTAATGTCGCCACTGTTTTAGTGCATGTATGATAGTAGCAAGCTCGAGGTCATGAACTGGGTAGTTCTCTTCGTGAGGGCACAATTGACGAGAAGCATAAGCAATCACGCTGCACTCTTGCATTAGGACACCGCCTAATCCTTGACGTTAAATGTCGCAATAAATGATGAAGTCCTTCTTAGTATCAGGTGGAGCAAGCATTGGGGTAGAAGTCAGTTTGTCTTTGAGTGCCTGGAAACTTTCCTGACACTTTTCTGTCCAATCAAACTTGACGCCCTTGTGAAGCAAACCAGTCAGGGGCTTGGCAATCTTGGAGAAGTTCTCGACAAATTGACGGCAATAACTAGCGACTCCAAGAAAACTTCTGACTTTTTTTGACATTCTTTGGAGGAGTCCAATTGAGAATAGCCTGAACTCGCTCGGGGTTGACGGCAATACCATCCTTGGAGATGACATGCCCAAGATAGGTCACTTCAGGTAGCCAGAATTCACACTTAGAATACTTGGCATATAGCTGATGTTCTTGAAGCTTTTCCAGAACAAGTCGAAGGTGTTTATCATGTTATTCTTTGTTCTTGGAGTATACAAGGATATCATCCAGATAAACCACGACAAACTTGTCGAGGTATTCCATGAATATATAGTTCATCAGACGAGAAAATGCCGTTGTAGCATTGGTCAAGCCGAAGGACATGACGGTGTACTCGTATGAACCATAGCGAGTAACGAAGGCGGTCTTGGGAATATCCTCTTCACGAACCCGAATCTGGTGGTAACCCAACCTCAAATCAAGTTTAGAGGATACTGAGGATCCAGCAAGTTGGTCATACATGTCATTGATTCTGGGAAGCAGATACTTGTTCTAAATTGTTGCCTGGTTGATAGGTTGGTAATCTTGGACCAAACGATTAGTTCCATCCTTCTTGACAAAGAGAGAAGGTGCTCCCCAAGTAGATGAACTTGGACGGATAAAACCCTGACGAAGTGAAGTGTCGATTTCCTCCTTAAGCTCAAGAAGTTCATGAGGCGGCATCTTGTAGGGTCGCTTGGCAATAGGAGTAGTGCCCGGTTTCAAGTCTATGACGAATTCGACAACTCTAGTAGGGGGTATTCCTAGAAGTTCTTCTAGGAAGACATCTTTGAAATCACGAACAACTGGAATGTTCTCTATTCCCTCAAGAGGTGAAGCATTCAATGCATTTAGAACATATATCTGGTTCTCGGCATCCTGAGTCATCTGAGCTGAGTAGTTGATCAACTGGCCAGAAGGGTGAGTGAGCTGGACTGCCTAGGTAGCACAGTCAATCAAAGCATTATGAGTTGTCAACCAATCCATACCAAGAATGATGTCTATGTTGGAAGGTCTAGGTACAATGAGAGAAGCCGGAAACAGCAGACCTCCAATCTCGATTTGGTTGTGAGGGCTTACCATTGTGGTTTTCCACTTGGATCCCGGAGATTGAATCGCTAAAGAGCTGGGCAAATTTTCCATATCTAACCCATGCAGCCGCGCAAATTGTTGGGACACGAAAGCATGTGATGCTCCTGAATCAAAGAGGACAGAAGCTGGCACTGAATTAACACGAAGGGTACCCATCATGATTTTTGGGGACTCATGAGCTTCTTTAATCTTGACATGGGTGACTTGACCACAACTCATTGCAGGCGTCCTGGCACTACCACCTTTGGGATGACGATTTCGCCTGCTCTTCTTACGACTAACAAAAGGACATGATGCATTCTACGTCTGACCATGGTGAAAATCGAGGGTAAGGTGTCCTGGCTGTCCACCCTGAATTGTTAGTTGTCTCGGCGGCAGAGGTAGACGAGGTGCAACATAAGACGGCCTTGGTGTTGGAGCAGGTCGGTGATGAACATTGTGTGGCATCCAGACTCACCGTTTTTGAGCAGTCTGACCCAAGGATGGGCCAACATCTCGAGTACGCTTAAGCGACTCCTAGTACTCAATTAGACTAGTTTCAGTTCGGAAAGCTTGGCTGACAAGCATCGCAAGGTCTGCGCAATTATGAGCAACAAGTGCAAGCTTTATATCGGGACGTAGTCCTTTGCGGAATTTCTCCTGCTTGCGAGCATCAGTGCAGATGTCATCCGCAGCATAGCAAGATAACCAAAGGAATTTCCTATGATATTCATCCACAGTCATTGTGTCCTATGCGAGTTTGCGAAACTCCTTCTTCTTCTAGTCCATCAGACCTTGAGGAATGTGCCATGCATAGAAGGCTAACTGAAATTCTTGCCAAGTGGTTACAGTCTTTGTGGGCAGCATACCCATGTGGCTTTCCCATGACTGAGCAGCTGGACCCTTCAAGTGGAATGTTGCAAAGGTGACGTAACAGGCAGGGGCAACATTAGCTGACTCCAGCTCAAACAGGATGTCACGAAGCCAATCATCAGCATCCATAGGATTGGTGGAGTTGCGGAAAGTGGACGGGTTTAGGCGCACAAATTTTTGTAGTGTTATAGGGGCAGGCTGTTGATGAGCATTCTGGTTTGGAAACTGAGCCATTACTCCGGTCATAAACTAACGATTCAGCTCAAACTACTGCATCATTGCGGCAATATAGGGTGGAGGTGGAGGATCGTCAGCCATCCTGCTAAAAACATCAGGAAGCAGTTTAACAGGGGTGGCGCAGGCGTAAGGAGTCATTCATGATGTAACTTGAACAATGAGCAAAGGCATAGTATGTACAAAGCAGTAGTCATTAAAGACATACGATACCTATATAGAGCCAAATACACATTGTTAGTAGGAGTTTGGACAAGAGGATCATCCTAGACATACTAGGCGACACACATGCACGCGATGGAAGGATACAATAACGAGACATAGCAAAGGCTACATCATCGTCAGAGAAAACCACTAGAGCAACGAATCTGCAGGGGACGACGCAGGGTCCCCTCGATAAAAGGACCCTGCGGCCTGTGAACAAAGTGAAGCAGATCTTGGCCCAAAATTCAAAAAAGGCTTAGTACAAATCTCCGAATGGATGTGATCACGAGAACCTAGGGTAGAGTTAGCAAAATCATTTAACCAAGTAGAAGAGAGATCAGAATCCCGGAGTATAGACGAGGAGTAAAAGATCCTAATACCACCCAATGGCGACGTGGGCCCGTAAGCCACACAACCATGTTAGTAAAAGAGTTTTTCAAACACTAGACTCAACTTCGGCCAATGAGTTGGAAAGGGGGATCCTACAGGTAGTCGGCTCTGATACCAACTTGTGACGCCCCCGGTTCAATCGTATACTAATCATACACGCAAATGGGTACGATCAAGATCAGGGACTCACGAGAAGATATAACAACACAACTCTAAACCCAAATAAAATAATACAAGATTTATATTACAAGACAGGGGCCTCGAGGGCTCGAATACATAAGCTCGATAGACAAGGGTCAGCGGAAGCAACAATATCTGAGTACAGACATATGTTAAACAAGTCTGCCTTAAGAAGGCTAGCACAAAAGCAGCACGGTCGAAGAGGCGAGGCCTCCTTCCTGGGACCTCCTAACTACTCCTGGTTGTTGGCGGTCTCCACGTAGTAGCATATATCGGCGGTGGCATCTGGCTCCCAAGATCCACCATATGGTTGCAACAACCGGAAAGAAGAAAGAAGGGGGAAAGGGGTAGCAAAGCAACCGTGAGTACTCATCCAAAGTACTCGCAAGCATCAGATCTATACTAAGTATGCATTGGTATCAAATGGAAGGGTTGTATATGTGGACTGAACTACAGAATGCGAGAATAGAAAGGAAGGTCTAGTCTATCGAAGACTAGCATCTTCAAGCACCTCCAAGCATCTTGCAGCACGTGGAAGAGTAAAGAATAGCATTTTAATATTAAACAAGCATGTTGTAACATTAACGCCCAAAGATTCTTCCTCGACTCCCTATGAGAAAACAATCTCGGAGCCACATATCCATCACATATCTCAAGTATCCATTTCTAGTTATATAAGATCAGGATACAAGTCTGAACGTCCGTTACCGTGGACATGACTATTCACATAGATAACTTCCCTGCAGGGGTGCACCACATTTTCGAACATGCTTGATTACTCCGGCCGGACACACTTTTCTGGGTCAATGCCCGGCCTCGGAAGATTAACATGTTGCAACCCTACCTAGACTCAGCAGAGAGGTCCCCGCCGGTCTAAATCCTAAGCACCCCGGGGTCTTGGGCCCATCGCCCGTTGCACTCTGGGTCGTTGCGCGCAAGGTGAATACCAGCACCGCCTCGGATGGCCAGCTCGATCCGACCATGCCGCACTTCGGAACTAGACGTCTTACAAAGCTTTGGCTGATACTGCCATGTCGAGGCCCATAACTATTCTCGCATGGTCGTTAGTACGTAAAGGCCAGAGGCCAACTCAAAATAAATACCCAAACATGTTAGTGCATTGGGGGCTCGCGGAGACAAGAATAGACTCACGGTAAAGTGACCCCATCGCCCCATCTCATAGACTTACGGCAAGGGCCCAGAATGCCCGATCGTGCCTCGTAGAAAACTCGCGGGTGATCTACGGGCATGCACGACTTTCACATCAACTCGCGGGTACCCCACAGGGTCGACCCGACTTCAACAATGGTCTCAAGTAAAATCCGGGTAACCGTCTGTCCACAACATCAAGGAGGAAAACCCGAGGAATCACCCTCGATGGATTCCACTCAATGTAATCATCAAGGTGAACGTAAGAGGAACCACCCTCGAGGTTCACACTTGAGGGGTTGCATGACAGAGTCATATCTGGAGTGGTCAAGGAGGAATCACCCTCGATGATCACGACCGAATAGCTACACTACAGAATTATCATCAGGAGTGCGTTACGAGGTATCACCCTCGGCTCTCGATAGTAGCTCTACAGAATCGAGCAACAAAAGCGGCGTGATGTGATGTGATGTATCGGGTTCTGGTCGTCGATCACGTTGATCGAGTCATCGATGATGAAGCAGGGGCTACAAGGACAAGGTGGGGGTCACTTATGGATCACTATCCAACCTATACTAAGCAGTTTAGGATAAGTAGGTAAGGTACAACAGCAGGTACAAAAGCAGGCTATGCATCAGAATAGGAACAATCTATTATAGTAGCAAAATCTAATGCAAGCATGAGAGAATGGAATGGCCGATATCGGGATGGTCAAAGGGGGGGGCTTGCCTGGAAGCTTCACTGGAAGGGAAGAAGTGTCGTCGGTGAGAAGAGGGGCATCAGCAGCGGTCTCGGGGTCTACCGGAGAGAAGAGGGGGAAGAAACAGTAAATACACTCAAACACATGCATAACAAGACAATAAGCGGTGCTAGAGGTGTTCAAAAGCAGTGCTAGGCGATACCGCGAAGGGGGAGAACATCCGGGAAAGTTTTCCCGAAGTTTGCATTTTCGGACAGCCGAACTGGAGGGGGACGGTTGCATGTTTGGCGGACGAATGGACCGCGTATTCGGATTCGTCTCATCGTTCTGAGCAACTTTCATGTAGAAAACATTTTCATCCAAGCTACGAATTATTTTATATAATTTTCTAAAGTTTTAAATGATTTTCTAATATTATTATTACAACAGTGTGATGTCAGCATGACATTAGCAGTAAATAGGGCGTTGACTTAGTCAAACTGACATGTGGGGTCATTCTGTCATAGACCTAACTAATTAACAGATTTAATTAACTAAGCTTAGTTAATTAGGCTAATTAACCTAGGTAATTAAGTTCAATTAATTAATTAAATTGTTTATTTAGTTTTTTTTGTTCTAATCTTTTGGGCGTGGGCCCCGTTCGTCAGTGGCACAGCGGCCTTAACGGGGCGGGGCAAGTTAACGGGCAGGCGTGGGCGCTGGCGCCCGCACCCGAGGCTGCCAGAGGCGAGGCCAGAGGACGCGACCGGGGCCGTGGAGCCGGCCGCAGACGTGACTGGCCGCCGGCGGGCGGCAGCGGCGGCGAGCGGAGCGGTGGCTAGCAGGCGGGAGCAGCAGCAGAAGGTGACGGCGGTAGGCGGCGCGAGGAGGGCGGCAGCCGGCACGGTGAAGCAACAGCGACGACAGCGGGGCTGCAGGGCAGGGCAGGGGCGGCACATCGCTAGGGGGAGACGTCGGGCAGGCGCGGGAGATTGCCAGGGGGAAGCGCGGCGAGGCCAGGGCGCTGGCACGGCGGCCAGTGAGCGCACGCGGTGCAGGGAGGGAAAGGACGCGGTCGGCACGCTGGACAGAGCAGGGCGGAGGGCGCGGGCGAGCGTGGGATCTAGGGGCGTGGGCGCGTGACCACATGAGCGTGGGGCGGCGGAGTGTAGCGGTCGGCGCGTTCGACAACGGGGGTCGGGGTCAAAGGGGGAGAGGCCGGGCCTCACCGGCATTGGAGGGTAGGGGGAGTTGAGGCTCGACGGAGCCAACAAGGGAGAGTTGAGGAGGCGAAGCGACGGCAACAGGGCAGCGTCGGGAATGGACGCCGGCGTTGGGGGTGCAGGGAGGCGCGGGATCGGGCCCCTTCCCAATCCAGAACCAGTCGAGTGGGGGTCCAGGGAGGAGGGCAGTGCGTCTGGCATGGGGGCAGGCGACGCGGTTGTCGGGATCGGGCAGTGGCGTCGGGGGCGTAGTGGGGGGAGACAGCCCGATCCAGATCGGATCGTTAGAGGGAGAGAGAGAGAGTCATGGGGGAGTGGGGGCGGCAGTGGTTTAGGGTTCAGGGGGTGTGATCTAATAGGCCAGGGGCAGCGGGGGTGGGGCAGCTAGGCCGCGTGGGTCTTTTTGTTGTTGTTTTTTGTTTTCTCCTTTTCTTTTATTTACTTTTTCCGTTTGATTTAATTTTGAATTCTGAATTCAAACGTGATTGAATCATCATGAGGTTAACAACAGTAATCACAGTGACGTGGCATCATTAGCATGGGATTACTGTAGCATAATTATCCGGGCGTTACAAAACATCACAACGTAACTGGGTAATCATAAAGATGCTCTACAGGTATCTACGAAGGTGTTTTGTTCACTCCGAGTATCTTTTGTTCACTCCGAGTATCAGAGAGGTATCTCTGGGCCCTCTCGGTAATACACATCATAAGCTTGCAAGCAAATGACTAAGAAGTTAGTCACAAGATGATGTATTACAGAACGAGTAAAGAGACTTGCCAGTAATGATATTGAACTAGGTATGTAGATACCGACGATTAAATCTCGGGCAAGTAACATACCAATGGACGAAGGGAATTATGTATGTTGTCAAAACGGTTCGACCGATAAAGATCTTCGTAGAATATGTAGGAGCCAATATGGGCATCCAGGCTCCGCTATTGGTTATTGAACGGAGAGGTGTCTCGGTCATGTCTACATAGTTCTCAAACCCGTAGGATCCACACGCTTAACGTTCTTGACGATATAGTGTTATACGAGTTATATGTTTTGGTGAACGAATGCTGTTCGGAGTCGCGGATGAGATCACGGACATGACGAGGAGTCTTGAAATGGTCGAGAGGTAAATATTGATATATAGGATGATGGTATTTGGACACCGGAAGTGTTTTGGGATGTACCGGGAAGGTATCGGGTCACCGGAAGTGGTTCCGGGCACACCCCCCCGGCAAGATATCGGCTTTTTGGGCCAAAGGAGGGGACAGACCAACCCACAAGGGGGCTGGTGTGCCTCCTCCCTTGTGTGGCCAGCCCTAGGGAAGGAAAAGGGGGAGGGCTAGCCTCTCAAGCCTTTCCCTCACATGGGAGAAAGGAAAGGGGGCGCCACCCTCCCCTGCCTTTCCCCTCACTCCAAATAAGGAAAGGGGCTGTGGCTTGGGAGGGACCCCAAGTAGGATTCCTCCTACTTGGGCGCCTCTTCTGGCTGCTTCTCCCTCCCTCCCACCTATATACATGTGGGAGGGGGGCACCTAGTACATGAAAGACAATTGCATAGCCGTGTGCGGCGCCCCCCTCCACCGTTTACACCATCGGTCATATTTTCGTAGTGCTTGGGTCAAGCCCTGTGAAGATCATTTCACCATCACCATCACCACGTCATCGTGCTGTTGGAACTCATCTACTACCTCTCCATCTTGCTGGATCAAGAAGGTGGAGGACATCACCGAGCTGAACATGTGCAGAACGCGGAGGTGCCGTATGTTGATCGGTTGGAGCGTGAAGAAGTTCGACTACATCAACTACGTTGTTAAACGCTTCCACTTACGGTCTATGATGGTACGTAGACACACTCTCCCCCTTCGTTGCTATGCATCTCCATGGATAGATCTTGCGCGTGCGTAGAATTTTTTTTGTTTTCCTTGCAACGTTTCCCAACAGTGGCACCATGAGCCAGGTCTATGCGTGGATGATATGCATGAGTAGAACACAAAGGAGTTGTGGGCGATGATGTTCATACTGCTTACCACCAATGTCTTATTTTGATTCGGCGGTATTGTGGGATGAAGCGGCTAATACGTCTCCAACGTATCTATAATTTTTTATTGTTCCATGTTGTTATATTATCATTCTTGGATGTTTTACAATCATTTTATATCATTTTTTGCTACTAACCTATTGACAAAGTGCCCAGTGCCAGTTTTTGTTTTCTGCTTGTTTTTTACATCTTTGAAATCAATACCAAACGGAGTCGAAATGCAGCGAAACTTTTTGTGGATTTTTTCTGGATCAGAAGACATAAGATGGGTCAAAAAAGTACCAGAGGGGTGCCCCGAGGGGGGCACAACCCTCCAGGGCGCGCCTGGGGGCCCAGGCACGCCCAGGTGGGTTATGCCCACCTCGGTGGCCTCCCGCATCGCCTCTTTGCTCTATAAATACCCCGATATTCTAGAAACCCTAGGGGAGTCGACGAAAATCAATTCCAGCCGCCGCAAGTTCCAGAAACACTAGATCCAGTCTAGACACCATCGCGGAGGGGTTCATCATGTCCATTGGTGCCTCTTCGATGATGCGTGAGTAGTTCATTGTAGACCTACTGGTCTGTATTTAGTAGCTAGATGGCTTCCTCTCTCTCTCTCTCTCTCTCTCTTGATTCTCAATACAATGGTCTCTTGGAGATCCATATGATGTAAGTCTTTTTGCGGTGTGTTTGTTGGGATCCAATGAACTCTGAGTTTATGATCAGATCTATGTTTTCATCCATGAAAGTTATTTCAATCTTCTTGATCTCTTATATGCATGATTGACTATAGCCTCGTATCTCTTCTCGATATTTGGGTTTTGTTTGGCCAACTTGATCTATTTATCTTGCAATGGGAAGAGGTGCTTTGTGATGGGTTCGATCTTACGGTGCTTGATCCCAGTGGCAGAAGGGGAAACGACACGTATGTATCATTCCTATTAAGGATAATAAGATGGGGGTCTATTTCTACATAAATAGATCTTGTCTACATCATGTCATCATTCTTATTGCATTACTCCATTTTTCTATGAACTTAATACACTAGATGCATGCTAGATAGCGGTCGATGTGTGGAGTAATAGTAGTAGATGCAGGCAGGAGTCGGTCTACTAATCTTGGACGTGCTGCCTATATAATGATCATTGCCTGGATATCGTCATGATTATTTGAAGTTCTATCAATTTCCCAACAGTAATTGTTTTCCCACCATTTGTTATTTTTCTCGAGAGAAGCCACTAGTGGAACCTACCGCCCCAGTGTCTCTTCTTTAATATATTGGCCCTCACGATCTGTTTTTATTTGCTTTTATTTTCAGATCTATTAAACCAAAAATACAAAAATACTTTTTTGCAGTTTATTTTATTTGCGATCTATTTATCCAATCTATTACAACTTTCCCCCGTCAACGAGCTTTCGGCGTCGTTACCCGAAAGGGATTGACAACCCCTTTAACACGTCGGGTTGCGAGTATTTGTTATTTGTGTGCAGGAGTTGTTTACGTTGTGTTGCATGGCTCTCGTACTGGTTCCATAACCTTGATCTCATCACTGACTGAGGGAAATACCTACCATTGTTGTGCTGCATCATCCCTTCCTCTTTGGGGAAATACCGACGTAGTTCAAGCAAACATCAAAAGGAATTTCTGGCACCGTTGCCGAGGAGACATCATCAACATCAACCAGGTTCCTAATCACAAATCTCATCTCCATGCAATTTACATTATTTGCCCTTTGCCTCTCGTTTTCCTCTCCCCCACTTTACAAAAAAAATGTTGTTTTATTCGCCCTCTTTTTCGTTCGTCGTTTTCTCGTCAAATCTGCTTTTGAGTGCAATCTTGTTGTGTAGTCATCATGACTCAAGAGAACACCAAGTTATGTGATTTCTCAAATACCAACAACAATGATTTATTAGCACTTCGATTGCTCCCCCCGCCACCAGTGCGGCGTCTTGTGATATTAATACTGCTTTGCTGAATCTTGTTATGAAAGATCAATTTTCCGGTACTCCTAATGAGGATGCCGCATCCCATCTTAACAGATTCGTGGAATTATGCGATATGCAAAAGAAAAAAGATGTGGACAATGATGTTGTGAAGTTGAAATTATTTCCATTTTCTCTATGAGTTCGCGCAAAAAGTTGGTTTTATTCGTTGCCTCGCAATAGTATTGATTCTTGAAACAAGTGCAAGGATGCTTTTTTTACTATGTATTTTCAGCCCGCAAAAATCATTTCCCATAGAACCCAGATCATGAATTTCAAGCAACTTGAACATGAGCATGTTGCACAATCTTGGGAAAGGATGAAATTGATGCTAAAGAATTGCCCAACTCATGGGTTAAATCTTTGGATGATAATACAAAAAAATTATGCGGGGTTGAATTTTGTTTCTCGTAATCTTTTAGATTCCGCTACAGGGGGTACTTTTATGGAAATTACTTTGGGTGAAGCTACTAAATTTCTAGACAATATTATGGCAAATTACTCACAATGTCATATCGGAAGAGCTCCTTCTAGTCAAAAATTCAATTCGGTAGAAGAAATAAATTCTTTGAGGGAAAAAGTTGATGCTCTTATGAAGTTGGTTGCTAATAAAAGTGCTCCTATTGATTTTAATGATGTGCCTTTGTCTACTTTGATTGAGCAAAATAGTGATGCCCTAGATGTGAATTTTATCTCGTGAAACAATTTTAATAACAATGTTATAGAGGTAATTTTAATCCTCGGCCTTTTCCTAGTAATTCCTCTAAGAATTATGGTAATTCCTATGGTAATCCTTCTTATAATAATAATAAGAATAATAAGAATAATAATAATAATAATAATAATAATAATAATAATAATAATAATAATAATAATAATAATAATAATAATAATAATAATAATAGGAACACCTCTGATCTTGAGAATAATATTAAAGTGTTTATCAATACTCAAAAGGTTTTCAATGCTACGATAGAAGCTGAATAAAGTTGATGATATGTCTAGAAGTACTGATAGAATTTCTCATGATGTAGAAACTCTCAAGATGAAAATTTGTGTGCCTAAAGTTTAAGAATCAGTCAAAGCTCTTTATGTTCCTATGGATGAAAGTAAGAAAAGAACCGCTATGCTTAGAGCTAAAAGAGAATTTTTAGAAAAGGCGTTTTCTAGTGATTACTTTCATAAAAGTGATGAAGATCTTAAAATGATTGGTGTCTCTTCTATTGATTCTTTTTTTAGTAAAATTAAGATTAATGAAAAAGGGACTCGAGAAGAGTCAACTTTAGCTAGAAGGCGTCCTGATAATTCGAAGGGTGAAAATCTTGTTGAGAAAATTGATAAAGGTGGGTTTGAAGAGGTCAAAACTTTAACTAGTGATGTGCCAACTATTTTGGATTACAAAGACTTTAATTATGATAGTTTCTCTTTGGTTGATTGTATTTATTTGTTGTAATCCATGATAAATTCACCCCATGCTTATGAACAAAATAAAGCTTTTACTAAACATATTGTTGATGCAATGATGAAAGATTTTGAAGAAAGTTGGAATTAGAAGTCTCAGTTCCTAGAAAATTATATGATGAATGGGAACCTACCATCAAAGTCAAGATTAAAAATTATGAGTGTTTTGCTTTATGTGACTTGGGTGCTAGTGTTTCTACAATTCCGAAATCGTTATGTGATGTGCTTGGTCTTACCGATATTGAAGAATGCTCTTTAAATTTGCACTTGGCGGATTCTACTATTAAAAAGCCTATATGGGAAGAATTAATGATTTTCTTATTCTTGCAAATAGGAATTATGTGCCCATATATTTCATTGTTCTTGATATTGATTGCAATCCGGCTTGTCCAATTATTCTTGGTAGACCATTTTTACGTACTATTGGTGCCATGATTGATCTGAAAGAAGGCAATATTAAATTTCAATTTACACTAAGGAAGGGTATGGAACACTTACCTAGAACAATAATTAGGCCACCATATGAATCAATCATGAGGGCATCATATGGATCTAGAACTAAAGATGGCAACACTTAGATCCTTCGCATTATGCCTAGCTAGGGGCGTAAAACGATAGCGCTCGTTGGGAGGCAACCCAACTTGTATCTTTTTGCTTTTTGGTTTTCTTGTTGTTTTCAATAAAATACCCAATTATTCCTACGATTAGATGTGTTTTTGTGGTTTGAATTAGTGTTTGTGCCAAGCAAAGCCTTTGGGATGACTTGGGTGAGAGTTGATTTGATCTTGTTGAAAAACAGAAACTTTTGCGCTCACGAAAATATTTCCCATTTTTAATAGAAAAGTTCTTTTGAGTTGATTATTTTTGCATAAGATTTAATAAAAAAATTCTCACTTTGCCCTAATTTTTCAGAATTTTTGTAGTTACAGAAGTATTCGAAGTCTCTAGATTTCTATAGACTGTTCCGTTTTTGACAGATTCTGTTTTCTTTGCGTTGTGAGCTTGTTTTGATGATTTTATGGTTTTCTTTGAAGATTTTTTGCCATAGAAATGTTGGAATACAGTAGATATAATGCAAAAATAAAATATGAATGGGTTTGCAATAGTACTTATAGTAGTGGTTTGCTTTCTTATACTAACGGATCTCACAAAGGTTTTGTTGAGTTTTGTGTGATTGAAGTTTTCAAGTTTGGGTGATCTTATGATGGATGAAGGAATAAGGATTAACAAAAGGCTAAGCTTGGGGATGCTCGAGGCACCCCAAGATAATATTCAAGAAGTATCAAGCAACTAAGCTTGGGGATGCCCCCGAGTAGCATCCCCTCTTTCTTCTAACAACCATCGGTATTTTACTTGGAGCTATATTTTTATTCGTCACATATTATGAGTTCTACTTGGAGCGTCTTGTATGATATGAGTCTTTGCTTGTTATGCTTTTTATTTTAAGTCTTGAATCCTTGCCGGACACACCTTTTTGAGAGAACCAAAAATTATGCTATGCTTGCTCCTATGCTTCACTTAAATTTTTAGAGCCTTGGAATTGCTCTAGTGCTTCACTTATATCTTTTTGAGCATAGTGTGCTTTGTTATTTTTGAAGAAATGCTCTCATGCTTCACTTAGATTTATTTGTGAGTTAGTAATTTTTTTAAGGAATTCTCTCTTGCTTCACTTAGATTATTTTGAGAGAAAGAAATAGTATGCTCATGTTCTTCACTTATATTTGGTTGAGCTTATTAAAAGCAACAGATGAAATTAGTCCCAAAGTGATAGATATACAAGGAGGATATAATAAAAACTTTCATGAAGATCATTGGACAAAATAAACTTGGTTCTTTGTAATGGTTTTGAGATATGACGATATGATATGTGAGTCATGTTGATGAGTAATTATTCTTTAGTAAGAATATTGGTGTTAAGGTTTGTGATTCCCTATGCAAGCACGAAAGTCAATAGTTATGCAATGAAATTACATCCTACTTGTGGTGTATTATTCGGTGTTAGTTATGCTTAATGCTCGCTTACGAGATTTTCATTTCTTGGTTGGACACTTCTCAATCTTTTTGCTAGCCTTCATTTGCACTAAGTATGATCACTACTTGTGCATCCAAAACCCTTTAAACCAGTTTTGCCATATGAGTCCACCATATCTATGTATATGTGGTATTTCCGTGCCGTTCTAAGCAAATTTGTGTGTGCCATCTCTAATTTTCAAAATAAATTTCTCTTTTGTGTGCTCGTACCGCTCGCGAGGCGGTGAGGGGTGGCCGATGTTTTCCATGCTAGATGTGTTATTCTCACGATGAGTGTTTATTCACTTGTCATTGCACGAGAGTACGACAAAGGTATTAGGGATGCCCAGTCCTGAAATGAAAAATGAATTTACTTTATGTTGTCAAATAATAAATTCCTTGGAAAGTGTTGGTATGGAGGGCACCCCTGGATACGGTTAGCCATGCAAAGTGAAAGTATGGTGGAAAAAGGAATAAACTTTATTTTCCCTTTGGGAACCGCCTATGATATATCTAGCATGGAAAGTGTTGGGAACTCTAAGTCATTTTCATTTGTGGGAAAATTATGCCTCCCAAAATGTTTTTATCTCTCAATTTTCGCTTTGAGCTCTGGCACCTCTACAAATCCCTACTTCCCTCTATGAAGGGATTTTCTTCTTTATGCAATTTTTATTTTTACTTGAGTCTCTATCTTCTCTTATAAGCACCAACTAAGGGGCACTATGATTGTACTTGAGCATTGGGTATAGCTAGTATTCGAGTGTGTTTCATGAATGGATCAATGATTGAGCATAATGGGCTAGGGATAACTTGCTTTAGTGTTGATATTTTGAAAGACATGGTTGCTTGTAGATATGCTTGAGTATTAAAGTCTTCATGTCAAAACTAGACTATTGCTTTGAACCATATAGAAAGTCCAAATGTACATGCTACAAATAAAAGAATATGTGATGAACATGCTAGGCAGCATTCCACATCAAAAATTCTGTTTTTGTCATTTACCTACTCGAGGACGAGCAGGAATTAAGCTTGGGGATGCTGATATGTCTCCAGCGTATCTATAATTTTTGATTGTTTCATGTTGTTATATTATCATTCTTGGATGTTTTACAATCATTTTATTTCATTTTTTGGTACTAACCTGTTGACATAGTGCCCAGTGCCAATTTCTGTTTTCTGCTTGTTTTTTACATCGTAGGAAATCAATACCAAACGGAGTCCAAATGCAATAAAACTTTTTGTAGATTTTTTCTGGACCAGAAGACACAAGATGGGCCGAAGAAGTACCAGAGGGGTGCCCCGAGGGGGGTTGCCCATGCACGCCCAGGTGGGTTATGCCCACCTCGATGGCCTCCCGCACCGCCTCTTTGCTCTACAAATACCCCAATACTCCAGAAACCCTAGGGGAGTCGACGGAAATCAATTCCAGCCGCCGGAAGTTCCAGAAACACCCGATCCAATCTAGACACCATCACGGAGGGGTTCATCATGTCCATTGGTGCCTCTCCGACGATGCGTGAGTAGTTCACTGTAGACCTACGGGTCCATAGTTAGTAGCTAGATGGCTTCCTCTATCTCTCTCTCTCTCTCTCTCTCTCTCTCTCTTGATTCTCAATACATGGTCTCTTGGAGATCCATATGATGTAAGTCTTTTTGCAGTGTGTTTGTTGGGATCCAATGAACTTTGAGTTTATGATCAGATCTATGTTTTTATCCATGAAAGTTATTTAAGTCTTCTTGATCTCTTATATGCATGATTGATTATAGCCTCTTATTTCTTCTCCGATATTTGGGTTTTGTTTGGCCAACTTGATCTATTTATATTGCAATGGGAAGAGGTGCTCTGTGATGGGTTCGATCTTACGATGCTTGATCCCAGTGAGAAAAGGGGAAACGACACGTATGTACTGTTGCTATTAACGATAACAAGATGGGGTCTATTTCTACATAAATAGATCTTGTCTACATTATGTCATTGTTCTTATTGCATTACTTCATTTTTCCATGAACTTAATACACTAGATGCATGCTGGATAGCGGTCGATGTCTGGAGTAATAGTAGTAGATGCATGCAGGAGTCGGTCTACTAATCTTGGACGTGATGCCTATATAATGATCATTTTCTGGATATCATCATGATTATTTGAAGTTCTATCAATTGCCCAACAGTAATTGTTTTCCCACTGTTTGCTATTTTTTTCGAGAGAAGCCACTAGTGAAACCTACGGCCCCCGGATCTCTTCTTTAATATATTTGCCTTTGCGATCTATTTTTATTTGCTTTTATTTTCAGATCTATTAAACCAAAAATACAAAAATACTTTGTTGCACTTTATTTTATTTGTGATCTATTTATCCAATCTATTACAACTTTCTCCCATCAACGAGCTTTCTGGCGCTGTTACCCGAAAGGGATTGACAACCCCTTTAACACATCGGGTTACGAGTATTTGTTATTTGTGTGCAGAAGCTGTTTGCGTTGTGTTGCGTGGTTCTCCTACTGGTTCGATAACCTTGGTCTCATCACTGAGGGAAATATCTACCGTTGTTGTGTTGCATCATCCCTTCCTCTTTGGGGAAATACCGACGTAGTTTAAACAAACATCAGCGGCCCGGACCAACCTTACATGACCACGCACATGAGACCGGTTCCACCGACTAACATGCAACTTGTTTTGCATAAAGGTGGTTGGCGGATGTCTGTTTCTCGTACTTTAGTTGAATCAAATTTGACTGCGGCCGATCCTTGAAGAAGGTTAAAATAGCAAACTTGATAAATCACCGTTGTGGTTTTTGCCGTAGGTAAGAACTATTCTTGCTAGAAACCCGTAGCAGCCACATAAAACTTGCAACAACAAAGTAGAGGACGTCTAACTTGTTTTTGCAGGGTATGTTGTGATGTGATATTGTCAAGACATGATGTGATATACGTTATTGTATGAGATGATCATGTTTTGTAGTTTATCGACAACCGGCAGGAGCCTTATGGTTGTCTCTTTATTGTATGAAACGAAATGTCATGTAATTGCTTTACTTTATCGCTATGCATTAGCAATAGTTGTAGAAGCAATAGTTGGAAAGACAACCACGATGCAACGATGGGGATCAAGATGTCGAGTCGATGAGGATGGATATCATGACGATGCTTTGGAGATGGAGATCAAAAGCATGAGATGATGATGGCCATATCATGTCACATATTTTGATTGCATGTGATGTTTATCTTTTATGCATCTTATTTTGCTTAGAACAACGATGGCATTATAAGATAATCCCTTCTCTTAATTTCAAGATAAAAGTGTTCTTCCTGAGTATGCACCATTGCGAAAGTTTGTCGATTCGAGACACCACGTGATGATCGGGTGTGATAGACTCTACGTTCATATACAATGGGTGTAAGACAGTTTTGCACATGCAGAATACTTGGGTTAAACTTGACGAGCCTAGCATGTACATACATGTCCGCAGAACATTAGAGACCGAAAGGTCGAACCTGAGTCATATAGTAGATATGATCAACATAGAGATGTTCACCATTGAAGACTACTCCATCTCACGTGATGATCGGACATGGTTTAGTTGATTTGGATCATGTATCACTTAGACAACTTGAGGGATGTTGATTTAAGTGGGAGTTCATTAGTAAATTTGATTAATTAAACTTAAATTCATCATGAACTTAGTCCAGATAGTATTTGCAAATTATGTTGTAGATCAATAGCTCGTGTTGTAGCTCCCCTATTTTTGATACGTTCCTAGAGAAACTAAGTTGAAAGATGATAGTAGCAGTGATGCGGACTGATCTGAGGATTATCCTCATTGCTGCACAGAAGAATTATGTCCTTGATGCACCGCTAGGTGATAGACTTATTGTAGGAACAGATGCAGACATTATGAACGTTTGGCTAGCTCGATATGATGACTACTTAATAGTTTAGTACGCCATGATTTGCGGTTTAGAACCGGGACATCAAAAACATTTTGAATGCCATGGAGTATATGAGATGTTCCAAGAGCAGAAATTGGTATTTCAGACTCATGCCCATGTCGTGAGGTATGAGACCTCTGACAAGTACTTTGCCTACAAGATGGAGGAGAATAACTCAGCTAGTGAGCACGTGCTCAGAATGTGTGGGTACTACAACCGCTTGAATCAAGTGGGAGTTAATCTTCTAGATAAGATAGCGATTGACAGAATTCTCTAGTCACGATCACCAAGCTACTAGAACTTCGTGATAAACTATAATATGCAATGGATGACGAAGATGATTCCTGAGCTCTTCGCGATGCTGAAATCGGTGAAGGTAGAAAACAAAAAAGAGCATCAAGTGTTGATGGTTAAACAAGACCACTAGTTTCAAGAAAAAGGGCAAGGGGAAGAAAGGGAACTTCGAGAAGAATGGCAAGCAAGTTGCCACTCCCATGAAGAAGCCCAAAGTTGGACCTAAAGGAAATATGCCCTAGAGGCAATAATAAAGTTATTATTTATTTCCTTATTTCATGATAAATGTTTATTATTCATGCTAGAATTGTATTAACTGGAAACTTATTATATGTGTGAATACATAGACAAAACATATTGTCCCTAGTATGCCTCTACTTGACTAGCTCATTGATCAAAGATGGTTATGTTTCCTAACCATAGACATGTGTTGTCATTTGATGAACGGGATCACATCATTAGGAGAATGATGTGATGGACATGACCCATCCGTTATCTTAGCATTATGATCGTTTCAGTTTCATTGCTACTGCTTTCTTCATGACTTATACATGTTCCTCAGACTATGAGATTATGCAACTCCCGAATACCGGAGGAACACTTTGTGTGCTACCAAACATCACAACGTAAATGGGTGATTATTGCTACGTCTCGAGCTTGCGTTGGTTTTCTTCGAAGAGGAGAGGGTGATGCAGTGATAGTAGCGTAAGTATTTCCCTCATTTTTTGAGAACCAAGGTATCAATCTAGTAGGAGGCTCCTCAAAAGTCCCACGCACCTACACAAACAAACTGAGAACTCGCAACCAACGCAATAAAGGGTTGTCAATCCCTTCACTGCCACTTGCGAAAGTCAGATCTAATAAAGATAGTAAGATAAGATAAATATATTTTTGGTATTTTATAATATAGATGCAAAAATTAAAGATGCAAATAAAAGTAGATTGAAAGCAAATATGATAAGAGATAGACTCGGGGGCCATAGGTTTCACTGGTGGCTTCTCTCAAGATAGCATAAGTATTACGGTGGGTGAACAAATTACTGTCGAGCAATTGATAGAAAAGCGCATAGTTATGAGATTATCTAGGCATGATCATGTATATAGGCATCATGTCCATAACAAGTAGACCAACTCCTGCCTGGATCTACTACTATTACTCCACACATCGACCGACTCCTACCTGCATCTAGAGTATTAAGTTCATAAGAACAGAGTAACGCATTAAGCAAGATGACATGATGTAGAGGGATAAACTCAAGCAATATGATATAAACCCCATCTTGTTATCCTCGATGGCAACAATACAATACGTGCCTTGCAACCCTTTCTGTCACTGGGTAAGGACACCGCAAGATTGAACCCAAAGCTAAGCACTTCTCCCATGGCAAGAAAGATCAATCTAGTAGGCCAAACCAAACTGATAATTCGAGAGACTTGCAAAGATAACTCAATCATACATAAAAGAATTCAGAGAAGATTCAAATATTATTCATAGATAAACTTGATCATAAACCCACAATTCATCGGATCTCGACAAACACACCGCAAAAAGAGTTTACATCGAATAGATCTCCATAAGAGAGGGGGAGAACATTGTATTGAGATCCAAAAAGAGAGAAGAAGCCATCTAGCTAATAACTATGGACCCGTAGGTCTGTGGTAAACTACTCACAACTCATCAGAGGGGCAAGGATGTTGATGTAGAAGTCCTCCATGGTCGATTCCCCCTCCGGCAGAGTGTCGGCGAAGGCTCCAAGATGGAATCTCGCGGATACAGAAGGTTACGGCGGTGGAAATTGTGTTTCATGGTGCTCTTGGATGTTTTCGGGGTACGTAGGTATATATAGGAGGAAGAAGTACGTCGGTGGCCGCCCGAGGGGCCCACGAGACAGGGGGCGCGCCCTACAGGGGGGGGCGGCCTCCTATCTCGTGGAAGCCTCGGCTGCTTCTTGACTTGCACTCCAAGTCCTCTGGATCACGTTCGTTCCAAAAATCACGCTCCCGAAGGTTTCATTCCATTTGGACTCCGTTTGATATTCCTTTTCTTCGAAATACTGAAATAGGCAAAAATACAACAATATGGGTTGGGCCTCCGGTTAGTAGGTTAGTCCCAAAAATGATATAAATGTGTAAAATAATGCCCATAAACATCCAAAAGGGGTAATATAATAGCATGGAGCAATCAAAAATTATAGATACGTTGGAGACGTATCAATTATAAAGATGCTCTATAGGTGTCTCCGAAGGTGTTTCTTGGGTTGGCATAGATCGAGATTAGGATTTGTCACTCCGTGTTTCGAAGAGGTATCTTTGGGCCCTCTCGGTAATGCTCATCACTATAAGCCTTGCAAGCATTGTAACTAATGAGTTAGTTGCGGGATGAGGTATTACGGAACGAGTAAAGAGACTTGCCGGAAACGAGATTAAACTAGGTATGGTGATACCGATGATCGAATCTCGGGCAAGTAACATACCGATGACAAAGGGAGCAATGTATGTTGTTATGCGGTTTGACCGATAAAGATCTTCATAGAATATGTAGGAGCCAATATGAGCATCTAGGTTCTGCTATTAGTTATTGACAGGAGATGTGTCTCGGTCATGTCTACATAGTTGTTGAACCCGTAGGGTCCGCACGCTTAACGTTCGCCACTACAAAAAAATACACTTCCGTGATGATACGTGTTTGTCACAGTAGGTCGCGTTTTTTGCCATGCATGTACATCCATGACAAATTTATGACAGAATCAAGATAGTCATACTTGTGCTGTCGTAGAAGTGTTCCATGACATTACCAAAATTATCATCACGGAAGTGTCCACTTCCATGATGATAAATCGCGCGTCACAGAAGTGCTTTTCTCAAGGGTGACCGACACGTGGCATCCACCGTGACGGAACGCCGTTAAGCTATCGGGTCGGGTTTTGGATCCGATAACCCGTTAACAGCCCCGACCAATGGGGATTTTCCACGTGTAAAATCATCATTGGCTGGAGGAAACACGTGTCGGCTCACCGTTGGGACAGATGTCATCCACTCATTGGACAGAAGGCGCCTATGATACGTCGACATGTGGCACGGCCCAACAGAGGCCCATTCCTGTGAAAAGGCCGACCCATTTGACTTGGTCAAAATGTGGCGGGCCGGCCCATGTAAAGCCTGTTAACGGCATGTTCGCATATAGCCCATTTACAGCCCGCTAACCCAAGGCCCGTTACGCCCTATCAAAATTAGGCCCAGTAGCGTCATCTGGGCCACCCAATATGATTCCAGCCCGTTTTCACTTCTGGCCCATGTATGGCCCATGACTTCTTTCGGCCCATATGAGGCCCTATGTAACTCTTGGCCTATTAACGGCCCGTGGTGAAACTGGTCTGTAATGAATAGTGTATCACTTTACACCCATTAACGGCCCATGGTGAAACTGGCCCGTAATGAATAGTGTATCACTTTATACCCATTAACGGCCCGTTATTCCGTTGGGCCGTCTCCAGCCCATGTTATCTTTCGGCCTTCTCGGAGCCCATTTTGTCACGCCCAATATGTGACCCTATCCAAAAGGAACTCGAAGGTCCCACCAAGGATAGACCCGCATATTGAAACGCTTTTGCAAGGTGGATATCATTACATCAACATTACATAATAGATTGGGATACATACAAGAGGCATACAATGCCACACAAATACAACATCATCTTACATAAGAGCACCATCCGACTACGGATGAAACACAAACAGTAACTCAAACGACATCCACCCTGCTAGCCCAGGCTGCCGACCTGGAACCTATCCCCTAATCAAAGAAGAAGCAGAAGAAGAACTCCAAAACAAGTAAACATCACTCTCGCGTCATGATCATCGCATAACCTGAACCTGCAACTGTTGTTGTAGCAATCTGTGAGCCACGAGGACTCAGCAATCCCATTACCATGGGTATCAAGACCAGCAAAGCTTAATGGGTAAGGAATGGGTAAAGTGGTGAGGTTGCAGCAGCGACTAAGCATGATATGGTGGCTAACATACGCACATAAGAGCGAGAAGAGAGCAAACGGAACGGTCGTGAAGCTAGCAATGATCAAGAGGTGATCCTGAACTCCTACTTACGTCAAACATAACCCAAAACCGTGTTCCACTTCCCGGACTCCGCCGAGAAGAGACCATCACGGCTACACACGCAGTTGATGCGTTTTAATTCGGATCTGGTGTCAAGTTATCTACAACCGGACATTAACAAATTCCCATCTGCCACATAACCGCGGGCACGACTCTCGAAAGTTTATACCCTGCAGGGGTGTCCCAACTTAGACCATGATAAGCTCTCGCGATCAACGAAGGATATACCTTCTCCCAGGAAGACCCGATCAGTCTCGGAATCCCGGTTTACAAGACATTTCGACAATGGTAAAACAAGACCAGCAAGACCGCCCACTGTGCCGACAATCCCGATAGGAGCTGCACATATCTCGTTCTCAGGGCACACCGGATGAGCCAGACGTCGGGTTGGCATAGACCCTGGTTGCCCAGGGGGCGCCGGACATCACTCGGTTTGGACCAACACTTAGAAAAGCATTGGCCCGGGGGGCTAAAATAAAGATGACCCTTGGGTTGGCCAACCCAAGGGAAGGGTATAGGTGGTGGTGAGGAAAATGGTAAAACCAAGGTTGGGCCTTGCTGGACAAGTTTTATTCAAAGGGAACTATCAGGGGGGTCCCATAAATCACCCGACCGCGTTAGGAATGCAAAATCCGAGAACATAACACCGGTATGACGGAAACTAGGGCGGCAAGAGTGGAACAAAACACCAGGCATAAGGCCGAGCCTTCCACCCTTTACCAAGTATATAGATGCATTAATAATATAAGACATATTATGATATCCCAACATAACCCTGTCCACCATGGAGAAATCTTCAACTTCACCTGCAACTAGCAACGCTATAAGAGGGGCTGAGCAAAGCGGTAACATAGCCAAACAACGGTTTGCTAGGAAGGGTGTCAAAGGTTAGAGGTTCATGGCAATTTGGGAGGCTTGATGAGCAAAAGATAGGTAACGCAGCATAGCGATAGAACGGAGCAACTAGCATAGCAATGATAGTAGTGAGATCCAGGGTAGCGGTCATCTTGCCTGAAATCCCGCAAGGAAGAAGAACGAGTCCATGAAGAAGATGAAGCCACGAAGACGAACCACACGTAGACGAACGAATCCTCATGATCGCAACGAAACGGGAACTATCGAGAAGAAGCACACAACATGGTAAACACACCACACATGAACAAGACATGATGCACAACAAGCATGATGCATGAGAAAGCTACATGAAACTACTCATGGCAAGAGATGATGCATACAAGATCAACACATCAAAACAAGTTTAAATGAGGCCAGGAACAACATATAACAATTCCGGTAAGTCCTCATCTGCATATTTTGAAATTGGTCCAGAACTGAATAAACATTAAGTTGAAGTTGTTAAACAGCAAGTTAAAGAGCACCAAGAGGATCTACACGAAATTCTAGTCAAGTTACATATAAAGTTCATTAGATTCGGAGCTACGGGCTAGAAGATATGAGCAAAACAAGTTAAACATGGCAGTGATGCAAAATGCACCCAAACATTAAGCAAACACCTCAAAACATGGATGCAACATGATAATATGAAACTATATGCAAAATCAAGCAAGTTTCATATAGAGCACACTCAAAACGGAGCAACGGTGCAACACATACACTCTATACAAGTTATAGCAACAATCTGTCCAAAACAGCAACTAGGCAACTTGCAAGCATTAAAACAACATGCTACAGCACCCCAACATAATAACAAAAGGCATGGGCATGAAGTACAGGTAAAGCATAACAAAACATGAACACTGAGCTATCTCCAGAAACAACGAGAACATGCTCAAAAAGACATGGTAAGATTGCAAATAATAACAGTTTCAGACTTATCAGGAAATAACATCAGGTTGCAATGTTTAGAGCTATCAAACAACATGTTACAGGAACTTATAATGGCAAACAAAGGCATGGCATGAATCTACTAAATGCATAGAACAAAAGACCCTTACTGACCAAGAGCCAAAAGGGCACGGAAAATATGATGGCACCCATGTAAACATGGCAAGTTATATGACAGATTCATACATGGCAGAAACAACAATAAGTAGGCATGTTGGTGAGCTTAAACCACTCACCACAGAGCAATACATGGCATGGCAAGGCAACCAACAGTAAGAAGACATGTTTAAGAAGCTAAGCATGGCAAGAACAAGTTCATAGAGTGCATGGATCACTAGAAAAACACATGGCCAAAACTGAACTTCATGTTAACAGGTTGACAGCAACATTATTTAGCAAGTTTGAAGCAAGATAACAACAAGCTAGAGCAGGCTATAATTGCAAACAAGGGCATGAATGGATAGAGCAAGACATGTATAACAAAACATCCTTAGTAAACATCTCCAAAATAATGCATGAAATGACTAGTAGGAGCAGGTTTACATAGCAACAAAATATAACAGAATCTGCCTAGCAAAACAGCAACAGCAAGTACCCTCCTTAACAAGCTTGATGCACTCATCACACAACTCACAAAAATACATGGTTTGCACCTCTGGAAAGATGACATAGCATATATCAAAACACATGTAGAGCTCATGTTCATAGGATGCACACATCAAACATGGCAAAAATGACAAATGAGCAAGTTATAACAGTTTCAGCAGATTAACATCAACATGCACTCTTCCAACAGCATTTCGAGCATCAAGATGAACTCAAATGATTATGATGCAATGGAATGAAATGAAGTACTCGTTGAGACAAACAATTTGACATATTACACGCACAAAACGGAGCTACATGCACAGAGATATGATGCGATGAACATGGCATGACAATGTGCAAAATATTCGGGACTTAGTGGAATTTCACCTCGCGGAAACTGGATCTCGGGATTCCAGGATGGAGATGTACGGGATGGGGACGCGGGGCGTTTGGTTCCGGGAAACGGTGGATCTGGTCCACCCGGACCGGATCCGAACTCCGGCGAGGGCGGAGCGGCTCCGGCGAGCTAGGACGCCGGCGACGGGAGGCGCGGGACCGCCGGCGGCGGGCGGAGGGAGCCGGGCGGCGTTGGGGGAGGCGAGGCAGGCGCGGGCATGGGTGGATCCGGCCGGGGCGGCGCCGGTCGGGGGCGGCCGGGGCGGAGCGACCCGGCGGCGCGGCGGCGCG
>NC_041381.1:444023110-444029932 GCF_002162155.2 Triticum dicoccoides | reverse complement strand
GCTCCGCAGGCCGGCGGCGCGGGGCTGGCGGCGGAGGCCACGTGGCGACGCAGGATTCGCCGGGGGCGGCGGCGCGGACATGTCCGGCGCCGGGCGGACGCGTCCAGCGCGCGGAGGAAGAAGGGGCTAGGGTTTCGGGAGGATTAGACCGCGAATTTCGGGGGAGAGGGCATATTTATAGGTAGAGGGAGCTAGGAGAATCCAAATGAGGTGCGGTTTTCGGCCACGCGATCATGATTGAACGACCGAGAGCATGGAAGAGAGTTAGATGGGTTTTGGGCCACTTTTAAATGGGTGTTGGGCTGCAACACAAAGAGGGCTTTTACGGTTACCCGGTTAACCGTTGGAGTATCAAACGACCTCCAAATGGCACGAAACTTGACAGGCGGTCTACCGGTGCTATACCAAGGCCGCTTGGCAAACCTCGGGCCATTCCGAGAAAGTTTAACACCCGCACAAGAGAAGAGGCAAAAAGGGGACGCTGGATGACATAGGAGTGCCGGATTGCAAAACGGACAACAGGGAAAATGCTCGGATGCATGAGACGAGCATGAATGCGAAATGAGATGCACATGCTGACATGATATGAAATGCAGATGATGACATGGCAACGACGGTGAATAACTGGCGGACACCTAGCGCATCGAATCCGGGGCGTTACAACACTCCTCCACTAACAAGAGATCTCGTCCCGAGATCTTAGGACCGAGACAGAAGGGAAAAGGGATGAGGTGAAACAAGAACTCAAGAGAAGAAGCAAAGAATCGAGAGTACTCGAGAAGAAGAGAGGAAAGACGAGAATGTCGAGAATCGAAAGCTCACGGAATCAGATAGACTATGAAACCACTCGTTCTAACCGGAGTGGTTAGAATGAGAAAAGAAACGAATAAGTGTGAAAGGATTTAGGCAGCACTCCGGCTGAACATGGAAGAATAGAACACGAGCTTGAAAGGACGGAATGATACTTGATGAAGACATGACACCAAACCTCCGGAAAGAATTGAAAAAAAATTAAAAGAACTTAGAAGGAAGGATTGAATGGAGTTGTTGAGAAGATCAACAACGAAAGAATAAGCTTGTTGTGGAACTTATGGATAAACATCTCAAAATTATGAGGAGATCTCCGACCACAAGCGTAATTGATTGGATAGCTGAGAAGAACGAAGAAATGCAAAACTCCACTTCAAAAGAAATACGGAGAATTAATTGCACTTTGGGACGCGAGAAGAAAAGATACTTGAACTCCACCAACAAAATCTTGATGAACTCTGGAAGAATGAACTAAATCATGAAGAACCACCATGAAGAACTCTGGTGACAAAGGGATGATGAGATAGAAAGAAGGATGAAAGAATAAGATGAGCCTTGCGATGATTTAGATGGAGGTTCCGACGAAATGGTCGAGGAAAATTGAACTCCGGAAAAGAAAAGATGAAAACACTTGGACCTAGAATTTATTCATCAAGAACAAACTCCGAAGAAAGGGATTAATCGCTTGAAGGAAATAAGAATAAGATTTATTGTATGCTTATCCTTCATCAAATTAAATTGATGACAAGCAAAGGATTTTGCATACTACTTATTCTTCTTGCAAAAGAATTGAGAAGTGGCATAACGCAAACTTGAGAAGGTCTTTATGCATCACCGGTAGGATTGAAAAGAATGAAAGGATTAATATGACAATCAAGGAAAAAGAATCTGAAAGAACCACCGTTAGAATTCAGAAATGACTGACGAAAGAGAATGAATCACCCGGAAGAATTAAAAGAACCAATAAGCTAGAGGGGATTTAGATGCAAAGAACGAAGAGATCATGAGCTGATTAAAGAACACTTGACGAAGCACCGGGTTAAATAGAGAACGATAACTGGAATGATGGCCTCCGGTGAAAAGAAATGGAAAAACAACTCCTGACATACTCCGGATGGGTGAAAAGAATTTGCATGACTTGAAACAATTTGATAGGATAACATCGAGCTAGCACCGCGAATCTTCGAGAGAACGGGCAAGATTTAACAGAAATCTTCTTCTTTGGTCTTCAAATGATGACGAGAAACACCACCAAAATTACTGAGATACTCCGGGAGAATGAAAAAAATGAGGAGGTTGAGCCAAAAATGAAAAGAATTTGAAAGCGATCTTGGAGAAGGCATGTGACTGATGGAATCCATTCTTACGTCACACTTTGAAAAGAATTGAGAAAACTCCGGGGTAATTAGAAGAGTCAGGTAAGATCCTGGGAAAAGACCTGTGGGTTAGGGCCCACTAAAGAAAACACCGTTGAAAGGATTGTTGAACAGATAGATGATGCATCGGAACAATTGAAATATTTGAATGAGGTGACACCCTCGAATTAATTGGAACACGGACGAATCTCCTGAGACGTCTTGAACTCCGGAAGGATAAACTGGCGAGAGGCAAACGAGCAAGGAGAGCACTTGATCCAAGGAAAAGAATATGATCAACCTGAAAAACTTGAATTAAGTCCATCGGAAAGAAAGAGATGAAGTATGACGAACGAGATGATAATTCACCAGTTGAAATAATTAAGGGAAGACTGAAGAGGCTCCACACGAATGAAATTGATGCTCAAAAGAGACTCAGACTCCGGGAAGAGAAAGGGTGGGAGGGCGGGAGAACAAAGGCAACTTGGAAGGGGAAATCGACGAATATCTTGAAGAGAAAACACCGGTTGAAAGAATGCAAATGCTTCGCATGAGTAGGAAGGATACTCGATTACGGACTCCGGTTCCGAGAAGGAAAAGGGGTGGGTGGGTGGGAAAAACAAGGACAACTTCGGACAGAGAAACAACAATGACGTCGGAGGAAGAACTGAGGATTGAACTCCCAAAAGACAAAGAGGTTCGAGTCGACTTGACGAGAGATGCACCGGATGAAAAGGGATGAGAAACAACGATCGGAAAACCAACTGTGTGATCCTAAAGAAAAAAATTTGAAGGGAAGAGCGGTAGTTCAAAACACCTACGTCAAGATTCCTCACCAGAGCGACGAAGGGGCTGAGGAGTAAAAAGAATTCCTACTCTCCGATATAACTAGACTCCGAAAACAGTTTTCTTCTAGACTCAACAACGGCCAAACTACACGATCAATCAAGGGGGCTCCTAGGGTCGGTCGAGGCTCTGATACCAACTTGTCACGCCCAATATGCGACCCTATCCAAAAGGAACTCGAAGGTCCCACCAAGGATAGACCCGCATATTGAAACGCTTTTGCAAGGTGGATATCATTACATCAACATTACATAATAGATGGGGATACATACAAGAGGCATACAATGCCACACAAATACAACATCATCTTACATAAGAGCACCATCCGACTACGGATGAAACACAAACAGTAACTCAAACGACATCCACCCTGCTAGCCCAGGCTGCCGACCTGGAACCTATCCCCTGATCAAAGAAGAAGCAGGAGAAGAACTCCAAAACAAGTAAACATCGCTCTCGCGTCATGATCATCGCATAACCTGAACCTGCAACTGTTGTTGTAGTAATCTGTGAGCCACGAGGACTCAGCAATCCCATTACCATGGGTATCAAGACCAGCAAAGCTTAATGGGTAAGGAAGGGGTAAAGTGGTGAGGTTGCAGCAGCGACTAAGCATGATATGGTGGCTAACATACGCACATAAGAGCGAGAAGAGAGCAAACGGAATGGTCGTGAAGCTAGCAATAATCAAGAGGTGATCCTGAACTCCTACTTACGTCAAACATAACCCAAAACCGTGTTCACTTCCCGGACTCCGCCGAGAAGAGACCATCACGGCTACACACGCGGTTGATGCGTTTTAATTCGGATCTGGTGTCAAGTTATCTACAACCGGACATTAAAAAATTCCCATCTGCCACATAACCGCGGGCACGGCTCTCGAAAGTTTATACCCTGCAGGGGTGTCCCAACTTAGCCCATGATAAGCTCTCGCGATTAATGAAGGATATACCTTCTCCCAGGAAGACCCGATCAGTCTCGGAATCCCGGTTTACAAGACATTTCGACAATGGTAAAACAAGACCAGCAAGACCGCCCGCTGTGCCGACAATCCCGATAGGAGCTGCACATATCTCGTTCTCAGGGCACACCGGATGAGCCAGACGTCGGGTTGGCATAGACCCTGGTTGCCCAGGGGGCGCCGGACATCGCTCGGTTTGGACCAACACTTAGACAAGCATTGGCCCGGGGGGGCTAAAATAAAGATGACTCTTGGGTTGGCCGACCCAAGGGAAGGGTATAGGTGGTGGTGAGGCAAATGGTAAAACCAAGGTTGGGCCTTGCTGGACAAGTTTTATTCAAAGGGAACTGTCAGGGGGGTCCCATAAATCACCCGACCGCGTTAGGAACGCAAAATCCGGGAACATAACACCGGTATGACGGAAACTAGGGCGGCAAGAGTGGAACAAAACACCAGGCATAAGGCCGAGCCTTCCACCCTTTACCAAGTATATAGATGCATTAATAATATAAGAGATATTGTGATATCCCAACATAACCCTGTCCACCATGGAGAAATCTTCAACTTCACCTGCAACTAGCAACGCTATAAGAGGGGCTGAGCAAAGCGGTAACATAGCCAAACAACGGTTTGCTAGGAAGGGTGTCAAAGGTTAGAGGTTCATGGCAATTTAGGAGGCTTGATGAGCAAAAGATAGGTAACGCAGCATAGCGATAGAACAGAGCAACTAGCATAGCAATGATAGTAGTGAGATCCAGGGTAGCGGTCATCTTGCCTGAAATCCCGCAAGGAAGAAGAACAAGTCCATGAAGAAGATGAAGCCACGAAGACGAACCACACGTAGACGAACGAATCCTCATGATCGCAACGAAACGAGAACTTTCGAGAAGAAGCACACAACATGGTAAACACACCACACATGAACAAGACATGATGCACAACAAGCATGATGCATGAGAAAGCTACATGAAACTACTCATGGCAAGAGATGATGCATACAAGATCAACACATCAAAACAAGTTTAAATGAGGCCGGGAACAACATATAACAATTCCGGTAAGTCCTCATCTTCATATTTCGAAATTGGTCCAGAACTGAATAAACATTAAGTTGAATTTGTTAAACAGCAAGTTAAAGAGCACCAAGAGGATCTACACGAAACTCTAGTCAAGTTACATATAAAGCTCATTAGATTCGGAGCTACGGGCTAGAAGATATGAGCAAAACAAGTTAAACATGGCATTGATGCAAAATGCACCCAAACATCAAGCAAACACCTCAAAACATGGATGCAACATGATAATATGAAACTATATGCAAAATCAAGCAAGTTTCATATAGAGCACACTCAAAACGGAGCAACGGTGCAACACATACACTCTATACAAGTTATAGCAACAATCTGTCCAAAACAGCAACTAGGCAACTTGCAAGCATCAAAACAACATGCTACAGCACCCCAACATAATAACGAAAGGCATGGGCATGAAGTACAGGTAAAGCATAACAAAACATGAACACTGAGCTATCTCCAGAAACAACTAGAACATGCTCAAAAAGACATGGTAAGATTGCAAATAATAACAGTTTCAGACTTATCAGGAAATAACATCAGGTTGCAATGTTTAGAGCTATCAAACAACATGTTACAGGAACTTATAATGGCAAACAAAGGCATGGCATGAATCTACTAAATGCATAGAACAAAAGACCCTTACTGACCAAGAGCCAAAAGGGCACGGAAAATATGATGGCACCCATGTAAACATGGCAAGTTATATGACAGGTTCATACATGGCAGAAACAACAATAAGTAGGCATGTTGGTGAGCTTGAACCACTCACCACAGAGCAATACATGGCATGGAAAGGCAACCAACAGTAATAAGACATGTTTAAGAAGCTAAGCATGGCAAGAACAAGTTCATAGAGTGCATGGATCACTAGAAAAACACATGGCTAAAACTGAACTTCATGTTAACACGTTGACAGCAACATTATTTAGCAAGTTTGGAGCAAGATAACAACAAGCTACAGCAGGCTATAATTGCAAACAAGGGCACGAATGGATAGAGCAAGACATGTATAACAAAACATCCTTAGTAAACATCTCCAAAATAATCCACGAAATGACTAGTAGGAGCAGGTTTACATAGCAACAAAATATAACAGAATCTGCCTAGCAAAACAGCAACAGCAAGTACCCTCCTTAACAAGCTTGATGCACTCATCACACAACTCACAAAAATACATGGTTTGCACCTCTGGAAAGATGACATAGCATAGATCAAAACACATGTAGAGCCCATGTTCATAGGATGCACACATCAAACATGGCAAAAATGACAAATGAGCAAGTTATAACAGTTTCAGCAGATTAACATCAACATGCACTCTTCCAACAGCATTTCGGGCATCAAGATGAACTCAAATGATTATTATGCAATGGAGTGAAATGTAGTACTCGTTGAGACAAACAATTTGACATATTACACGCACAAAACGGAGCTACATGCACAGAGATATGATGCGATGAACATGGCATGACAATGTGCAAAATATTCGGGACTTAGTGGAATTTCACCTCGCGGAAACTGGATCTCGGGATTCCGGGATGGAGATGTACGGGATGGGGACGCGGGGCGTTTGGTTCCGGGAACTGGTGGATCTGGTCCACCCGGACCGGATCCGAACTCCGGCAAGGGCGGAGCGGCTCCGGCGAGCTGGGAGGCTGGCGACGGGAGGCGCGGGGCCGCTGGCGGCGGGAGGAGGGAGCCGGGCGGCGTTGGGGGAGGCGAGGCAGGCGCGGGCAAGGGCGGATCCGGTCGGGGCGGCGCCGGTCGGGGGCGG
>NC_041381.1:444013753-444022586 GCF_002162155.2 Triticum dicoccoides | reverse complement strand
CGGCCAGCAACGACGGAGGAGCCGGACGGGGGCGGCGGATGGCGACCGGGGAGGCGCGGCGGCGGGGCGAGCCCGGCCGGCGGCGGCGCGCGGAGCCGGTCGGGGTGGCGGCGCCTCGGGCACGGTGGCGGCAGCGGGCGGCGCCGGCGGGCCTGCGCGGGCCCGCGATGGGCTCCGCGGGCCGGCGGCGCGGGGCTGGCAGCGGAGGCCACGTGGCAATGCAGGATTCGCCGGGGGCGGCGGCGCGGACATGTCCGGCGCCGGGCGGACGCGTCCGGCGCACGGAGGAAGAAGGGGCTAGGGTTTCGGGAGGATTAGACCGCGAATTTCGGGGGAGAGGGCATATTTATAGGTAGAGGGAGCTAGGAGAGTCCAAATGAGGTGCGGTTTTCGGCCACGCGATCATGATCGAACGACCGAGAGCATGGAAGAGAGTTAGATGGGTTTTGGGCCACTTTGAAATGGGTGTTGGGCTGCAACACAAAGAGGGCTTTTACGGTTACCCGGTTAACCGTTGGAGTATCAAACGACCTCCAAATGGCACGAAACTTGACAGGCGGTCTACCGGTGCTATACCAAGGCCGCTTGGCAAACCTCGGGCCATTCCGAGAAAGTTTAACACCCGCACAAGAGAAGATGCAAAAAGGGGATGCCGGATGACATAGGAGTGTCGGATTGCAAAACGGACAACGGGGAAAATGCTCGGATGCATGAGACAAGCATGAATGCGAAATGAGATGCACATGCTGACATGATATGAAATGCAGATGATGACATGGCAATGACGGCGAATAACTGGCGGACACCTGGCGCATCGAATCCGGGGCGTTACACATTTATTCTTGGGCTCATTTCCAGCATTCGTTTACTTACGGCCTGTTACTGTCATTTTCTGCTTGTGGGCCAAATTCAGCCCGTGGTTACAGTCGGTCCGTTTGTGGTCCGTTAATACATTGGGCCGTTTTCTTAGCGTCATGAAATACGGCCTATTAACGATGGCCCGTTATGGTCGGCCTATGAACGGATGATTCCAACTCTAGCCCGTTATGGCCATAATGCGGCCTGTTATTGGCCCATGTTATCATATTGCCCGTATAAGGCCCATTTATGATATCGCCCGTAGAAAGCCCATTGTTTCTACGGCCCTTAGAAGGCCCATTGTTTCTATGGCCCGTAGAAGGCCCACTGTTTCTACGGCCCGTAGGAGGCCCAGTGTCACTACAGTAAATATTAGCCCATGGTTATTGTAGCCTAGTTTTAAAAAATAGGTTATTGCAGCCACTAGCAAACCACGGAAAAAGAACTGCAATGACTACAAGCAAACAAATAAACAAGACAACAAGGAAATAAATAAGCAAGCAACTTACGCTAGGCTATCACGGCTATCACATATTACATCCACTGGGCATCAAAGTTCGCCACCAGTGCAAATAAACGCGCCGACAAAATAATATACAAAACTGAGAGCACTTCAGAAGGCACTAGGCCTGGCCAGGAAGGGCCCCCCAAACAGCTGAAGAAGCTGAGTAGACCTCAGTTGTGTCAACGATAGATGCATCAACACTAGATTTAAGGCTTGATGGTGCGCACGACAGTCCTCTGACATCTTTATTGCGTCTTTGACTTCAAGTCAGAGCTGAGCTGAAGCAAGCCTTTCCGCTTTAAGTTGAGACTAAAGAAGTCGAACTGATTGAGGCAGCGACTGCACAGAGGTTGTCTCACACCTGCTGGTGAGTAGCTTCAACTCACTGTCTTCATCAAGACAGGACCTTGGGGTCATCTCGCTGTCCACAAGATGGTTTGTCTCACTATCTTCCCTAAAGTTCTGCCTGGCGTAAGAGATACGACTCTGAAAGAGAAACAAGGAGACACGTAACAGGTTTCACAATTATATAAGCAAATTAATGGATCTGTACTGCATAAGTAACATGTTTTTACAACTACAATTTGAAACTGGTAGTTGTTGCAAACATCCAATCAGATGTAAATAGCAATGGAGGAAATGATGCCTATCCAAATCTATACTAGAACAAAGTTTGAAGGCTTGAGAAGGATGAACTTACATTACATGTTAACACGGGCTGGACAAAGCCCTTCTCCATGTTGATGGAAGGATAATTCAATAAATTCCCCAAAGAAAATTCTGTATAAGCGTTGCCATTATTCTACATTTTGCAAAGAGTAAATATAGATCAAATAATATTGGAAGAAACAGAGGATAATGAAGCTCAGGTGCAGACTGATGATACATAATCAAATAGCAATTGATTAAGTACAGCGTTACAAGGCAAAAGGGAGAGAGGTACTAACGAGAGCAATGCAGAGCCCATTATTGTTTTGAGATCGTATGATCCTTTGAGCAAGGAGATTCATCTGAAATTAGTTTTCATACAAGAGAGAAGGTAAGGCACAAGCAGAAATTTAGGAGTTCAAATTTTGAATTGATATCATAGACAGTACCTGACGCTGGGCTCCTAGCAGTTCTAATAGGGGTTTGGCCACTGGAGTAGGGGTAAAGTGTGGTACAGTTGGGCCTATGTTTTCTGTGGCTGCTGATCTATCTGATTTAACATGTATCACTACCTTTTCCAAATACCTAGTTTGTACTCCTTGAGGATCTGCACTCACCCTCTTCCTTTTGGACATCTATTACGAAAGAACAACATTTGACTGGAAAAACATAGTGTGACGACACATGGAATAGGTACAGAAAATGGATAGGTATGGCATATAATCATATATGATGCTTAAACTAAGCAGATGGTGTAACAAAGTAGAAGTAATGCAAGAGGTCAGATGCAAAATATGTGCGACCAATACAACTTTGCAAAGCTAGAGCAAGCACCTTGATGGGTGAATAAGATAGGCCATCCTCCACCATGCCAAGTTTGTTAGCCAGTGGATCGTTCCGCAATATTCCTCTCGTGCGCCCATTCTCATATTCATTTTGATAATGTTCAATATCTGACATGCATGAAAACATAAAAACAAGTGAGATTTTATTTGTAATGCAGAAGGGATTCTAATCCAATACGGCCTCCTTGTAAACCCCTTTGTGCTATCTCTGTAATTCTTTTAAAAGATGCCATGCATGTTGTAATTTGTTGTGTGCATTAATATAATGTGGCCTACTACTCAAAATATGAGAGCTCCAGAAGTGATGACACTTCGCAGATGATAGCTTCAACATATAGTAAAGAAGAACAAGTCGACCTGACCTGACAGATTCAAAATATACTAAGGGAGAACAACTCGACCTGACCAGTCGACCGCAAGAGAAGAGTATCATCTTAAAGAAGAGCAGAAGAGCAAGCAGATTGAAGATATTACAAGTCTTTCAATACAATGTCGGTTGGCCACCCATGATGAACCAGAGCACATAGAGAAATACTATTCTTTAAGGTCTCTCCATATGTGGCTCACATGCATTTCGAAACTAAAGTAGGAACATTTAGCTCACCAATTAAACATCTCTCAGTTTTACTAATATCAGCAATAATATCATATATGAATTTGTACAACTAAGCTTGTTTAGCTCGATGGGTGGAGCAGTGCTATTACGACACGAACCACGTAGGCTAATTGTGGTCATCATAAAATGGGGAAAACATAAGCATGATGAGTACAGTGTTGACCGTGGCAGTGGGATGGCAGATCTGAAGCTGCAAACCGCACAAAGGGTAGTTAGCAACCGATGTCTTTGAAATAACAACTAAGATTTGGTATGGACAAGAAAGTACGGTCAACAAGTGACAAAGAAATGCAATTATGTTGTCTCTCTATATGTCACGACATGCATTTGGAAACTCAAGTGGGACCTTTAGCTAACCAATTAAATGTGTCGGTTAACTAATATCAGTATCATATCACAATCATATTTGAACAAGTAAGCTTTCGAATTCTGAGTGTTGTGTTGTTTAGCTTGAAGGGTGGAGTAATGCCAGTACGACAGAAAGCACCTATGCAGATCATAGTAGAGTAGATAAAAGAGGAAAACCCTAAGCATCAAGAGAAAAATTAGGAAAGTGAAACTAGCTGGACCAGTGGGTGGCGCACATGCTTTTCGAAACGAATATAGGAACATTAGGTGACCAATTAAACGTTCTATGTTTTAGTGATATGAGCATCATATCATATTCGTATTTCAACACGTAAGCTTTGGGTTGAGGTCTTGAGGAGCAGTGCTAGCACGACACAAAGCACCTACGATGATGGTAGTGAATATAAAGGGGGGAAACCATAAGCTTTACGAGTATAGTGCCCATGCCATGGCGGATCTGAAGGTGCAAACCGGACAAAGCTACTTTGCAACCAATGTTTGATTTCAACTAGCCACTACGATTTGGTACGGACAAGAAAAGTACAGTAAACAAATTACGATCTATTTTCCGGGTGAGATCAATAACTTAAGCACATATGGAAGAATACCGCCTCTCTTGCGACGCCGTGTAGGCCTATGCTGATACATTGAGGGTGATGCGGGTGCGATGGCTGTCAGCGGCGGGGAAGAAGACTTTAGACGGCAGACGGCCGGGTCGGGGGATATATCCTGTTGCCGTGGACGAGGCGGTCGTAGGAGCGGCAATGGCAAGGTGGACGACGACGCCGATGAAGCGAGAGGAGGCGATGAAAGGATCCTGGTCCAGCGCCGTGGATGAGAGACGTCCATCTCTTGCAGTGGACGACGGGGTAGGGGTAGCGGCTCCGGCAAGGTGGAGGATGGGGTGGCGGACGGAGGAGGCTGGCCATAGTGCGGAGGTTGTCGTACCGCCGACGGTGTATGAATATGGAAATGGAGGGGAGGGGGGATCTCAAACTTTGGTACGCGCTTCTCTGAAATGGGGGAAAGTTACGAACTTATCCCCCGTTTAAAATTTCGGACATCGCGTCGGTTGGGGATAGGACGGTAATCTCGCATCTCCCAAATATTTGCCGGTAACTATTTCGGGCGAGGAGAGGGTGTTTTGCCGCCCACGGTTGGCGCCCACAGTGTATGAATGGGGCTGACAGGTAGGGCGGTTGTGTCACGTCTGATGGAAGTTACACATCTGCCCCTATTTAAAATATTAGCCTACATCGATTTCGGACAAGGAGAGTTTGTTTTGCCGCCCACTGTGTATGAATGGGGAAATGGAGGAAGAGACACATGTCTTTCAAACGAGCTTGAATCAAATGTGTTTTGCCGCCCATGTTTGGCGCCCACCGTGTCTGAATGGGCTCAAAGGCCGTCGTGTCACGTCTGAGTGAAGTTACTAGTCTACCCCTATCGACAGCAGTGTAAATCCGGTTGATAAGGATGTACTCAGTGTCAGGGGTAGACAGTAATTTCCATCTTGCAAACACTTGCTTCGGGCAACACACAAATTATAGTGGGTGTTTAGCCGCTTCGTTCAAAACTTGGGAGAATTAGCATTCACGTTTGCCCTGGGACCTGGCAAACTAAATTCAAATCCAATTTGTATTCGATTACGAATATCCACAGATAATTATACGTTTTGTTATTTATTTCTTCAACACCACAACAAAGATATATTCCACCTTTATATATGATTATGATTTAGAAATGCCGTGATCTTCGAATTCAGTAGGTTGGATACACTCTGATTCAAACAGTTATTTCATCCAATACAATATGCTCACACGAAAAACAGTTCACCTTATGTCAATCATACAAGTACTGAGGATTACCTCGCCTAAAAAATTCGGATCATTACAACACATTGACAACATGGAATTCCGGACAACATAGGGGTCTTGCAACATAATCCATTCAGAGACATGACACAACACGCAAGTACAATAATCTAATGACAATTTCAACTGGTATCTAAAGAAGAACCGGGATTACCTTGGGCTTCAGATAGCAGAAACAGCAGGACCTCCTTCGTCTTCAAATGCAACATTCTTACTTCCTCTAATTCTTGGGTTGCTTGCATAATGCGTGCCGCTAATTCCGTAATTTCCAGCCTCAAGATAAAGATTACCTCATTCATGGCAGCCACACCATCTCTTTCTGCCTCTAGTAGAGCCTCAAGCACTATAATATCTGTGCTCAGACTGCTCTCCGGCGGTGTTGCCTCTGAACTGCTACCATCTGGTAACATGGATGGCGCACTGCTTCCACAAATAGATTCTGGGGTTGTACATTGTGTCCTAGTGTGAACGGCATCCTGAAAGGTTTCCACTGGACATAAGTAAGAGATAGTTATCGTATGATCCAGGCAGTAAGCTTACATGGTAAACGACGGACGAATTATTGCCGAGCATGGCAAACTATATTTGAATGGTTCGAAGCAGCATGAGCCGAAAACAAATTAAAATGGTGAGATGAAACTAGGGATGTAAGTGGCAAATAAACGACATCCGCCAGTCCCATCTAGTTAGTTTTTGCTACCTCCCTAGTTCATTTTCCTCAAAAAACAAAAACTCTTCTAAACTATCATACCACTAGTGGACTTTAATCGGGATTAAACATGACCCAGTTGACATCCCTAGTTGAAAGGGAGTGTACAACCGCTATATTTAAGTTGCCAAGGCATCTAAGCAGTTGAAATAATCTGAGAAAGCACTTAACAGTGTGGCCTCATATAAACTACGAAGACAGTCTTGTGATGAAGCTGAGAGGAAAAGTTAAGGACTCAAATGAAATAGGCATGCATTTCTTTATGATAGTACAGCAGGCACTGCTGACATATTGGCCAACTCAGGTATAGCGTAACAACAAACAAGCATTCGAATCAAGCAATACAGCAAAGCAAACAACTGAACTATTTGTAATTCGGTAGGATTACACGTTGAGGGCACAAGACAAGAAAGCAGCCCACTCGCATTACATTTCACATGTACTAAAACACATTGGCTTACCATATGTTGCTGTGAAGCCTAGCTGCTGTTGCAATGTTCTTTGAAAATATCGTCAGCATCCCGTGGTTGCAAATCTAGTTGTTGTAGTTTATTCTGCACCATCTATTTAGGTAAAATTAATTTTAATCGCATGAACTGGTCCGAATTGATCATCAATGGTTCATCTAAACTAATGAAAGAAGGGTGTGTGCACACACGACAATATATCTGCTTCCCTCTATTTTTATGCTTGTTCAAGGTGCCAGCCCCAAAAGAACAAATACTTTGCTTGATGGGGTTGGCAGCTCCATAATTAATAGAAGCATCAAATTAGTCATGCAACTTGGGAGTAATGAATAGAGGCTCAGAGCAGTGATGTAATAGCTAGCATCAGAAAATGTAGGGTAAAACGAACAAAAAGCAGCGGAACCACATGCTAGTTTGCCGATGTGTAATTAAGCATAGAGAACATCAACCAGTCTGATGGAACCAACAGGTGGCATCAGAACAAAACTAAAGCATATTAACTATATGTGCACTGGTATGTAATTTAGCACATGTAACATGTTCACTGCCAGAAGTATGGCCCCACAGGTGCAAGCAGAATAACGCATCTCATGAAAAACTGAATGATGCCCTGAAGAAATTCAAAGGTGCGGTGCTTATGCTAGGAAAGTGAACATAGGCGCCGGCCGTTGGATGCTAGTACCTGATTCTCGGCGGCGTATGGGTATCGATGTCATACTTGATAGCTAAGGATCATCAATGGTGCTCGTGTTGCGGTTGAGTTTGGGCCGACTGTCGCCGTTGCTGAAGCGGCTCCGGTGCTACGGTTGCGGCGCCTGTCGACATACAAGAAAGCTCATCTGTGGTAAGTGAACAGTTGCACGATAAAGAGAAAAACCGAAGGAGTAAAAATCAAAATAACCTGATGAGGCTGCAGCGTCGGTAAAGCAGGGCCGGTGGAGTTGAATATGGCGTCCGTGGAGCGGGTCCGGTGCAGTGGACGAAGGCTTCGGCGGGCGCATTGTACAGTGCTTTCAGTGAGGCAGATCTGTTGCCGAGGACGAGGGCATGTATGAAGGGCCAGCGAAGGGGCGGACGAGGGAGTCAGTGAAGGGCCTACGCTGTGGTGGACGAGGGCGCCGGTTAAGCAGATCCGGTGCGGTGGACCATGATGGCGGTCAAGGAGATCTGGAGCGGTGGACAAGCCAGTCGCTGAAGCGGCTCCGATGAAGTGGTGAGTTGGCAGTTGGGGGTTCCAAGGTGCGGAAGGTAGATCCGGCGGAGTGTGAGGTCCACCGCTGCGGCGGAGGACTAGATTCGGTGGCTTGCCGTGGTTGGGGCGGTCGGGGAGGGGAAGGGGAGGGGCTCTGGGGAAGAATGTTGGGGGCAAAGAGGGGGGAAAATGCAGTTACCAAAGCAGCCCTTTTCCGCTCATGTGGCAGGGGTAAAACAGGAATATCGCAGGGCTAAACTTTCGGGCGCGTGATATTTCGATGTGAGCGGGAAGTTTGAAAGCTTTTGGCGCCTAAAATTATAAATATTCTGCTCTCGTACGACCGACTATGATATCATGGCCGACAATTTGTTTGTTTTGCACGCAAAAAAATGTGCAAGTTTTGAAAATCAATATCTCCAACTCGAAACTTAGATTGTCCATTCAATTCAAATATGGATCATTGACCTACCACAAGCAAATACCATCATACGGTCCAATTCAAATGAAATTTCAAATGTGTTTATCCTAAATATGATGACAAAAGCAAAAATGTGTATGTGTATGAATAAAGTGAATGATTATAAAGTTTGAACATGCCCGTATGTGTATATCTCTAGGTTTGATATATGAATTTGAAATCACGAAATTCTGGCTTAAAAAATGTACCTCCGTTTAAATGAATTACAAAAGCTAATGATGGAGTCGAATTCCAAAATTCCAATCTTAGGTTTGTAATTCTGGTACATCAAGGTATATCACGCATGTTCA
>NC_041381.1:444012763-444013369 GCF_002162155.2 Triticum dicoccoides | reverse complement strand
AGAGAAGTCGTTCTCTCCCCCAGACACCAACACACGAGCACATTAACACCCCTCTCTCTTGTAAAGTCCGGACCCCAACATAGGTCTCTATCACTTTGTCTCCTGGGCATGCACACATCTCTTTCCTCACTCTCTAGGTCTCCCGCTATCTCCCTTACCCAAGCACACGCACTATGTAGAGTGTATATTTCCCATACACACAAAACATCGCCCCCAAACGTCTATCTCCCTAGTTATGTGGTTCTCGCGCACTCACCTCACACACCACCCCCACTGCAAACAAGCACACTTTGTCTCCTTGTGCACCACTCTCCTATTTCTATCTCTCCCACATGCGGACCCGCCCCAGCTCCTTCCCTGTATACATATATGTCGTGACTCTTTGCATAGCTCCCTAATGTATAATCGTTCTCGATTTCGCACATTGTTCTCTACACCATCTATTCTAGATCTCTCATGAAGTCCCTATCACACACACGATGACTCGCTTCCCCTGCGTCTCCGTTCATAGGCCAATTTCGGACAACATCAACATTGTCTCCCTATCTATACGCCATTTATGGACACAAATGACCTCTCTCTCTCTCTCTCTCTCTCTCTCTCTCT
>NC_041381.1:443997006-444012547 GCF_002162155.2 Triticum dicoccoides | reverse complement strand
TCTCTCTCTCCGTCGCTAGCTCTCTCTTTCTCTCGCTCTCACACCCCTCTCCCACAGACACACTCGATGTCTCTTTCAAATAGTTTGCTCCCCCCGCCCGCACCCGTGCTATCTCGCTACTACATATGTCACACCATTCCCCCTTCCCTTATACTAGGTTTACATCATCAGTGCTCTCTCTACTCCACATACACTCTCTCCCTGCCACACACAAACGTGTGCACAAACACACACAGACACACACAAACACCCATTTATCTGGATCCTCATCTCTCCCCATGTCCGCATGTGTATCTCACACACTCACTCTCTAATTATGTATATGTGTCTCCACGTTACACAACACAAAGCCCCATGTACATGTCTCTATCTATCCTCCACACACATAGACACAAAGAATCTCTTATCATTGCCTCAGTCTCTAACATATCGCACACGCACTCTCTCTCTGTCTCTCTCGCAAACACGCTCAACAAGGGTTTCCCCGTGAATAACTTACCGTCTACTCATCAACAGTCGTGGTAGTACGGCGAACACGAGACGTGAAAAAGAATAAATCTACACGTGCTTAGACCACCTAGTATGACTACTAGGACTAGAGCAAGCCAAAAAGTGCACCGCCGTCACCCCCTCCTTGTCGGCGACGGGAAAATCTTTGTTTTACACAGTCGAGAAGTCATTGTGCTAAGGCCCCACATGCCGAGGCGTTGAATAGAATGTAGATGCTAGTTTACGGAAGCAAGTATCGATAATACGTTTGTATCTCCATACTTATATTTCTTCTTTTATAAAAAACCGAGTTGGTGATGATGGTACGTGTGCCATCTTGCAATATAGACCATCTGATCTATATCTGACGGATGGAAATTAAACTAAAAGATACCCGCACCCCTCTCCACATTTGCAGACAAGGCCTTCCCTCATTCATCCTTATCTCCAACAAACCTCATTGTTGAGAAATTAAGAAAGGAAGCCTCTGGAACAAACTGGCCTAGTGGCCGCTGCCGGCGTCGTCAATCCCCATGCCTCCGCTCAGTCCGACCACCAACCACCACCACACCCAACTCCTCTTCACCTTATCTCATATTTCTCGAGATATCATTAGTTTTTACACATGGGATTACTCCCGCAAGGGTCAATCACAACAAGTGTTTTTATAAAAAAATGCATCTTGATGTTCTGTTAATGCACGGATCTTGCTAGTACTCCTACACAAGACTAAGTTGGTGATGCTGGTGTGTCTGCCATCCGTCGTTTCTGACCATTAGATCTACATCTAACGATTGTGAGGTAAGTTGTTGCCTTTTCTCACCAACATCCCACTTGTCTACCAATTTGCAGAAAAACCCATAATTAGTATCTTAAAACCAACCACATCCCTCCCTGACCTCACCAAAATAGCCCAAGGAATATATTATAATTGAAACATAATATACATATGTATATCAAAATTAGGGTCTTTTGTACCAAGTTTCTGAATAAGTATTATTCTAATTATGACTCGTTGCAACGGACATGAACATTGCTAGTATTACCAACCATGTATTTTTTTCTAGTATTCCATAGTTTCGAGTTTTCCATCAAGATATTAGCCACTCATGCTTGATATTTACTTTCAATCATGTACACATATGCACTATGTAACTAGCCTTGCTTATTGGCTTCCAAAGCTTAACTTTCACTCCTACTTACAGTATGTAGAGTATTTAACAAAAAACTACCACTTTCAACCAGCCCTAGGAAGAATCTATTGTACAAAAAATAGCAAAAACATACCCAAAATTTCTTAATCCACGCCAAAAACTACTACTACCTAGTACTCCTACCAATTAGGTTCGTTTAAACCCATTTATGACTGGGTTGGCCCACACGTCCGTGCTGACGAGGCAGCTTAAACCAACACATTTTGTTTGACCGTTGACACGAGGGACCCACATCTGACCATCTATCCTGTTATTCCCCCTCAAATCATTATTTTTCCTGAACATTACTTCAAACAGTACTGATGTGTGTTCGTCGGTGGCGCCGGTGATGAGCGAGTTGGTCGCCGCTCCGTTGGACGGGCCGGACGCAGCGCTGGCCTCCGCACGGGTTGGCAGGCTGGCCCAAGCATGACTCACGAGCGAGCAAGCCGCCGTGCTGGCCTCCGCTCGAGCCAGATGACTAGCCTGAGCGCGGCGCGCGCGAGCAAGCCGTCGCGCTGCCGTGCCAATCTCGCTAGAAAACCTTGTAGACAAGCAGCTGGACGGAGCTATCTTGGCTAGCTAGCGGCCGCGAGCGCCGGACGGAGCTGGCATCCGGGCTGCCGCAACATGGGCTCCGCACCGCCGGCGGTGGTAGCTGCGTCCCATGGCCGAGGATGACTAGGTGGACGGGCCGGAGGTAGGAGGTCACTCGAGGATTTTGGTTGGTAAGAGCATGTACAATGGTTGATAAGGTAGTCTTATCTTAAGTCTACCACGTATGCAAGTGGTAGTAGTTTCTTGGCACTTTAGTGGTTTCTTGCATTATTAGGGGTTTCTTGTAAGGAACAATGTACGTACTACTAGTGACAAAAGGCGATTCTAGGTTGCATTGTACTCCAACGAGTACTACTAGTGGTCGCGGGAGTGTATACCTCGTTTTGTGGGTTCGATCCCGGCCGAACGCACGGCGGCCTTTTAAAAAATAGTACTACTACACTTCGCTGTGAGCCAATATTTTTCACGGGTAGTTTGAGTTTTGAAGTCAAACGGACGTGCTGCCCCACAATCTGGGTGCACTGGACAGCCTAGCCACGTGAACGGGTTTTCCTTCCCAGCATCCCGTGGCTCGCGTGCTCGCCCTAGCCGCACCTCGCTTGCAGCTTCCTGATCAGCTAGTAGTAGCATATTTAAACTAGCGCCTCCCAATTAAGCCCGAGGAGCCGGAAAAGCCTGGCGGGGCATTGGGAACTGTGCAATATGGCTCTGTACTCTGTGTAAAGTGTTGTACTACTAGTACTCTGTAGCTTGTGGCGTTGCACACATGGACTTCACTCCATTATCGACTCTACTATAAAAGAAATTCCTCTTGACGTGTTTTTTTTAAACGGAGGCAAAAGCTTTGCTTCATCTCATTCATAAAGAAGGAACTACTAACAAAGTTCGACAAGATCCATTACACCTCCACAAATGGAAGCGAAAAGCCTAGTCTCGCTGTATCAAATAACTCAAATGTTTTGCCCCCGTAGACCGCAGTAACCGTCGCTGATAAACAGGCTGCTAGTGTGTGCGTGAGAGGAGCGGCTGAGTAGGCCAGCTACTCCTACGTGAGAGGAGCGGCTGAATATAGCACCGAGAGTACCCACTAGGCCACTACGCAGGTGTACTTCCCTTGCATTGATAGTACAATGATGGTTCTAGAGAATAGTAGTACCCTCCACTTCCAACTGCAGCTCCTTGGCCCTGAGATTCAAGAGTTCAAAACTGGTGCACTATACTAGACTAGACTAGACTAGAAGTACAGTACATCGCACTAATACTCGTAGTTGAGAGAAGTAGTACTGGTACTACTACAGTATGAGTACGTACTCCTCCGTCACATAATGTAAGACGTTTTTTGACACTAGTTGGCGTGTACAAAAAATGGCAAAAACATACCCAAAATTTCTTAATCCACGCCAAAAACTACTACCTAGTGCCAAAAATTTCTTACTAGTGCTATTATTTGCAGTATAATGCAATCCCATAACGTTCCATAATGCTAGTACTAGTAGTAAATAATAGCCTCACCCCTTCGCTGAGGAACGATCTACAGTTGGAAGGGACGAGGCCCCGCGGTTACTACGCTCTTATCTCCTCCTCGCCAGTTCCCCTCCTCCCGAAGAGAAGGCAGTTCGTTGCTGCTCCCATGGATTCGCCAGGCGGTTCTCCTCCTCGTCGAGGCTGGGAGACCTTGGACGACGATCCTATGGGAGAAATCGCACGCCGCTCCGACATCCTCACCGCCGCAAGACTCGGTGCTTCCTGCACCAACTTTTTCAAGACGCTGCTTAAACAGGTTTGGGGAAAAGCCATGCTTGTTGGTCTTCCATGCGTCCTCGAGGAGAAGGTTCTTCTATGGGACAATCCTTCGAACAGTCCACCACTCCCTGGCCATGGTTGCACGTTGACTCCGCTAGAGTTGCCGACGTTGAGAGGTAGTCGGATTTTGTCCGATGAGCAGGTCAGTAATGGAGTTTGATCATGTAGTACTTAGTTATTCCATTTCCATCCCGTAATTTCTCCGCTGCCCACTGTCTTATATATAGGTCTGGGTCGGTGCCAACAAAGATTGGCTTGCATACCTCCGGCCGGATACCACCATCATTTTGCACAACATCCACAGCAGTGCGGCCGTTCCGGTAGACCCCTTCTCCACCATTGGGATCGGCCTTCCGGACTGGCTGGGCTTGAATACGTATGACGATGTCTACATGAGATTGAAGAAGATAGCAATTGCGGACCCGCCGACAAAGCGACGCGGCTACGATGATTACTATCTCATCGTTGTGTTCGACATAAGGATTGCCATCAATGCAAGACGCAGTAACGGCAGAGGTTGGCGCATGTTGGCGGCGGCAGATTTGTACCCCTACATGTTCGAAGACACCGTGCACCATCTAGGCCGCATCTTCGCGGTGACAAGCCAAGGGTCTTGTTTCATCTGGTTGCCATCCTACAGTACGGGAGATTACAAACAGAATGCACAAACCATCATTTGCATCCCTAACGGTACTCCATTATTTTGCAGGGACCAATCATCCCCCGATCAAAATAAGATCGCCGATCCTGGATGTGCATTTGCATCCGCGATTCGGTCTAACCTGGAACCTTGTAGCTGACTTTGGCATATTGGGATCAACTATCTTAGCAGTCGTTACCCATGGTACCACTGATGTGCAACATGGTCACACAATCTACCATGATCGGACCGTCACCATCTACCCAGGTTTTCCATTTTTTAACCCTCTCGCCTTCTCTTTCATTGTTGTACTAGTAGTATACTTAGTACTACTAGTAGGAGTACTTTTTACCTTGGAGGACGCGTATAGCTAGCTGAGCCCTTGAAGACTTGAACCCACTAGCTGCCACCATTTTTGTTTTTCCATGTCTTACTATCTCATCCATGTAGCCAAGAGTGCTATATATAATAAGCCGGTTATTTTATTTCCTCTATACCGTAGTAGTACTATTTGTTGCACAGTATTACTGACCGCCATATTTGAGCACAACATTATTATGCATGGACCTTGACTATGTACGTCACCATGTGTCCAGATCTCGGATGCCACGTGTACCAGATGAACGGCTCCGAGTTCGACCCCCGTGATGCTACGTGGGTGTCGAGGAACACTCTTGGAGAGTACTCGCTTTTCATCGGGGACAGCTACCCCATTGTGAAGCGGATGCCACCTTCCGTGCACGACACGGAAGGCCTGCCATTCATGAAGCATGGTTGTGTCTTCATTGCGCACCGCCGGATGAACGACATGCTGGGACACGCTATCCCTGATTTATGTCGCTTCAGCTTGGATGAGTCTCCATCGTGTGGAACCGGACTAGAAAGCTGCGACAATGATTCCCGTTGCCCACCGCTATGGATCGTGCCATCCATGAAGAACACCTGGGACTGGAACCTGGAGGAGGACATGCATGTAGCCCATCTATAACGTGTAAGTGGAGTACGGTAATTATGAATGGTAGCGCTGTGAATATATGTAGACTAGTCATGCACAAATTTATCACATGAATTGGAGATGAACTTGTGTGGCATACTGGCATTTGTCCTTTAGAATTTATTACTAGTAAATGTGTTATGTGTACGTGCAACTTGTGTGGTTGTTGCACGGGCCCCAGCACGCTCTTTGAGAAAAAAAGGTGGCACAGCTTTGGATATACGTGACGTGGCGGCATCATAAAGTAGCATCGTTCGCTATAGTTGTAGTACACTCCTACTAGGACGAAAACTCCTATAAAACCTTGCGCTTGGCTCTTTGCCTCTTCGGGAGGTTCAACAGTTCGTACTCGTGTGAACCTTGCACTTGCCTCTTCGCCTCTTCGGAAGGTCCAACAATGATGATACTATAGTATAGTATGCGTCTGGCAATCTGACACCGATTGAACTTATGCACGTCCACCGCGAGGGCGAGGGCGAGGGCGAAGGAGAGGAAGAGGGAGAGGGCGTTGTAGTCAAAACCCTCTCCTCGTCCTGCGAACCACCGCGAGCGTGGGCAAGGGAGAGGCATAGTAAGCAAGCTTCTCCTCGTTCGGCGAGTTGACGGGACACATCAAAGCAGTACTAGTACTAGTAGTAGTCCATAATGCGTCCTTTCCGATTAATATGGCTTAATTTGAAATGAGAAAAATACACTGGCGGTCAACGTATGTAACAATACGCTCTTTACGGTCACTATATATAGTTTTGCATCGATTATACGATAACTAGCTCAACGTAGAGCACCGTATTGCACCCTACTGACCGGCCACATAGTCGACGTGGCACTTTGTTGACTGGTTAAATTGTCACCTGGTTTCTGGGTCCCACCTATCAGTTGGCGGAGCAAAGAAATCAGTTAAACAAAACTTTACGCAGGTGCCACATGAGTCCAACCCTTGCGCCCGAACCGCCCTGGCTGTGTATGTGAGTGCATGCACGTGTCCTCCCTCGGCCTTCCAACAAAGACTGTACATCGGCTATAAAACAAAGAGTGTAGTAGTACATGATGTACATCTACACTTCCTATGCATTTAGCCTTTAATCTAAATCGATATTGATTGACTAATGCACCAACTTGTGCTGTAGGTATAGGCTACATGTCTATCCTTAATTACAGCATGCAACGGCCTTCATTTAATCTTCTTATCTCAATGGTCGCATGCACACATAAGTCTGCTACTTTTGGGCGTTAATTATACCCTGGTCAATGTGTAAATCTCTAAATGTACAGTCTTTCACGTAGGGAGTAGGTTGAGCACTTGAGCGTGAGCGTGTGTGTTGTGTCGTGTGCTGTGTGCCGCATGGGTGAGTGAGTGTTGCGTGCGTCCATGTGGAGTACGTGTGAGTGTTGCATGTTGCATGCATGCATGCATGCATGGGGCTTACTCCCTCCCATTGACATGTTCATATTTCAAACTTCCTCTGTTCCCTCCATATGGTGATACTCCCTCTGTTCCCAAATACTCCAATACGGAGTAAAAGCCTCCCTCTGTTCCCAAATACGGAGTATTTGTCTTTCTACAGATTTCAACAAGTGACTAGGTACGGAGCAAAATGAGTGAAGTGAGCGTAGAGGCATAGGGATACTGTAGAAATGAAATCCTCGCGATCCATCATTCCACATCTCGGTCAGAGAGAACTATTCAACTAGTCTTCGCAGTGAAGTGACAATACACGCTGCAGCAGATGGGACACGTAATTAATAAGCTGAACCAGCGTGTTGGTGTTACTAAATCAGCCTTACCCAGTACTGCCATCATGTTTGCCAGTAGAGCACGCTTCCGCAAATACGCCTACGCACATGTGTCCTACATTAACGGACATATGGGCCCTCTTGTGGTAGACCGACATGTCATCGGTGTAACTATTTACACTCCGGAGGACGGTGCCTATATCCTGGTAGTAGTACTAGTAGAATTGAGATTTAATGCACTTTCTTCCCCATCTTCCACTCTTCTTCCTCCTCTCTTCTTCTTGCTCCTCTCTTCCCCATCGTCGGCCGCACACCATTTACCCCCGCTCACTGCTCGCCCGCCCGCGCCATCTTCCTTGGTAGCTCGCGCGTACCATATCCCCCCGCTCACTGCTCGGCCACACAAGGAGAAGCTTCTTCGCTCGCCCGCCCGAATCCACTTCCCCACTGGCTCGTAGGCACCGAAAACCCCAATGGCAGAACCGACTGACACACAGAGCCGCGATTGGAATTCCCTCCCCGATGTTCTCTTGGAGCAGATCTGTAGTCGTATGGACCTACTCAGCACCGTCCGTCTGGCCGCATGCTCGGTGTCTTTGTACCGTCTACTCGTCTACAACCGGCCGGCTCTTCTCAAGACACCCTGCTTGCTGATGCCCGATCCTCGCAGGTGGCCCAGACACCGACTTGACGATCCTATGGAGGTTGTCGTGGTGCCCCTCGACATGCTACCACTACCCGTCCACCTGTCCTTCATGCGCTGCCACTACTGGGCGGGCATGAAGGCCAACTGGATCGTCCTCATCCACCACACCGGTAGTCCGTGGCGTCTCGTGGATATCTACACCCAGCGAGAGATCACCCTTCCATCATCGGATACTGCCGACATCGAGCCTCGCGGCCCGCCGGATACTCCTGCCTACTACGCACGAGACGCGTCAAGCTTTTGGCTCGACCTCTGTTTGCAGAAAGTTGTTATCTGCGAAGTGCCCACACCATCAGAAGACTACATGGATTACAAGCTCATTGCCTTGTTCAACATGGGATTAGTCTATCTGGAATACGGTCGCCATACATGGTTATGTCTCATCATCAATCCTGTTGAGGCAACATTTCTGTCTGATGCTATAGTGCACGATGGCATCGTTTACGCGGTCGACGCATAGATTGGCTGCCTATACTGGTGGAATCTATCGTCTTGTAATTGTTCTATCTCATCTCATCTTTACCTTATGAATACGACTGCCTGTTCATTTGTTACAAATTTAGAATGCATAGCATGTCTATAACCACATCATTGCTATATGTTCCTCTCATTTCCTAGATTTTTATGACCACACATGTTATTGTTAGAGTTGATATGAGAAAAATTGGCATCTAATGATTGTTAGAATACATATTATGAGCATAACATCATGATTGCTATATGTTACTCTCGTTTACTAGATTTTTATAACAACGCATGTTATTGCTTAGAGTTGATATGAGAATAGTAGTAGTAAGTGCTATGGTAGAATATGAGTAGGCGCTATCATAGTTGTTTTCCTCTCATTGTTACATGATGTTTGAACCATGACATGTTGCTAGAATATGAAAGCCATTGGCTTATTATTTTAACTTGGGGTATGATTATGACCACGACATTGCAATTCTCTATCTATGATATGTGTCACTGTTATAATAATCTTAATTCCACACATACTCTGAACATGATTGTTTAATTTTGTCCTTTTGGTCTCCAATTTGAATTGTTGCAGCAGACGCAAATGCGCTGGCCTTCATGATTCCAGGACCTGGAATCATACCAGCCGATGGGTGCTGGTTTATCGCTCGTTCAGCTGACGGCGGTCATTTGATGCTCATTCGCACATACCAAATTGACCAAACCATTACATCAAACCACATGCAGTACAATGCGTGGGGTGTTCGTGACATTGATGGCTATGGCTTCTTTGTGTTCGAGAAAGATCCCAGCTCCGTTGGGCCAGGCGTATTCAACTGGAGGCGGGTTTACAGCCTCGGCAACCACTCCTTGTTCCTTGGGCTCAATTATCCGACCATCCAACTAATCATCGATCATATCACCGGCGATGATTACTGTGCTATGCAACTTCCATTCGCGAGGGGGGCTGTATTTACACATCATACCATGGGTTTCATGAATCACCATATCCAGAGATTCGTCGACACAGCTTGTTGCCAGGTAATCTTCAGTGTGTGAAAGGCATCAAGCTTCCATGCGATGGATGGCTTTTGAAAACCCGACATGCGGCGATGTGGTTCATGCCAACAACAAATATGCACAACTTAATTCGTGCTGATATCTAGACTGAGCCATGTATTCTGCTGCTGTAGCACGACCCTCTTTTGTTGGATATTATGTACTGTTGTTAGTTTGAAGCACTCCTCTGGTTTGAAGGATAGATACCTTCCTGGGATCAAGTGCATCCTAACTCACCTGCGTAGGATGTACTGATAATGATGATGGAGATGCTGTGCAGAAGCCATATATATACATCTATATCAGTTAGGCTTCAAGTGCGTACTTGTTAGTTAAACCTATGTATAAATTGTGACACTAAATACGACTAGTAAGTAGTACAGTAGCAGTACTAGTATACGTCGGTCAAATTATTCATCATGTCCACACATTGAATTGACGTTACAACATGCTGCACGTGAGGTGACACAAGAATCCCGGCGGCGTGTTCGGGTATTCCGGACTTCAGATTTGGAGTACCACTTATCTGTCGAAATCTCTTTTTTTCAAAACGGAGGCAAAAGATTTGCCTCATCCATTAAATAAGAGGAGAATAGAGTGTAGAGTTTTTACAAGCGCCCTTGCAAAACGGCATGGCAATTACTCTCGTACAACTGTCGAAGAAGCGCGAGTTTTTACTCTGTCGAAATCTTTCATCATTCACTTAAAACAGTCGATTGGTCATACATTGAGTACCATATAACTGGAATTACCGATGCAAGTCGAAGAAGGATTGGCCGGTGCTGCCGGTTGGCATCAAGTTCGATCCCACGGATCAGGAGCTGGTCGAACACCTTGAGGCCAAAGTGAGTGTTGACAGCGTGAGATTTCAGTCTCTCATAGATTTGTTCATACCAACCATCGACAGCGAGCACGGCATATGCTACACCCAACCTGAGAAACTTCCAGGTAAGACACCGATCGGCCGTCTACTTGCACAAACATATTCCTTTGTTTATAGCTCTATTTTTCTTTTTAGACGTAGACCTGGTGAAACAATTACAATTTGACAGTTAATAAAAAGTGAAACAAGTGACTGCAACATGCCAAAGATGTTATGAAAATGCCAACTAGGTACACTAAAACCTGTATTCCACAATACTGCAGGTATCACACTAAGTGGCCTAAGGAAGCATTTCTTACAGCGCAATTCCAGTGCGTTCAAAAGGGGCACGTGGACGTGTCGCAAGATACAGTCGGAGTGCGGCACGCACACGATGTGGCACAAGACCGGCAATACCTTGCCTGTGATGGTCAACGGCCGGCAGACGGGCAGCAAAAAAGGTTCTGGTGCTGCACACCAACAAGAACGTCGACCAGCAGAGGACCAACTGGGTGATGCACCAGTACCACATCGGGGACCTGGAGCAAGAGAAGGAGCGGGAGCTGGTCCTCTGCAAGATTTTCTACCAGACGAACACTAGGGCCAGGAGTAGTTTGGTATTGGTAGGTGTACTACCTTGTCGTTCGCAAGTTGGTATTGTTGTTAACAATCTTTTGGTATGAACTTGCATTTGCTTCCAACCATCATGCCGAGGGTCGATGTGGATATAAAGCTGAATCATTTGTTTTGAAACGAATTCTCAGGCACCTGATTTTTATTTGATGGGTAGCATAAGCACCCGCCGTTCGATTTCCCAGTTCTGCAGTTTTTTCGAAACAAGTGCATGCACTTATTATCACGATAAAAAAAATATCCATGTTGCGTCCCAGTTATCAGTCTATGCTTGCAGAATTCTCTCGTTTATTGAGCACGTATATTGTTTTTTTAGGTCGAGCAAGTTTCAACTAGGCTGTAGACTGACCAGGGTTGGTTTTGTTTTTAACAGGCCCAGCCCATGACGACAACGGGGCACAAAGATCCAGCAGGTATCTACTGGCCTCTGGCCCGCCAGTGTTAGTTATATTTTGTCTTACAACATCCGCAGGCAGTTTTGTTACTGAATCAAACACACAGCCCAGTTCTATTTTCCTCTTGAAACACATGTCCTACATCAGTTTTCTAATCTCTACCTATAGTTTTACTAGTTCATATACACGTATCATTATATTGAAAACACATAAAATTCCCTTTTCATATTTACATCCTTATTTTTGTTGTTTTTTCCCACCCAGCGCTGATTTTTTTACCACTGGTTTTCCCTTAAACCAACTCAATTGTCCCACGTCTTATTTGCTTACAAAAACAAAACGATTTTTTGGCAAATCAATAAGTTCTTAAAAAAATGTTTATCATTTCGAGATTACAACAGTTTGGACTCCATCGAAATATGCAAAATAAGGTTGAACTTTTTGACCGTGGTCCTCGGCAGAAAATGGGCTGTAATAAATTACTTAAGAATTAGCAAATGGGCTGCAAATTATAAAAAATAGCAAATGGGCTGCAAATTGTAAAAAATAGCAAATGGGCTTTATGTTGTCTGCCACAGATTTGGAGGCTGACTTGTGGGCCTACTAAGTTCATGCGTACACAAGGTTTCTTAAAAAAGAAACTTAGTCAACAATCGACTCTACTAGCGTCAGACCGTTAGATGTCAATCTAAAGGCAATCGTGCTTCTTCAATCTCTGATCTTCCTGCCCCAGCCGCCCAAACCAGCGCCGTCGGAACCGCCTGCTCCCGCCTCCCATGGCCGGCAGTGCTACCGGGCAGGCCTCACGGCCCCATCATACTCGCATCCCTGGCCTGTCTATCCCTCTACTCACCCACACCTCCTGTTATTTTCCGGCGACGGCAGCCGAACCAGTCAACCCTCATACACTCCACCGCGTGGGCAGCCACTCCCGTGTCTTCGCCGGCTCCCTGTCGTTCCATTCGTAGGCCTCGCCGTCGTCCACCGCTGTAGTGCTCTCGGCGCGGCGTGGTAAACGATGTCCATCAAACGGCCGTAGTGCTTCTTCAACCTCTGGTCTTCTTGCCCCAGCCGCCCAAAGCAGCACCGGCCATACTACTCCCATCGCTGGCCAGGCCATCCCTCCACTCACCCACTCCCCCTATTATTCTGCGGCGACGGCAGCCTCACACCGCAGCCGAACCAGTGAACCCTCGTACTCCTCTCCGCGTGGGCATCCACTGTCGCTCTTCCCCAGCTCCGCGTCGTCCCCTTCCTAGGCCTCGCCGTCGTCCACCGCCCTGGTGCTCTTGGCACGACGTGGTCAATGTGGTCAACGACCGACTTCCATCGGAAGAGTATTGTATGTGGAGAGGCTGACAGCTGGGTCCACGGCAGCCGCAAGGAAGTGCCTCCTTACTACGCGCAAAATAATTATTCCTCCACCTGACAGCAGGGACCCACCAGACGGGCCACCAGTATTTCGCGGAAAAAACATTTCCCCCCTGACTGCTGTGACCCACCGGACGGGCCACCGTATTTCGTGAAAAAAACGTTTGCCCCTGATTGTTGGGACCCACCGGAGGGACCACCGTATTTCATGAAAAAAATGTTCCCCCCGCTGTCAGCTCGGACCCACCGGAAGTGCCTCCTTATTATGCATAGAAAAATGAATACTCCCCCTGCTAGCTGGGACCCACCATGGTGGGAGGCTGACTTGTGGGCCTACTAAGTTGACGGGGACAGAGGGCTTTGTCAACTTAGTCAATATGAACGATTCTAGCTCCAGTGACCGTACGATGTCCATCCAACGACCGTCGTGCTTCTTCAATCTATGCTCTTCCTGCTCCAGCCGCTCAAACAAGCGCCGGCGGGACTGCCTGCTCCCTCCTCCCCGCGGCCGGCTGTGCTGCCATGCAGGCCTCACCGCCCCATCGTACTCCCATCACTGGCCTAGCCATCCCTCTACTCACCCACATGGCCACACCTGCTGTTATTCTCCGGCAAGGGCAGACGAACCAGTAAACCCTCGTACAGTCGTACTCCCCTCCGCGTGGGAAACAACTGCCGAGTCTTCCCTGCCTCCGTGTCGTTCCCTTCCTAGGCCTCGCCGTCGTCCACCGCCCTAGTGCTCTCGGCGTGGCGTGGTCAACATGGTCAAGGAACGGCTTCCATCGGACGTGGACTGTACGTGGAGAGGCTGACAGCTGGGTCCACGGCCGCAGCAACGAAGTGCCTCCTTATTACGCGCAAAATAATTATTTCTCCACCTGACATCTGGGACCCACCGGAAGGGCCTCTGTATTTCGCGAAAAAAACGTGCCCCCAGCTGACATGTTGGACCCACCAGCTATCTTCACACGCAAGGAAGTGCCTCCTTATTACGCACAAAAAAATGAATACTCCCCCTGCCAGCTGGAACCCAGCATAATGGGAGGCTGCCTTGTGGGCCTACCAAGTTGACGGGGACGGAGGGCTTTGTCAACTTAGTCAATATGAACGATTCTAGCTCCTGTTACCGTACGATGTTCATCCAACGGCCGTAGTGCTTCTTCAACCTCTGGTCGTCTTGCTCCAGCCGCCCAAACCAGCGCCGGTCGTGCCGCGTGCTCCTGCCTCTCGTGGCCGGCTGTGATGCCGCAGAGGCCTCACCGCCCCCTACTACTCCCACCGCTGTCCAGGCCATCCCTCTACTCACCCACACCCCCTGTTATTCTGCGACGACAACAGCCTCACACCGCAGCCGAACCAGTGAATCCTCGTACTCCTCTTCACATGGGCATCCACTGCTGCGTCTTCCCCGGCTCCGAGTCGTCCCCTTCCTAGGCCTCGCCGTCATCCACCGCCGTGGTGCTCTCGGCACGGCGTGGTCAACGTGGTCAAGGAACGACTTCCATCAGACGTGGACTGTACGTGGAGAGGCTGACAGTTGGGTCCACGGCCGCCGCAAGGAAGTGCCTCCTTATTACGCGCAAAATAATGATTCCTCCACCTGACAGCAGGGACCCATCGGATGGGCCACCGTATTTTGTGAAAAAAACGATTCGTCCCCCTGACTGCTGGGACCCACCAGCTACATCTTCGCACGCAAGGAAGTGCGTCCAGGCAAAAAACGATTCGCCCCCTGACTGCTGGGACCCACCAGCTACATCTTCTTTTTTTGAGGGAACACCAGCTACATCTTCGCAGGCAAGGAACTGTCTGACAGTCGGGACCCACCTGGTCGAAGCGCATGTAGCGTTGTCATTCTGGTCGCGAACTTGTACGTACATATATACTGGTCGATGTAGAGGCGCGCATGTGTCGTATTAGAGGCGCGCACGTAGCATGTACACGTACGTATAGCGGCGAGGGTGCAAGAAAGAAAATACGGCCACGTACGTACATACGGGCAGGGTCTCTAACGCCTATCGCGCATACGTACATGGCTGGGTCGGAATGGAGAAATAGCATAGTCGTCGTGTTCATGGGGAGGCAACAAAATGCATCGTGTTCATCGGGAGGCAACGGAACGCGTGGGAGCCAACCGGCTGGGTCGGAATGCGTGGTCGTGTTCATCGGGAGGGCTTGGATGGAACAGGCGATGGAAACGAGGCCTGGCGTACTGCACAATGGAGGAAACGGCCTTGTGTTCGACCGGCCACATTCGAAACGGGGTCCTGTTGATCGGGAGGGGCCTGGCGTACCGCAAAACGGAGGAAACGGACCTCCTACGGTCGAAACAGGGGTCCTGTTCATCGGGAGGGGTGTGGCATACCGCAAAACGGATGAAACGGACTTGTGTTGGAGCGCTACGGTTGAAACGGGGGGAGGGGTGTGGTGTACCGCAAAACGGGACTCCACGGGATACTGTTCATCTCCACCGTCGGCCTCCTCCAGCCTCCACGGGCTACCGTCGACCTCCTCCAGCCTCCACGGGCTCCTGTTCATCCAGCCTCCACCGGGCGCTACTCCACCGGCTACTGTTCAACCACCCCTCCACGGGCACCCCTCCATCGTCTACTGTTCATCCAGCCCTCCACACCACGGTGTCCTGTTCA
>NC_041381.1:443996430-443996933 GCF_002162155.2 Triticum dicoccoides | reverse complement strand
ACCGCAAAACGTAGGAAACGGACCTCCTACGATCGAAACAGGGGTCCTGTTGATCGGGAGGGGTGTGGCATACCGCAAAATGGACGAAACGGACCTCCTACGATCAAAACGGGGTCCTGTTGATCAGGAGGGGTGTGGCGTACCGCAAAACGGACGAAACGGGCTTGTGTCGGAGCGCTACGATCGAAACTGGGGTCCTGTTCATCGGGAGGGGTGTGGCGTACCGCAAAACGGGCCACGGGATACTGTTCATCTCCACCGTCGACCTCCTCCAGCCTCCACGGGCTCCTGTTCATCCAGCCTCCACCGCGTGCTACTCCACCGACTATTGTTCAACCACCCCTCCACGGGCACCCCTCCATCGTCTACTGTTCATCCAGCCCTCCACACCACGGGGTCCTGTTCAACCACCCCTCCACGGCCACTCCTCCACCGTCTACTGTTCATCCAGCCCTCCACACCACGGGTTACTGTTCATCCAGAGGCAACGCCACCGCTCACTG
>NC_041381.1:443919879-443996303 GCF_002162155.2 Triticum dicoccoides | reverse complement strand
CCAGAGGCAGCATCGATCGGCTTCAGTTAGCAGCAGTAGCGAAGGAATCGCTCCATCGGGTTCAGTTAACAGCCATCGATCGATCGCTCGGGTTCAGTAGCACGTAGCCTGCAGTGCAATCGCTCAGGTTCAGTTAGAGCCCAACGCCTCGCTCGGGTTCAGTTAGAGCCAACGCCTCACACACACGCGCGTACTTGTACGAGAGAAACGCGCATTGCTCTCCCACCATAACCGACAACTCCCTGAAATTTTCCTCCCCCTCGCTTCTACCACGATTTCTTCGTCATGGACGGCCCAAAGAATGTCATGCAGCTGCGTCTCCGGCCCGCCCAGGACGAAAAGCCCATTTTCTGTCATGATTTTTTGTCATAGAAGTAGGAGCCCACCACATCTATGATGATACCGGGTTTTGTCACAATTATCGTCATAGAAGTGTCATATGTATGACAGGAAAAATCGTTCAGCCCAAAATGTCATGGATGTGTCTTTTTTTGTAGTATCGATGATGATATGTATTATGAGTTATGTGTTTTGATGACCAAGTTTGTTCGGAGTCCTGGGTAAGATCACCGACGTGACGAGGAGTATCGAAATGGTCGAGACATAAAGATTGATATATTGGACGACTATATTCGGACACCAAAAGTGTTCCGAAGAAGTTTCGGATAAAACTGGAGTGCCGGAGGGTTATCGGAACCCCCGGGGGAACTAATGGGCCTCCATGGGCCTTAGTGGAGAGAGAGGGGTGGCCAGGGCAGGCCACGCGCCCCCTCCCCCTTAGGTCCAAATTGGACTAGGAGGGGGGTGCCCCCCCCTTCCTTCTCCCTCTCCCTCTCCTTCCTTGCCCCTCTCTCCCTCTTGGTGGAATCCTACTAGGACTAGTAGTCCTAGTAGGACTCCCATTGTTGGGGTGCGCCTAGGAGGCCCGGCCGCCCTCCCCTTGCTCCTTTATATACGGGGGCAGGGGGGAACCCTAGTACACACAAGTTTCTCTCCCAACTGTGTGGGGTGCCCCCCTCCACAGTTACACACCTTGATCATACCATCATAGCACTTACGCGAAGCCCTGTGCCGGTAGCATCATCATCACCATCGCCTTGCTGTCGTGCTGACGGAACTCACCCTCGTCCTCAACTGGATCAAGAGCACGAGGGACGTCATCGAGCTGAATGTGTGTTGAACGTGGAGGTGCCGTAAGTTTGGTACTTGATCAGTTGGATCGTGAAGAAGTTCGACTACATCAACCGAGTTATTGAAACGCTTCCGCTTTCGGTCTACGAGGGTACGTGGACACACTCTCCCCTCTCGTTGCTATGCATCACCTAGATAGATCTTGCGTGATCGTAGGAATTTTTTGAAATTATTGTGTTCCCCAACAGTGGCATCAGAGTCAGGTCCATGCATAGATGTAATATGCACGAGTAGAACACAAAGAGTTGTGGGCGATAATAGTCATGCTGCTTACCACCAATGTCTTACTTTGATTCGGCGGTATTGTTGGATGAAGCGGCCCGAACCGACATTACATGACCGCGTTCATGAGACTGGTTCTACCGACGTGCTTTTGCACAAAGGTGGCTGGTGGGTGTCTGTTTCTCCAACTTTAGTTGAATCGAGTTTGACTACGGTCGGTCCTTGTTGAAGATTAAAACAACACACTTGGCAAAAAAAATCGTTGTGGTTTTGATGCGTAGGTAAGAATGGTTCTTGCTAGAAGCCTGTAGCAGCCACGTAAAACTTGCAACAACAAAGTAGAGGACGTCTAACTTGTTTTTGCAGGGCTTGCTATGATGTGATATGGTCAAGGCATGATGTGATATAAATTGTTGTGTGAGATGATCATGTTTTGTAACAGAGTTATTGGCAAGTGGCAGGAGCCATATGGTTGTCGCTTTATTGTATGCAATGCAATGGACATGTAATTGTTTTACTTTATCACTAAGCGGTAGTGATAGTCGTAGAAGCAATAGTTGGCAAGACGACAACGATGCTACGATGGAGATCAAGGTGTCACGCCGGTGACGATGGAGATCATGATGATGCTTCGGTGACGGATATCATGAGCACAAGATGATGATGGGCATATCATGTCACATATTTTGATTGCATGTGATGTTTATCTTTTATGCATCTTATTGTGCTTAGTACGGCGGTAGCATTATAAGATGATCCCTTACTAAATTTCAAGGTATAAGTGTTCTCCCTGAGTATGCACCGTTGCTACAGTTCGTCGTGCCGAGACACCATGTGATGATCGGGTGTGATAAGCTCTACATTCACATACAATGGGTGCAAGCCAGTTTTGTACATGCAGAATACTTGGATTAAACTTGACGAGCCTAGCATATGCAGATATGGCCTCGAAACACTGAGACTGAAAGGTCGAACATGAATCATATAGTAGATATGATCAACATAGTGATGTTCACCATTGAAAACTACTCCATCTCACATGATGATCGGGCATGGTTTAGTTTATTTGGATCACGTGGTCATTTAGATGACTAGAGGGATATCTATCTAAGTGGGAGTTCTTAAGTAATATGATTAATTGAACTTTAATTTATCATGAACTTAGTCCTGATAGTTATTTTGCATATCTATGTTATTGTAGATCAATGGCCCGTGCTACCGTTCCTTTGAATTTTAATGCGTTCCTAGAGAAAGCTAAGTTGAAAGATGATGGCAGCAACTACACGGACTGGGTCCATAACTTGAGGATTATCCTCATTGCTGCATAGAAGAATTACGTCTTGGAAGCACAGTAAGGTGTATCACCCGCGCCAGCTGTCGGTGTCAAAACCGGCGGATCTCGGGTAGGGGGTCCCGAACTGTGCATCTAAGGCTAATGGTAACAGGAGGCAGGGGACACAATGTTTTACCTAGGTTCGGGCCCTCTCGATGGAGGTAATACCCTACTTCCTGCTTGATTGATCTTGATGATATGAGTGTTACAAGATTTGATCTACCACGAGATCGTAGAGGCTAAACCCTAGGAGCTAGCCTACGATTATGATTGTTCTTGTCCTATGGACTAAACCCTCCGGTTTATATAGACACCGGAGGGGGCTAGGGTTACACAAAGTCGGTTACAAAGAAGGAGATCTAGCATCCGAATTGCCAAGCTTGTCTTCCACGCAAAGGAGAGTCCCATCTGGACACGAGACGAAGTCTTGAGTCTTGTATCTTCATAGTTCAATAGTCCGGCCAAAGTATATAGTCCGGCTGTCCGGATACCCCCTAATCCAGGACTCCCTCAGTAGCCCCTGAACCAGGCTTCAATGACAATGAGTCCAGCGCGCAGATTGTCTTTGGCATTGCAAGGCGGGTTCCATCTCCAAATACTCCAAGGTAGATTAAGGATCGTGTCTGGCTCTGTCAGATAATTTCCACACACCACCGTACAGAGCATAACACTTTACAAATCTAATCTGCTGACAATTTTTCATGGTGTGCCCTTACGCCGCGGCCTCGCTTAATACAAACTGGTTTTTCTCGGCCTGCCACAACACGCACTGCAAGGCGGTTTTATTGGCACGCCTCATCGAAGCAGAGATCATGTCCCCCCTTATTGCGGGATTCTCATCAACACGGGTGCGGGCAACCCCACTATGCCTGTTGGTATGACTCCGTGTTTTTAGGCAAGTCCCAAGCGGTTACGCTGAGGATGCTTGGTATTCACCCCCTTTATAGAGGGGCCGAGGCCTATCCCTCTCTCTTACCATGCTTGCGCCTTTCCGCATCTCAAGTTCCAACACCCGAAGCTCAAGCTTAGGTACTTCGGATCTTCAATCATGTCCGGATCCAACCTTCAAGGCCGGTGGATAGCCTCCTCTGTCACAGAGGAGGACATTGCGAAGCTTAGGGAGGCCAGATATCTGACTACTGACATCAAGCACAGGCTTCCTGCTCCAGGGCAGTTCATCCCTACCCCCGAGCCCAACGAGAGCGTCGTATTTGTTTCTCACTTCCTCCGTTGCTTAGGCTTCACCCTCGATCCCTTCATGAGAGGGCTCATGTTCTATTACGGGCTAGATTTTCATGATCTAGCTCCGGACTCCATCCTTCACATCTCGTCGTTTATAGTCGTGTGCGAAGCCTTCCTGCACATCACCCCACACTTCGGCTTATGGCTCAAGACCTTCAATGTAAAGCCGAGGGCGATCGAGGGGCGACACGCAGAGTGCAGAGGTGCTGCATTAAGTAGAAACGTCGATGCCCCATGGCCAAAGGGCTTCTTCCCAGAGGTGTCCGATCTATGGCAACGGAGGTGGTTCTACGCCACGGCTCCGAGAGGCACAAAGTGGGCGGCTGCCCCCGACTTCTTCTCGGGCCCTCCGCCTCAACTAGCGTCGTGGGCCAACCTGGGACTGGACTGGGGGCCTGCTAATGATGTACCAACATTGCAGAGCCACATTCGGGAGCTTCTTGAGAGGGACATCAGTCTTGTCAGCATAATTCAGGTAACGCTAGTCCGACGGATCTTGCCATGCAAACGTCGGCCTCTCCGGATGTGGGAGTTCAACCCAGAAGGTCCGCGAACTACTCAGCACTTCTTCAGCATGACGCTCGAAGGGATGTATAGGTTATTCTTCGGACCGCAAGTAAAGTGTTTGGACACCATCGAGGATGCGGGCCTAAGCTGCAACCGCCCAGATACCCAAGTAAGTAACCCTGAAACCGAACACTTTGTTTATATTTAACACAACATTATTCTGAAAACCATCCGCGGCCAGGATTGGCTCAGCAACACGGAGAGAATCAGGTGTCCGGCACCACTTCCCAAAGGCTCGCCTAGTCCTGCAGTAGCCAGGATGCTTAGACGTGTGCTAAGTCAAATGCCCTCAGGGAAAGACGAAGGGAAGAATAGAGAAGCAGAGCTTCACACATTGCACATCCAAACCGGGGGAATTACTGTCCCCACGAAGGAGGATAGACGGGGAGGGGAATCTAAGGTCTCCTCCCCCCGTGGGAAGAAGAGGGCCGCCTCTGAAGACTTGGAAACGGAGGTGCCTAGACAAGGGAAGAAAACTTCACCAGGGGGGCCTATCCCGGAGGGCATCCTCACCGCGCCATGCTTGCAAACGGGCCAGCCCTCCACCGAGCTGTAAGTTAATCGTAAATACAAAGCTACTACTTCCTCCTCCAAGAACAATAACCAGGATCCATCCTTTACAGTCCGGCTAGTAGCTCTTCTCGACAGAGTTCGTCTTCGGGGGATCTTCTTCCGGAGATGATGGAGAGTGAAACCCCACCTGCCTCTCTGCCCCATGGGGCGGGCGACCCCGAGGTGTCGTCACGGAGGAGTCCAGATTCACCGAGGCCAGAAGCTAACACTTAGGCCGCCCTGAGCCTGGAGCGTTCGGCTCCCACAGGGGGCAATAAGAAGGGTCCGATACAGTCCGGCGGCCGTCCGGACACGCTGACGGGCCTTCTGGAGCAAGCTGCTCTCTCGGAGGATCACCATGCGTTAATGGGCACGGTGCTTGAGAAGATTTCATCCGCCACAAGCGGGTTGAATGAAGCTTTTACGAGCCTGCTCAAAGGCTTTGAGGTACATACATAATTTTTTGGTTGTACCACATGCGCTAGGTGTGCTCCGTATAGATAGTAGCCCCTGAGACTCTGGTTGCCAGCCCTAGGCAGCAAACGGAGGATCGCACTCTCAAGTAATGATCGCACTGCATTCATGCGCAGGTGGCTAAGGGTCCGGTGGTAGACCAGACCGCTGAATTCGCCGAACTGAGGCGACAGATTGAAGTTGTGGACGCCGACGTCACGCTTGTGAACGAGCGGCTTGATGAGTCACGGAGTATGTGCTCTCTTTTCCTTATTTGTTTTAGGAAATGTTGGGAGGAGCATAAATTTAATGTGATATGCTTTGGCTGCAGGCGGAGCTGCTGCCGTGGAGGCCCTGAGGGCGGAACTTGCCCTAGCCAAGGAACAAGCCTGGGCTAGCAATGCGGCTGCCCTAAAGGCGGCCGAAGATTTGAGAGCCGAACAGGCTGCTCATCGCCGAAGCGAAGATAAAATAGCCGAGATGGCTGTGGAGCTTAAAGACACCGCCGACCGGTATGAGCTCCTTGAGAAGGAGAATCAGGCGAAGTCGGGTGACCTGAAGAAGGCCCTTGATGCAGCCAAGGAGACGCGTTCCGAAATTAGGGATGCGCAGGAGGAGCTTCGACAGGCCAGAGAAATCGCGGCTGGAAGCCCCTATTTGTTGCTGATGTAGTTCTTAGACCCAAAGTACGCTCCTCTGGATCGGCTCTGGAGCGTTGCAGATGCGTATGCGGATCTGGCAAAAGTACGGCTGATGCGACCAAGTTTTTCAAGGATAAAAAAGATAGTGAAGTAGAAAGGTTGTTCTGGTCGCAATTCAGTGCTCCAACGCGCCCGTTGCCATTGAGTGAAAGGATGGCCGCTGTGGCCGAGCTCCATAGGTTGTCCGGTCTTGCAATGAGGTCTGTAATAGACCATCTATGGCCAAAGGGACCGAGGCCGGACAGTTATTTTGGTTTAGTGCAACAATTCCTTGGTGTCGTATCACGAATCGATGCCATGAAGAGGTCAGCATGCATAGAGGGTGCGCGGATGGCTCTTGCCCGTGTTAAAACATATTGGGCGGATATGGAGGCCACCATCATTGCAACCCAGAATCCGGCAGGAAGCCAGGATCCGGCCGAGCACTATTTTGAGCAGGTAACCAAAGGTGCTCGTTTAATAGAGGCTCAGTGCTCGAAGAGTGTCATGTTCGAGTGACAAGTCGTTTGATTGTAAAAACAATTCTACTTTAATTATATAGGCTATGTTTATACTTTCGCCCGAAAGTGTTATTGTGCCTCCTGTGCGGCCGTTTGATGTATATATATAACCTAAAAGTTAGCAGTCGTTGGCTTCAGCCCCCACGCATACAATGTGTGGGTGTTCGCAAAAATATGCGTAATCACATTTGATCCAACGTCTTGGTCCATTAAGGAGGTGATTGCATGTCGAACTAGGCAACCAGACTATATAGCTTTAACACTTTCACTTAGCCATAGGAGTTTGACGGTGGGGCTACTATGTAGCCCCTGGTATCTTCGCGTGCATCCGGATACGGGCACGTATGTACATGGCCGGGAAAAGGCCCTTCGTTAATGCGGAGGAATCCTGAAGATTCCGATGAGTCCTCGAGTGGTTGAACAGTCTCTCGCTATATCATGACAGTTAGTTTTCGGCTTTATCTACTAAGGTGCTCATCCAGAATAACCAAGGCACAATCGCAGTAGTTCACCTTTGGCCACCTTAGCCGATAGAAGTGGAACATAAGGCATCAAACCCAGGAGCCAGGCAAACCCAACATTTGACCAAAGACATGATTCGGAGCTGATGCATATAAGGCCAAACTCGCAACACCAAACACTCACGAAGGTATTCGGACTTTATAACATATACTGGGCTAATTAGCGCCCTTGATTATGAACCCTGTATTTCCAGGTACGTGCGTTAGTCTGTCATGGCGAAATGCCAATAACGCCAGTATCCCCTGTGGGTGTATTGAGTACCCATGGGATGTCAAGCAACAAGAGACAATAAAGAAGGTTTACATAGGGGCTTAATCTAAAGATAAACCTTTGAGTGGGGCCCTGCTGCACGTCTGCGCCTTTGTCTCCGTTGTGCCGTGTCCTGGTAGGGTGTCGCACGAATGGTGTCTGTAAAATGGAAAACTCATGTAAAAGAGTATGGCGTAAGCGTGCAAAGAGTTGGTTATTATCAATGGATAGTAGAAGTGTAAGACATTGGCTTGTTAATAAGGTCAAGCCAAAAGGTGGGCTTTATTGCATGTTTGCAGCCCCTAACGCTCTTTATGGGATTACGTGTATAGCACCCAGCTCAAGTTTATCTGGGCTGTTACCGACGGTGGTGCGCCGGACTCGTCTAACCGTATCCGTGGTCTTAACGACCGATCATGTGTTCTGATAGGAGAGGTCGCTTAGTGTCCGGCTACTAGACCGCCACATACTCTTCCGCACGTAAGGAACGCTCTGTGTTTCCGCTAACGGTGATGGCGCCATGTGAACCGGGCATCTTGAGCTTAAGGTAGGCGTAGTGCGGTACTACGTTAAAGCGAGCGAAGGTCGTTCTTCCGAGCAATGCATGATAACTGCTTCAAAGGGGAGCGATGGCAAAGAGTAATTCTTCGCTTCTGAAGTTGTCGGGAGAACCGAATGTCACCTCTAATACGAGGGAGCCCCTGCAGCGGGCCTTAACGCCTGGTATCACCCCTTTAAAGGTGGTGTTACTTTGGCTGATTCTTGATGGGTCTATCCGCATCTTGCGGACAGTGTCCTGATATATTAGATTGAGACTACTGCCGCCGTCCATGAGGAAACGAGTGAGCTGGTATCCATCGATTATTGGGTCGAGCACCAAGGCAGCCGATCCTCCGTGCCGGATACTAGTCGGGTGGTCCCTGTGATCAAAGGTGATCAGGCAGGCCGACCAGGGGTTGAGTTGGGGGCAACGGTCTCTACAGTGTATACGTCTCTGAGCGCGCGTTTGCGCCTTCTCTTTGGTATATGAGTCGCGTAGATCATGTTTACTGTTTTTACCTCTGGTGGGAATTTTTTCTGTCCCCTAGTGTTCGGCTGGCGAGGCTCATCCTCGTCTTCACTTGGTGTTTCCCTTCCCTTGTGTTCGGCATTTTACTTGCCGGCCTGCTTAAAGACCCAGCATTCTCTGTGAGTGTTGTTCGCAGGTTTTTTGGGGGTGCCATGAATTTGGCACAATCTGTCCAGGACTTTGTTCAGGTCGGACGGTCCCTCTTTGCTGCCTTTAAATGGCTTCTTTTGTTGACCGGGTCGAGAGCCCCTGAATCCGGCGTTGACCGCCGTGTTGTCCGGACTTTCTTCCTTGTTTCGACGCTTGTTTTTATTGCGTCGTGGTTTCCCGTTGCCATCCCTAATTTCGGATGTGCCCGGGTCGCTGGTGCCTCTACGGGCCAACCAGCTGTCCTCACCCGCGCAGAAGCGGGTCATAAGGCTTGTTAAGGCTGCCATTATCCTCGGCTTTTCTTGGCCGAGGTGTCTGGTGAGCCACTCATCTCGGATACTGTGCTTGAAGGCCGCTAGGGCTTCGGCATCCGGACAATCGACAATTTGATTCTTCTTAGTGAGAAATCTGTTCCAAAGCTTACGGGCGGACTCTTCGGGCTGTTGTATTATGTGACTTAAATCGTCAGCGTCCGGAGGTCAGACATAGGTCCCTTGAAAATTGGCCTTGAAAGCGTCCTCAAGTTCTTCCCAACTGCCGATTGAATTTTTGGGGAGGCTTTTCAACCAGTGTTGAGCTGGCCCCTTCAACTTGAGGGGAAGGTATTTGATGGCGTGGAGGTCGTCCCCACGAGCCATGTGGATATGAAGGATAAAATCCTCAATCCAGACCCCAGGGTCTGTCGTTCCGTCATATGCCTCTATGTTCATGGGTTTGAATCCCTGTGGAAATTCGTGATCCAGTACCTCTTCGGTGAAGCACAGAGGGTGCACAGCCCCTCTGTATGTGGACATGTTGTGGCATGCTATCGACTGTTATTGTGTCCGGTGTTGATTCTGAACTGGTATTCGATCAATATGATCATTTTGGTGACTGTAGTCCTGCGCCAGAGCATGTCCTCTAGATCCATAGATGGACCTGGTCGCGCCGGCCTTTTTGTCCAGGAGCTCACGTAAATCGTGTGTGGCGTCAGTAGCTGCTCTATCGCGGTCATGAAGTGGTTGGTCCAGCCTATTGGCCATATTGTTCTTCGGCAGAATGGCCTCATCATCGAATTCTGGCAGCAGCTTGCGCTTTGGGTAGCTCTTTGTGTGGCGATTGTTGCCATATTTTTCTTCAGTGTCTAGTACTTTATTCCATCTGCGGTTGAGCGTTTCCTGCGCAGCCTTAAGCCTTTGCTTCTGCTTCTTTAGGCTTCTCGCAGTGGCCATAAGCCTTCTGTGGAGGTTATCTCGTTCCAAACGTTTTTCCGGGATGATGAATGCATCGCCGTCCGGACTGTACTCTTCTTCGGAGGCAGTTTGACGAGTTCGGCCCTGGGGATCGCTGTGATCGGGCGTCTGCTCCGGGTTGTGTTTGGTGTGACCTGGCTCATCCTGCTCCATCGCTGGGTCCATATGGTCGTTGTTGCCTTTGGAGTTGACTGGGGTGTCGATTTTTCTACTGCTATTATCGTTATCTTTATTGTGGCTGGACTTAGAGCGGTGTCTGTGCCGTTGTTTTAGCTTTTGTCTGGGGGTTTTATCCTCCATTGTGTCCTTTTTGTCGCCATTGTCCTCCTTAGGCGTGTCCACCATGTATATATCATATGATGAGGTGGCAGTCCAACGCCCCGTGGGCGGTGGTTACAAATCGTCCCCTGCGCCGACGTCCATACCGTCGGTGTCGTCGGAGTCGAAATCAAGCATGTCTGTTGCGTCATCGATAGTGGCTATTAGGTGGGTGCTGGGTGGGTGGAGATTTTCTTCATCGTCCGAATCCCCCTCGAGCCGGACATAGTTCAACCAAGAGTCCTCTAACAAAGAGAGAGACCTTAAAGAGTTTAGCACGTCACCAAAGGGTGGGTGCTTTAAGATATCTGCGACGGTGAACTCCATGATTGGTGTCCAATCAGCTTCGATGGGTACGGATGCACGTGGTCCTGGACCTACAGTCGGGAACAAGTCCGAGGGTCCGGCGACACAGATTTCCTTAGAGGTGGAGTCTATGTCCGGCTCCAACGCCGATGAGTATGCGGCCTCCGGGCCAGGGTCCATCCACCCGTCCTCGGACGACACGACCTGCCCCGAATTTAGGTCTGGAGCTACTATAGGTGCGATATCCCGAATATTGTATGATGGCAGATCTAAGCCGTGCTCGTCGTGACTGTTCGGTGCTCCTGGCGTAGGCCTGAATCCGTCGAAGATCAAGTCTCTGCGGATATCGGCCGTGTAGTTCAAGTTTCCGAACCTGACCTGATGGCCAGGGGCATAGTCGTCGATCTGCTCCAGATGGCCAAGCGAATTGGCCCGCAGTGCGAAGCCGCCGAACACGAAGATCTGTCCGGGGAGAAAAGTCTCACCCCGGACCACGTTGTTGTTGATGATTGAAGGAGCCATCGAGCCTTGCTGCGACGACACAGAGGAACTCTCAATGAAAGCACCAATGTCGGTGTCAAAACCGGCGGATCTCGGGTAGGGGGTCCCGAACTGTGTGTCTAAGGCTAATGGTAACAGGAGGTAGGGGACACGATGTTTTACCCAGGTTCAGGCCCTCTCGATGGAGGTAATACCCTACTTCCTGCTTGATTGATCTTGATGATATGAGTGTTACAAGAGTTAATCTACCACGAGATCGTAGAGGCTAAACCCTAGGAGCTAGCCTATGATTATGATTGTTCTTGTCCAACGGACTAAACCCTCCGGTTTATATAGACACCGGAGGGGGCTAGGGTTACACAAAGTCGGTTACAAAGAAGGAGATCTAGCATCCGAATCGCCAAGCTTGTCTTCCACGCAAAGGAGAGTCCCATCCGGACACGGGGCAAAGTCTTGAGTCTTGTATCTTCATAGTCGAACAGTCCGGCCAAAGTATATAGTCCGGCTATCTGGATACCCTCTAATCCAGAACTCCCTCACCAGCAACTACAGACATTGTGAATGCCTGGCAGATGCGTGTTGATGACTACTCGATATTCAGTGTGCCATGCTCTACGACTTAGAACCGGGACTTCAAAGACGTTTTAAACGTCGTGGAGCATATGAGATGTTCCAAGAGTTGAAGTTAATATTTCAAGCAAATGCCCGAGTTGAGAGATATGAAGTCTCCAACAAGTTCTACAGCTGCAAAATGGAGGAGAATAGTTCTTTCAGTGAACACATACTCAGAATGTCTGGGTACCATAACTACTTGACGCAGCTGGGAGTTAATCTTCCTGATGATAGTGTCATTGACAGGGTTCTTCAATCACTCCCACCAAGCTATAAATGCTTTGTGATGAACTATAATATGTAAGGGATGAACAAGACTATTCCCAAGCTCTTCGCAATGCTAAAGGCTGTGAAGGTAGAAATCAAGAAGGAGCATCAAGTGTTGATGGTCAACAAGACCACTAGTTTCAAGAAAAAGGGCAAAGGGAAGAAGGGGAACTTCAAGAAGAACGGCAAGAAAGTTGCTGCTCAAGAGAAGAAACCCAAGTCTGGACCTAAGCCTGAAACTGAGTGCTTCTACTACAAAGAGACTGGTCACAGGAAGCGGAACTGCCCCAAGTATTTGGCGGATAAGAAGGATGGCAAAGTGAAAGGTATATTTGATATACATGTTATTGATGTGTACCTTACTAATGCTCGTAGTAGCGCCTGGGTATTTGATACTGGTTATGTTGCTCATATTTGCAACTTGAAACAAGGGCTACAGATTAAATGAAGATTGACTAAGAACGAGGTGACAATGCGCGTGGGAAATGGTTCCAAGGTTGATGTGATCGCTGTCGGCACGCTACCTCTACATCTACCTTCGGGATTAGTTTTAGACCTGAATAATTGTTATTTGGTGCCAGCATTGAGCATGAACATTATATCTGGATCTTGTTTGATGCGAGATGGTTATTCATTTAAATCAGAGAATAATGGTTGTTCTATTTATATGAATAATATCCTTTATGGCCATGCACCCTTGATGAGTGGTCTACTTTTGTTGAATCTCGATAGTGATGATACACATATTCATAATATTGAAGCCAAGAGATGCAAAGTTGATAATGATAGTGCAACTTATTTGTGGCACTGCCGTTTGGGTCATATCGGTGTAAAGCGCATGAAGAAACTCCATGCTGATGGACTTTTGGAATCACTTGATTATGGATCACTTGGTGCTTGCGAACCGTGCCTCATGGGCAAGATGACTAAAACTCTGTTCTCTGGAACAATGGAACGAGCTACTGACTTATTGGAAATAATACATACCGATGTATGCGGTCCAATGAGTGTTGAGGCTCGTGGCGAGTATCGTTATTTTCTTACCTTCACGGGTGATTTGAGCAGATATGGTTATATCTACTTGATGAAACATAAGTCTGAAACATTTGAAAAGTTCAAAGGATTTCAGAGTGAAGTGGAAAATAATGGTAACAAGAAAATAAAGTTTCTATGTTCTGATCATGGAGGAGAATATTTGAGTTACGAGTTTGGTCTTCATTTGAAACAACATGGGATAGTTTCACAACTAACGCCACCTGGAACACCACAGCGAAATGGTGTGTCTGAATGTCGTAATCATACTTTATTGATATGGTGCGATCTATGATGTCTCTTACTCATTTACCGCTATCGTTTTGGGGTTATGCTCTAGAGACGGTTGCATTCACTTTAAATAGGGCACCATCAAAATCCGTTGAGACGACGCCTTATGAACTATGGTTTGTCAAGAAACCAAAGTTGTCGTTTCTTAAAGTTTGGGGTTGCGATGCTTATGTGAAAAAGCTTCAACCTGATAAGCTCGAACCCAAATTGGAGAAGTGTGTCTTCATAGGATACCCAAAGGAAACTGTTGGGTGCACCTTCTATCACAAATCCGAAGGCAAAATCTTTGTTACTAAGAATGTATCCTTTCTAGAGAAGTAGTTTCTCTCGAAAGAAGTAAGTGGGAGGAAAGTAGAACTTGATGAGGTAATTGTACCTTCTCCCTTACTGGAAAGTAGTTCATCATAGAAATCAGTTCCAGTGATCCCTACACCAATTAGTGAGGAAGTTAATGATGATGATCATGAAACTTCAGATCAAGTTACTACTGAACCTCGTAGGTCTTCCAGAGTAAGATCCGCACCACGGTGGTACGGTAATCTTGTTCTAGAAGTCATGTTACTAGACCATGATGAACCTACGAACTATGAGGAAGCGATGATGAGCCCAGATTCCGTGAAATGGCTTGAGGCCATGAAATCTAAGATGGGATCCATGTATGAGAACAAAGTGTGGACTTTGGTGGACTTGCCCGATGATCGGCAAGCCATAGAAAATATATGGATCTTTAAGAAGAAGACCGACACAGACGGTAATGTTATTGTTTACAAAGCTCGACTTGTTGTGAAAGATTTTCGACAAGTTCAAGGAGTTGACTACGATGAGACTTCCTCACCCGTAGCGATGCTTAAGTCTGTCTGAATCATGTTAGCGATTACCGCATTTTATGATTATGAAATTTGGCAAATGGATGTCAAAACTTCATTCTTGAATGGATTTCTGTAAGAAGAGTTGTATATGATGCAACCAGAAGGTTTTGTTGATCCAAATGGTGCTAACAAAGTGTGCAAGCTCCAGCGATCCATTTATGGACTGGTGCAAGCCTCTCGAAGTTGGAATAAACGCTTTGATAGTGTGATCAAAGCATATGGTTTTATACAGACTTTTGGAGAAGCCTGTACTTACAAGAAAGTGAGTGGGAGCTCTGTAGCATTTCTAATATTATATGTGGATGACATATTGTTGATTGGAAATGATATAGAATTTCTGGATAGCATAAAGAGATACCTGAATAAGAGTTTTTCTATGAAAGACCTTGGAGAAGCTGCTTACATATTGGGCATCAAGATCTATAGAGATAGATCAAGACGCTTAATTGGACTTTCACAAAGCACATACCTCGATAAGTTTTGGAAGAAGTTCAAAATGGATCATTCAAAGAGAGGGTTCTTGCCTGTGTTACAAGGTGTGAAGTTGAGTCAGACTCAATGCCCTACCAGTGCAGAAGATAGAGAGAAAATGAAAGTCATTCCCTATGCTTCAGCCATAGGTTCTATCATGTATGCAATGTTGTGTACCAGACCTGATGTGTGCCTTGCTATAAGCATAGCAGGGAGGTACCAAAGTAATCCCGGAGTGGAGCACTGGATAGTGGTCAAGAACATCCTGAAATACCTGAAAAGGACTAAGGATATGTTTCTCATTTATGGAGGTGAAAAACAGCTTGTCGTAAACAGTTACGTCGATGCAAGCTTTGACACTGGTCCGGATGACTCTAAGTCACAAACCGGATACGTATTTTTATTGAATGGAGGAGCTGTCAGTTGGTGCAATTCCAAGCAGAGCGTCATGGTGGGATGTACGTGTGAAGCGGAGTACACTGCTGCTTCGGAAGCAGCAAATGAAGGAGTTTGGATGAAGGAGTTCATATCCGATTTAGGTGTCATAGCTAGTGCATCGGGTCCAATGAAAATCTTTTGTGACAATACTGGTGCAATTGCCTTGGCAAAGGAATCTAGATTTCACAAGAAAACCAAGCACATCAAGAGAAGCTTCAATTCCATCCTTCATCAAGTGTCGGAAGGGGACATAGAGATTTGCAAGATACATATGGATCTGGATGTTGCAGACCCATTGACTAAGCCTCTTCCACGAGCAAAACATGATCAGCACCAAAGCTCCATGGGTGTTAGAATCATTACTATGTAATCTACATTATTGACTCTAGTGCAAGTGGGAGACTGATAACCCACAAGTATATGGGATTGCAACAGTTTTCGAGGGTAGAGTATTCAACCCAAATTTATTGATTCGACACAAGGGGAGCCAAAGAATATTCTCAAGTATTAGCAGTTGAGTTGTCAATTCAATCACACCTAGATAACTTAGTATCTGCAGCAAATTATTTAGTAGCAAGTAGTATGGAAGTAACGGTAACAGTGGCAAAAGTAATAGTAGCAGTTTTGTAGTAATTGTAACAGCAGCAACGGTAAAGTAAATAAGCAAAGCACAATATGTGGAAAGCTCGTAGGCGTTGGATCAGTGATGGATAATTATGTCGGATACAATTCCTCATGTAATAGTTATAACATAGGGTGACACAGAACTAGCTACAGTTCATCAATGTAATGTAGGCATGTATTCCGAATATAGTCATACGTGTTTATGGAAAAGAACTTGCATGACATCTTTTGTCCTACCCTCCCGTGGCAGCAGGGTCCTAATGGAAACTAAGGGATATTAAGGCCTCCTTTTAATAGAGTACCAGACCAAAGCATTAACACTTAGTGAATACATGAACTCCTCAAACTACGGTCATCACCGGTAAGTATCTCGATTATTGTCACTTCGGGGTTAACGGATCATAACACATAATAGGTGACTATAGACTTGCAAGATAGGATCAAGAACTCACATATATTCATGAAAACATAATAGGTTCAGATCTAAAATCATGGCACTCGGGCCCTAGTGACAAGCATTAAGCATAGCAAAGCCATAGCAACATCAATCTCAGAACATAGTGGATATTAGGGATCAAACCCTAACAAAACTGACTTGATTACATGGTAAATCTCATCCAACCCATCACCGTCCAGCAAGCCTACGATGGAATTACTCACGCACGGCGGTGAGCATCATGGAATTGGTGATGGAGGATGGTTGATGATGACGACAGCGGCGAATCCCCCTCTCCGGAGCCCCGAACGGACTCCAGATCAGCCCTCCCAAGAGAGATTCGGGCTCGGCGGCGGCTCCGTATCGTAAAACGTGATGAATCTTTCTCTCTGATTTTTTTCTCTGCGAACGTGAATATATGGAGCTGGAGTTGAGGTCGGTGGAGGTCGAGGGGACCCATGAGGCAGGGGGCGTGCCCTAGGGGGGCGCCCCCCACCCTCGTGGACAGGGTGTGGGCCCCCTGGTGCTAATTCTTTCGCCAGTATTTTCTATTAATTCCAAAAAGTTGCTCCGTGTATTTTCAGGTCATTCTGAGAACTTTTATTTCTGCAAAAAAATAACACCACGGCAGTTATGCTGAAAACAGCGTCAGTCCGGGTTAGTTCCATTCAAATCATGCAAGTTTGAGTCCAAAACAAGGGCAAAAGTGTTTGGAAAAGTAGATACGACGGAGACGTATCAACTCCCCCAAGCTTAAACCTTAGCTTGTCCTCAAGCATTTCAGTTGACAAACTGAAAGTGATAAAGAAAAACTTTTACAAACTCTGTTTGCTCTTGTTGTTGTAAATATGTAAAGCCAACATTCAAGTTTTTAGCAAAGATTATGAACTAATCATATTCACAATAACTCTTAGGTCTCATGTTTACTCATATCAATGGCATAATCAACTAGCGAGCAATAATAATAAAACTCGGATGACAACACTTTCTCAAAACAATCATAATATGATATAACAAGATGGTATCTCGCTAGCCCTTTATGAGACCACAAAACATAAATGCAGAGCACCTTCGAAGATCAAGGACTGACTAAACATTGTAATTCATGGTAAAAGAGATCCAGTCATAGTCATACCCAATATAAATTAATAGTAATGCATGCAAATGACAGCAGTGCTCTCCAGCTGGTGCTTTTAATAAGAGGGTGATGACTCAATATAAAAGTAAATAGATAGGCCCTTCACAGAGGGAAGCAGGGATTTGTAGAGGTGCGAGAGGTCGATTTTGAAATAGAGATAAATAACATTTTGAGCGGTATACTATCACTGTTAACATAACAACTGAGAGATCTTGATATCTTCCATGCTACACACATTATAGGCAGTTCCCAAACAGAATGGTAAAGTTTATACTCCCCCACCACCAACAAGCATCAATCCATGGCTTGCCCGAAACAACGGGTGCCTCCAACTAGCAACAATCCTGGGGGAGTTTTGTTTGCAATTATTTTGATTTGATTTGAGCATGGGACTGGGCATCCCGGTGACCAGCCATTTTCTCATGAATGAGGAGCGGAGTCCACTCCTCTTGAGAATAACCTGCCTAACATGGAAGATACAGACAACCCTAGTTGATACATGATCTGTTCGAGCATACAAAATAGAATTTCATTTGAAGGTTTGGAGTTTGGCATATACAAATTTACTTGGAACGGCAGGTAAATACCGCATATAGGAAGGTATGGTGGACTCATATGGAATAACTTCGGGGTTTATGGGTTTTTGATGCACAAGCAGTATTCCCGCTTAGTACAGAAGAAAGCTAGAAAGAGACTGGGAAGCGACCAACTAGAGAGCGACAATAGCCATGAATATGCATTAAAATTAATCAACACTGAGTGCAAGCATGAGTAGGATATAATCTGCCATGAACATAAATATCGTGAAGGCTATGTTGATTTGTTTCAACTACATGCATGAACATGTGCCAAGTCAAGTCACTCGAATCATTCAAAGGAGGATACCACCCTATCACACCACATCACAACCATTTTAATAGCATGTTGGCACGTAAAGTAAACCATTATAAACTCTTAGCTAATTAAGCATGGCATAAGCAACTATAATCTCTAATTGTCATTGCAAACATGTTTATTCATAATAGGCCGGATCAGGAACAATGAACTAATCATATTTACAAAAACAAGAGAGGTCGAGTTCATACCAGCTTCTCTCATCTCAATCAGCCCATCACATATCGTCATTATTACCTTTCACTTGCATGATCGAACGGTGCGGATAATAATAATAGTGCACGTGCATCGGACTAAGCTGGAATCTGCAATCATTCAACTCAAGGGAGAAGACAAGGTAATATGGGCTCTTGATTAAATCAACAATAATGCATATAAGAGACACTCAACATTTTCATCATGGTCTTCTCCTCTCGACCCCCAAACAAAAGAAAAGAAATAAAACTATTTACACGGGAAAGCTCCCAACAAGCAAAAGAAGAACAAAAAATCTTTTTGGGTTTTCTTTTAATTAATTCTACCGCAGGCATGGAAAGTAAACTAGCTAAAAGCTATAACTAATTTTTTGTTTTTTCTTAAGGTTATTCAAACACACAAGAAGAAATCTAGAAAAAGAAAATAAACTAGCATGGATAGTACAATGAAAAAGTATGAGCACCGACAACTAGCATGAGTGTGTGAACGTGAATGTAATGTTGGTGATAAATACATACTCCCCAAGCTTAGGCTTTTGGCCTAAGTTGGTCTATGCCCATGGATGGCCTGGCGGATATCCGAAGTTGTAACTGGGGTCGTACTGAGATGCAGCAGCCATTGCCTCATGAACTGCAGCTTGGAGGCGAGCTGCCTCCATCCTCCTCTCGTACTCGTTCGCCTCCTCCCTGGTTATAACATATCTTCTTTTTGCCTGATAGTCAAAGAAAGCAGGAGCAGGAAGAGTAATATGGACAGCGCGACGTCTGTCAAAGATTAGTCGATACTGGAGGATTTATTCATTCCTCTCAAGAAAATGATGATTAACCATGGCATTGTAATCTAAATAAGCAGGAGGCAACTCCCTATCATTTTCATGTGCGGATATACCAATATAATTAGCCACATGGTCGGATAAACCCCTCCAAACAAGTCTCCATCTAAAACATTATTATGCAACCTACGTGCAACAATTGCCCCCAAGTTATATTGTTTATCACCTAATACAGCACTCTTGAGAACACTAAGATCCAGCACACATGTGACAAGCTTCATCTTTACCGTTAATGCATCTACCTATGAAGAGAGCAAAATAATGTATAATAGGAAAATGAATGCTCCCTATGGTAGCTCGTGCTATTTCTCTGGATTCTCCCACAGTGATAATAGCAAGAAAGTATTTATATTCAGATTTACGAGGTTCGTTAACACTGCCTCACTGCGGAAGTTTACAAGCAGTAGTAAAATCTTCTAAGTCCATGTATAAGATTTATCATAAATATCAAACAGGACATTGTGAGAATTGCGCGAAGATATAATTTTAAACCTTCTCACAAAGGAAACAGTTAAATGGTAGTATTGCGGGCACTTATCTTGCATGAAGTCCTCAAGATCAGCATTACGCACATATGCATCAAATTCATCCTTGATGCCTGCTCTGACCATAAACTCCTCTGACGGCCATTCACAAGGCCACACATAAGCTTCCCTCGGTGGTTCATCGTCCTGCTCACGTATTGCAAGCTTGGGTGCTTGCTTCCTTGAAGAACCACCTTGGTACATTTTCCTAGACATATTTCTTCCTCTGAAAAATTTCTGAAATTTTTAGTAACTCAAAATAAAAGTGAACCAAACTCAATAAAATTGATAGCAACTACTCCTACAAGTGCCTAGAGACTATATCATGCATTAGAACTACTTGGGACCATATAATTTGACATGCAAGCTCAAGAACAGGGTCACCTAGGCAGCAAAAATTTGCAGTGAATAAAGCAGTAGAACAAAAACTAATTGGACCATTGGAGGAGTCACATACCAAAGAACAATCCCCCAAAGCGGTTTTGTGGATGGAGCTTTGAGCAAGGAGATCAAAAATGGCAGCAAGATGAGCTAGAACTCGTGCTTGAGCTGGATAGTGATTTTTTTGGGAGGAAGAAGAAGAGTATGGGTGCAGGAATAAGTGGAGGGGGGCATCCTGGGCCCACGAGGCAGGGGGCGCGCCCCTGACCCTCGTGGCCAGGTGCTGGCTCCCCCTGATGTGTTCTTAGTGCCAGATATTCTCAAATATTCTAGAAAAATCATACTAAATTTTCAGGGCATTTGGATAACTTTTATTTTTGGGGTATTTTTTATTGCATGGATAATCCAGAAAACAGACAGAAAATACTATTTTTACTTTATTTAATCTAAATAACAAAAGCAAAAGGAGGGTACAGAAGGTTGTGCCTTCTAACTTCATCCATCTCATGCTCATCAAAAGGAATCCACTTACAAGGTTGATCAAGTCTTGTTAATAAACTCATTCCGAATAACATGAAACCGGAGAAATTTCGAATAACACTAGGTTACCTCAACGGGGATATGCACATCCCCAATAATAAGAATATCATATTTCTTCTTGACAGTAGGAAGGGGAAATTCAAAACCTCCAATAATAATAGTTGGACTTTTTTCGATAGAATTGATACTGTGAACTTGAGGTTGTTTCCTCGATAAGTGTACCGTATGCTCATTACAATTAACATGAAAAGTGACATTGCCTTTGTTGCAATCAATAACAACCCCTGCAGTATTCAAAAAGGGTCTACCAAGGATAATTGACATACTACCGTCCTCGGGAATATCAAGAATAACAAAATCCGTTAAGATAGTAACGTTTGCAACCACAACAGGCACATCCTCACAAATACCGACAGGTATAGCAGTTGATTTATCAGCCATTTGCAAAGATATTTTAGTAGGTGTCAACTTACTCAATTCAAGTCTACGATATAAAGAGAGAGGCATAACACTAACACCGGCTCCAAGATCACATAAAGCAGTTTTAACATAGTTTCTTTTAATGGAGCATGGTATAGTTGGTACTCCTGGATCTCCAAGTTTCTTTGCTATTCCACCCTTAAAAGTATAATTAGCAACCATGGTGGAAATTTCAGCTTCCAGTATCTTTCTTTTATTTGTAATAATATCTTTCATGTACTTAGAATAAGGATTAACTTTAAGCATATCAGTCAAACGCATACGCAAGAAGATAGGTCTAATCATTTCAGCAAAGTGCTCAAAATCTTCATCATCCTTTTTCTTGGATGGCTTAGGAGGAAAAGGCATGGGTTTCCGAACCCATGATTCTCTTTCTTTACCGTGCTTCCTAGCAACAAAGTCTCTCTTATCATAATGTTGGTTCTTTGATTGTGGGTTATCAAGATCAACAGCAGGTTCAATCTCTACATCATTATTATTAGTAGGTTGAGCATCAACATGAACATCATTATTAACATTTCACTAGGTTCATGTTCATCACTGATACGTCTCCAACGTATCTATAATTTATGAAGCATTCATGCTATATTACTATGTGTTTTGAATGATTACGGGCTTTATTATACACTTTTATATTACTTTTGGGACTAACCTATTAACCGGAGGCCCAGCCCATATTGTTGTTTTATTGCCTGTTTCAGTATTTTGAAGAAATGGAATATCAAACGGAGTCCAAACGGAATGAAACCTTCGGCATCGTGATTTTTTTGGAAGAATATCATCCTGGAGGCTTGGAGATCAAGTCAGAAGATACTCAAGGAACCCAGGAGATAAGGGGGTGCGCCCCCCTATAGGAGGCTTGGAGGCTTGGTGATCAACTTGTGGGTTCCGTGACCTTGGGAATCTATGCATAGGGGTTGGCACATGTTTTCGTCTTGACTCTCTAGTAGAAACTTTGGGGCATTCTTTGAATTACTTTGTGTTGGTTGAATAGATGAATCTGAGATTGTGTGATGCATATCGTATAATCATGCCCACGGATACTTGAGGTGACAATGGAGTATCTAGGTGACATTAGGGTTTTGGTTGATTTGTGTCTTAAGGTGTTATTCTAGTACGAACTCTTGAATAGATTGATCTGAAAGAATAACTTTGAGGTGGTTTCATACCCTACCATAATCTCTTCGTTTGTTCTCCGCTATTAGTGGCTTTGGAGTGACTCTTTGTTGCATGTTGAGGGATTGGTATATGATCTATCTATGTTATTATTGTTGAGAGAACTTGCACTAGTGAAAGTATGAACCCTATGCCCTGTTTCCTATCATTGCAATACCGTTTACGCTCACTTTTATCATTAGTTACCTTGCTGTTTTTATTATTTCAGATTACAAAAACTTATATCTACTATCTATTTTGCACTTGTATCACCATCTCTTCGCCGAACTAGTGCACCTATACAATTTACCTTTGTATTGGGTGTGCTGGGGACACAAGAGACTCTTTGTTATTTGGTTGCAGGGTTGTTTGAGAGATACCATCTTCATCCTACGCCTCCCACGAATTGATAAACCTTAGGTCATCCACTTGAGGGAAATTTGCTACTGTCCTACAAACCTGTGCACTTGCAGGCCCAACAACTTCTACAAGAAGAAGGTTGTGTAGTAGACACCAATCACCAGATTGTGTTTCAGCATCAGAAATAGAAATATCATTGGGATTCTCAGGTGTGTCTACAACAGGTTCACTAGAAGCATGCAAAGTCCTATAATTTTTCTTTTTCTTCTTTTTAGAAGGATTAGGTGCATCTACATTATTTCTCTGAGAATCTTGCTCAATTCTCTTAGGGTGGCCCTCAAGATACAAAGGTTCCTGGGTCATTTTACCCATTCTAGTTGCTACTCTAACAACAAATCATGTTTATTATTTAATTCTTCAAGCAAATCATTTTGAGCTTTAAGCACTTGTTCTACTTGAGTGGTAACCATGGAAGCATGTTTACTAATGAGTTTAAGTTCACCTTTAACTCTAGCCATATAATCACTCAAGTGTCCAATCATATAAGCATTACTCTTCAATTGTCTACCAACATAAGCATTAAAGTTTTCTTGTTTAGCCATAAAGTCATCAAATTCATCCAAGGATTGGCTAGCAAACTTAGTAGACGGGATTTCAACTTTATCATATCTACTTGTGTCGGGTTATCAAGACCATGTGTTTCTTCAATAGGTGGTATATTAAGACCATGTATTTCTTCAACAGGAGGTAAATTCTTAACATCTTCGACTTTAATACCTTTTTCTTTCATAGATTTCTTTGCCTCTTACATATCTTCAGGACTAAGAAATAGAACACCTCTTTTCTTCAGAGTTGGTTTAGGAGTTGGCTCAGGAGTTGGCTTAGGAAGAGTCCAATTATTTTCATTAGTCAACATATTATTCAATAGCAATTCAGCTTGATCGAGTGTTCTTTCCCTGAAAACACAACCAGCACAACTATCCAAGTGGTCCTTGGAAGCATCAGTTAGTCCATTATAAAAGATATCAAGTATTTCATTTTTCTTAAGAGGATGATCACGCAAAGCATTAAGTAACCAGAGAAGCCTCCCCCAAGCTTGTGGGAGACTCTCTTCTTCAATTTGCACAAAATTATATATTTCCCTCAAGGCAGCTTGTTTATTATGAGCAGAGAAATATTTAGCAGAGAAATAATAAATCATATCATGGGGACTACCCACACAACCAGGATCAAGAGAATTAAACCAAGTTTTAGCGTCACCCTTTAATGAGAATGGAAATATCTTAAGGATATAGTAGTAGCGAGATTTCTCATCATTAGTGAATAGGGTGGCTATATCATTTAACTTAGTAAGATGTGCCACAACAGTTTCAGATTCATACCCATAAAAAGGATCAGTTTCAACCGAAGTAATTATCTCAGGATCGACAGAGAAATCATAATCCTTATCAGTAACAAAGAGAGGTGAAGTAGCAAAAGCATGGTCATATTTCATTCTAGCATTCAGAGATTTCTGTTCCAGTTTAGCTAGTAACTTCGTAAGATCAGATCTATCATTGCAAGCAAGAAAATCTCTAGCAGTTTCTTCATCCATAACATAACCCTCAGGAACAACATGCAATTCATATTTAGGAGGAGAACCTTCATCATCACTATCATCAATAATATCAGTTTCAATAATTTCATTCTCTCTAGCCCTAGCAAGTTGTTCATCAAGAAATTCACCTAATGGCATAGTAGTATCAAGCACAGAAGTAGTTTCATCATAGGTATCATGCATAGTAGAAGTGGCATCATCAATAACATGCCACATATCAGAATTAATAGCAGGAGCAGGTTTAGGTGTCGCAAGTTTACTCATAACAGAAGGAGGATCAAGTGTACAGCTAGATGGCAGTTCCTTACCTCCCATCGTTGTTGAGGGATAAATCTTGGTTCTTTTGTCTTTCAAGTTCTTCACAGTGATCAGCATATATAAATCCCAAGTGACTCAAAGAATAGAGCTATGCTCCCCGGCAACGGCGCCATAAAATAGTCTTGATAACCCACAAGTATAGGGGATCGCAACAGTTTTCGAGGGTAGAGTATTCAAGCCAAATTTATTGATTCGATACAAGGGGGCCAAAGAATATTCTCAAGTATTAGCAGTTGAGTTGTCAATTCAACCACACCTGGATAACTTAGTATCTGCAGCAAAGTATTTAGTAGCAAGTAGTATGGAAGTAACAGTAACAGTGGCAAAAGTAATAGTAGCAGTTTTGTAGCAATTGTAACGGCAGCAATGGTAAGTAAATAAGCAAAGCACAATATGTGGAAAGCTCGTAGGCATTGGATCAGTGATGGATAATTATGTCGGATGCGATTCCTCATGTAATAGTTATAACATAGGGTGATACAGAACTAGCTCCAGTTCATCAATGTAATGTAGGCATGTATTCCGAATATAGTCATATGTGCTTATGGAAAAGAACTTGCATGACATCTTTTGTCCTACCCTCCCGTGGCAGCGGGGTCCTAAAGGAAACTAAGGGATATTAAGGCCTCCTTTTAGTAGAGTACCGGACCAAAGCATTAACACTTAGTGAATACATGAACTCCTCAAACTACGGTCATCACCGGTAAGTATCCCGATTTTTGTCACTTTGGGGTTAACAGATCATAACACATAATAGGTGACTATAGACTTACAAGATAGGATCAAGAACTCACATATATTCATGAAAACATAATAGGTTCAGATCTGAAATCATGGCACTCGGGCCCTGGTGACAAGCATTAAGCATAGCAAAGCCATAGCAACATCAATCTCAGAACATAGTGGAAACTAGGGATCAAACCCTAACAAAACTAACTTGATTACATGGTAAATCTCATCCAACCCATCACCGTCTAGCAAGCCTACGATGGGATTACTCACACACGGCGGTGAGCATCATGAAATTGGTGATGGAGGATGGTTGATGATGACAACAACGATGAATCCCCCTCTCCGGAGCCCCGAACGGACTCTAGATCACCCCTCCCGAGAGAGATTAGGGCTCGGCGGCGGCTCTGTATCGTAAAACGTGATGAATCTTTCTCTCTAATTTTTTTCTCCGTGAACGTGAATATATGGAGTTGGAGTTGAGGTCGGTGGAGGTCCATCGGGCCCACGAGGCAGGGGGCGCGCCCTGGGGGGCGCCCCCCACCCTCGTGGACAGGGTGTGGGCCCCCTGGTGCTGATTCTTTCACCAGTATTTTTTATTAATTCCAAAAAGTTGCTCCGTGGATTTTTCAGGTCATTCCGAGAACTTTTATTTTTGCACAAAAATAACACCATGGCAGTTTTGCTGAAAACAGCGTCAGTCTGGGTTAGTTCCATTCAAATCATGCAAGTTAGAGTCCAAAACAAGGGCAAAAGTGTTTGGAAAAGTATATACGACAAAGACGTATCAGAGACTGAAGGAAATATACCCTAGAGGCAATAATAAAGTTATTATTTATTTCCTTATTTCATGATAAATGTTTATTATTCATGCTAGAAATGTATTAACCGGAAACTTATTACATGTGTGAATACATAGACAAAACATATTGTCCCTAGTATGCCTCTAGTTGACTAGCTCGTTCATCAAAGATGGTTATGTTTCCTAACCATAGACATGTGTTGTTTTTTGTTGAATGAGATCACATCATTAGGAGAATGATGTGATGGACATGACCCATCCATTAGCTTAGCATTATGATCGTTTTAGTTTCATTGCTACTGCTTTCTTCATGACTTATACATGTTCCTCAGACTATGAGATTATGCAACTCTTGAATACCGGAGGAACACTTTGTGTGCTACCAAACATCACAATGTAAATGGGTGATTATAAAGGTGCTCTATAGGTGTCTCCGAAGGTGTTTGTTGGGTTGGCATACATCGAGATTAGGATTTGTCACTCCGAGTTTCGGAGAGGTATCTCTGGGCCCTCTCGGTAATGCTCATCACTATAAGCCTTGCAAGCATTGTAAATAAGGATTTAGTTGCGGGATGAAGTATTACGGAACGAGTAAAGAGGCTTGCCGATAACGAGATTGAACTAGGTATGATGATACCGACGATCTAATCTCGGGCAAGTAACATATCGATGACAAAGGGAACAACTTATGTTGTTATGTGGTTTGACCGATAAAGATCTTCGTAGAATATGTAGGAGCCAATATGAGCATCCAGGTTCCGCTATTGGTTATTGACGGGAGATGTATCTCGGTCATGTCTACATAGTTCTCGAACCCGTAGGGTCCGCACGCTTAATGTTCGATGACGATATGTATTATGAGTTATGTGTTTTGATGACCGAAGTTTGTTCGGAGTTTCGGATAAGATCATGGACGTGACGAGGAGTCTCGAAATGGTCGAGACATAAAGATTGATACATTGGACGACTATATTCGGACACTGGAAATGTTTTGGAGAAGTTTTGGATAAAACCAGAGTGTCGGAGGGTTATCGAACCCCCCGGGGGAACTGATGGGCCTCGATGGGCCTTAGTGTAGAGACAGAGGGGCGGCCAGGGCAGGCCGCGCGCCCCCTCCCCCTTAGGTCCGAATTGGACTAGGAGGGGGGCGCCCCCTTTCCTTCTCCCTCTCCCCCTCCTTCCTTCCCCCCCTCTCCCTCTTGGTGGAATCCTACTAGTACTAGTAGTCCTAGTAGGACTCCCCTTGTTGGGGCGCACCTAGGAGGGCCGGTGTCGGTGTCAAAACCGGTGGATCTCGGGTAGGGGGTCCCGAACTGTGCGTCTAGGCGGATGGTAACAGGAGACAAGGGACACGATGTTTTTACCCAGGTTCGGGCCCTCTCGATGGAGGTAAAACCCTACTCCTACTTGATTAATATTGATGATATGGGTAGTACAAGAGTAGATCTACCACGAGATCAAAGAGGCAAAACCCTAGAAGCTAGCCTATGGTATGATTGTTGTTCGTCCTACGGACTAAAACCCTCCAGTTTATATAGACATCGGAGAGGGCTAGGGTTACACAGAGTCGGTTACAATGGTAGGAGATCTACATATCCGTATCGCCAAGCTTGCCTTCCACGCCAAGGAAAGTCCCATCCGGACACGGGACGGAGTCTTCAATCTTGTATCTTCATAGTCTAGGAGTCCGACCAAAGGTGATAGTTCGGCTATCCGGACACCCCCTAATCCGGGACTCCCTCAATAACCCCCGAACCAGGCTTCAATGATGACGAGCCCGGCGCATTGATTGTCTTCGGCATTGCAAGGCGGGTTCTTCTCCAAATTCCATATACTTGTCGAATAGTGTCCGGCTTCTTATAAATGTTGCGCTCCTTGGCTTCCACGCCCAATAATGGCCATCTTCCACATGTCGAACGAATGCGAAAAGCCAGGGTATCTTTACATTTACCCCCCTAGCTGCGCAAATGAGCCGCCTATAAAAGAGACGGGGACCTAGATCCGAATCACACCATCCTCCCTCCGCGAGCATTCATCGGAGCGCCTCTGACAAAAATCCATTCCATCATGGACAGTCGACGCGGCTCCTCCTCTTGCGCTCCCAGCCCTCAGCCTGGAGATTGGGAGAGATGCTCAGTCCCGCACAGCGAGTTAGTGATGCTCCAAACCAAGGGATTTCTTCCCCCAACCTTTATGGTTCCGGTTCGAGCCGGACTCGCCACCTACAAGGGCGGAAAGCAGGCGGAGAGCGTCCCCGATCCCTCCAAATGAGAGCGGGTATACTTCGTCTCTTATCTGATAAGAGGGCTCGGATTTCCAATTCATCCGTTTCTCCGGGGGCTCCTGGAGTTCTATGGCCTTCAGTTGCACAACCTTACGCCTGCCTTCATTCTGCATATTTCGGGCTTCGTGGCCCTTTGCGAGCTGTTTTTGGGCATTGAGGCTCATTTCGCGCTGTGGAAGACATTGTTTTGCCTTGTACCCCGTTCTCATGAGGGGTCAATATATCAAGTGGGCGGAGCCGAACTATGGCGCATCGCCGGGATCGGATATCTATCCGGAACCCCGAAGAAGGCGTCCGAAGACTGGCCCTCGGAATGGTTTTACATGGAAGACGTCCCGCTGTCGGATCCTATTCGGATCGGCCTCCCGGAGTTTAGTAATGCTCCTTTGAAGAAACGCCTAAGCTAGCGCCCGCGGAGCCCCCAGAGGGAAAGTGACAGGGATGTCCTCTACCTGATGAGCCGAATAAGGTTACTAGCTCATTCTGAACTGACCATGATCGGAGTCATGGCCACATGCATTATGCGGGGGGTGCAGCTGCTCCAGTATAGGGGCCACCCCATGTGGGATTTCAACGGGGAGGATGATGTCACCCGCCATGGCCGCATCGATCTGGTGAAGATCTTGTCCGACCTGTACAAAGGGGAAAAGGAGGATTTTCTCCGTGTTAGTCCACTGAACGGATTTTCTATGAACAATCCTCGAAGCTGGGTAAGCGGACATTTCTTTTTGCCTATCTGATCCCTATTCCCATGGTTAAGTATCTCATTTTGTGATTTTGGCGCAGGAACTGCGCCGGGCTGTAGAGGATATACACAGCCCGCCTCCACAACCCGAGGATCCGGAACGGTCCCTCGATCCGGCCTCCAAAGAGGATCCGGACATAAAGGTGGAGCTGATCGATGGGGTGTTCCACCAACTTAGCATCGACAATGCTTTGGTCGCCATTACGACCGACTACCCCGGAATATTTCCAGCTTCCCAGGTAACTGTGACCGAAGTCCTGATACCATGACCCATCCGTGCTTATTTCTGATCACCACATACCGATGGTGTTCCGCAGGAGGTGCCTTTGAGGCGGGAAGCCGAGCCCGCGGCGGCTGGCCAACAAGGGGCAGCTCGGCCCAGCAGGCAGAAAAGAAGTGCGGTGCGCATCGAGACGTCGCCGCAACGGTATGGCGCGCCACCGTGTTTCAAGGAAAGATTCCTGGAAGGCATACTAACGTTTGATCTTTTCAGGAAAAAGAGCACTCGCCAGACTGTGCCCGGAGAGGTTGCCAATTGAGCCTCCGCCAGCCAGGCTCCAACGCCAGGTCCGGAAGGGGAGGCGAACACAAGGCGCGCGTCGGATGCTCCTCCAATGGAGGATGTCGACAGATTGTCTGCCACCAAATCTGAGATGGAGAGTGCCATGAATCACAGGCGCCGCCGAACAATTCTTCGTGACGCATGTTTCTCCCAAGAGGCATTGAATGCCTTTGATTCGGGAGATGCGCACCTCCGTGACGCTCAAGATGGTCTAGCCAGAGCCACGGAGCAGTATGTGAAAGACATACGGGTGAGGGATTTTGACAGTTATATATGCCAGTAGCCCCCGAGACTTAAAATAGTTAGAATAACTGATTTAAGGATCATTTGTTATGCAGGATCTTACAGAAAAGAATACCCAACTGTCCCAGGAGCTTCAAGAGTGCAAGGCCCAACTTGAGGCCGCCCTAGCCGCGACAGGGGAAGCCACAAAGACCCCCTCTGGTAATATACGCTTTAAAAGAGAAGTAGTTTGCAAAGTGCGGCGTGTGTATAAGTCTGACAATAACATTGCAGATGGCGCCGGGGTAGATCCGGACAAGCAACAGCTCCTACGCCTGTTAAAAGCCGGCGAGAATGTGCTTACAAGGGTGTGGCAAGAGAAAAATAACCTCCAAGATGCCAACACCCAGCTGGGCGAGGAACTAAAAGATGTTCGTGCCCAGCTGTCTGACTCCGTTAAGGAGAATTGGCGGCTTCGTCGCGGCATTTATAGTAAGTGCTTGAGCGAACTTATGAAAAGAAGAGTTCGGCAAGGAAGTCGATTAACAGAAATATGTTTGTAGGTATGCTCATAGGTCGTCCTGTAGAGGAAATGCCCGGTTCAACGGGTGACCTACTTCCCGAGCTGCTGCAACTTGCACGAACGAGTTCGGCAGGTGATGAGAGGCGTCGCCCAGGCCTTGTGGCCATCCATCTCCCTACCCGAAGGCCTTGGAGAGCTTGCAGAGAAGCTTCAGGGAGCACGGTGGCGCTTCCGGCTATGGAAGATATTGGACTGCTGTCAAGGCGCCCGGGAGGCCTGGGCCATGGTGAAGACGCGGTACACGAAGGCTGACCCAAACCACATGGCCGAGGTCGGACCTGTGGGGCCCGATGGGAAGGAGATCCCTGTGAGTTAGTGTACGGCCAAGTAGAGTTGGCCGCAAAGTATTCCAAGCGGGACTGTAAACAAGACAGCCTATTAGATGGTATTGAAGAGGAATACAATCAGTCAATTTGACTATGTAATTTAAAATGACATGTAAAATGCCTTCTAGCCGGATTGTAGATCGTTTGTCGTAGCGGACCTTTTCGCTTCAACCTCGGGACCCGACAGTCTGGAGTGTGTCCGAATACCCTCGCGGTTATGTAAGAACCGGGGCATGCATGGAGACCAGGCGTAGGGGTCATGAGTGCTTTATCAGACAAGTGCCCAACTAGTTATGTTATATTACATGGTTAGTAAGAAACATCTTCCAGGGAGAATAGTTCCGTTAGGGGTTCCTTTCCTTGGGAGGCATGCCCTAAAGTGCATGTCCGGACTGCGAAAAAAGCAGAAAAACATCTGGGGGCAGATAAATGAATAAGTAAGAATTCGTCTTTTAGTTCACCGGCCAAATATTCCCTTGAGAACGCTAGCTTTCGGCTTCACCCAGTCTGAGGTACATGTCGGGCTGACCCGGCAGTAACAATCGCAGAGGTGCTCCCTTTACCACCTAGCCGAACAATCGGGAACATAGGGGTAAGCACAGGAGTCACGCAACCCAGCTTGGCCAAAACTTAAGTCATATCGATTTATATAATGGTGAATAAAAGGTACATGCGGAAGTGTGACACATGTGTTGGGCATAAAGCCCGTATAAATAAGCTTCTGTTAAAGAAGCCCCCAGGTATACTGAGCGTGGATAACGCGTCAAGTGTGTGCGAACAGTGCGCAAACGAGCCTTCAACTGCTTTAGAAAAAAGGAGGGAGAAGGGGAGAAATAAAAGACAGTTAAAGTATAAAATATAGACGGAGGAAGGAGATGAACTCAAAGTCCGGCGCTAGGCGTAGAATCTTCGGAGACGGGCTGCGTTCCATGGGTTCGGCTCAAGTCGGTTATCCGATGCGTTCCGCAGACGGTATGCTCCGCCAGTCAGGACTTGGTCGATGATGAAGGGACCCTCCCATTTGGGCTTGAGTTTGTCCTTTTTCTTGTCCGGCAGGCGTAGAACTAATTTGCCAACATTGTAAGCTTTGGCTCGTACTTCTCTGCTTTGGTATCTTCGAGCCTGCTGTTGATAGAATGCGGAACGAGCTTTTGCCACGTCGCGCTCCTCCTCCAAGGCGTCCAAACTGTCCTGCCGATCGAGCTCGGCTTCTCTTTCTTCGTACATGCGCACGCGAGGTGTGTCATGAATTATGTCGCAGGGCAAAACTGCCTCTGCGCCGTACACCATAAAAAATGGTGTGAATCCGGTAGTGCGATTCAGCGTAGTCCGCAGCCCCCAGAGTACGGAGTCGAGCTCCTCTACCCAGTGCGTATTAGATTCCTTGAGGGACCACACTAGTCTGGGTTTAATGCCGCTCATGATTAGACCATTTGCTCGCTCGACTTGACCGTTAGTTTGAGGGTGATAGACTGAAGCGTAGTCGAGCTTGATGCCCATGTTTTTGCACCAGAGTTTGACCTCGTCGGCCATGAAGTTCGTGCCATTATCAGCGATGATGCTATGGGGGACGCCGTAACGGTGTGCTACCCCTGATATGAAGTCTATCACCGGTCCGGATTCGGCCGTCTTAACAGGCTTTGCCTCTATCCATTTGGTGAATTTATCCACCATGACCAATAGGTATTTTTGCTTGTGGGTTCCTCCTTTAAGGGGTCCAACCATATCAAGCCCCCAGACCGCGAATGGCCAGGTGATGGGTATAGTTTTGAGGGCGGTAGGTGGCATGTGGCTTTGATTAGCAAAGAGCTGGCATCCAACGCATCGTTGGACCAAGTCCTGAGCATCTGCCCGGGCCGTCGGCCAATAAAATCCTATACGGAAGGCCTTTCCTACAAGGGCCCGGGCTGCGGCGTGGTGCCCGCCGAGTCCGGCCTGAATTTCAGCCAGAAGATTTCGCCCTTCCTCTTCGGAGATACACCTTTGAAGGACTCCGGTTGTGCTTTTCTTATAAAGCTCTCCCTCATGGACCTTATAGGCTTTAGATCGCCGTACTATGCAGCGGGCCTCGTTTTGGTCCTCGGGAAGTTCCTGCCTAGTTAAGTAGGCTAGGAATGGTTCCGTCCATGGGGCAATGACTGCCATTATTTCATGGGCTGAATGTGTTATTTCATTGGCAGAACCACCGATTGTGTCAGAATGTTCAGTGTTGGGTGGTGCGGTTGGGTCCGGATTGTTGTTTCCGGACTCCCCTTCCCATAGTACGGATGGCTTGAACAGCCGCTCTAGGAAGATACTGGGAGGGACGGCATCACGCTTTGCGCCAATGCGTGCCAATACGTCCGCCGCTTGGTTATTATCCCGGGCTATATGGTGAAATTCAAGCCCTTCAAACCGAGATGACATTTTTAGGACGGCGTTACGGTAAGCTGCCATTTTCGGATCCTTGGCGTCGAAGTCTCCATTTATTTGGGATATCGTGAGGTTCGAATCCCCGCGCACCTCTAGGCGTTTAATGCCCATGGAGACCGCCATCCGGAGGCCATGTAGAAGGGCCTCGTATTCGGCCGTGTTGTTGGAGTCTGTGTACATTATCTGGAGTACGTATTGACCTGTGTCTCCGGTTGGGGATGTCAGGACGACGCCAGCCCCCAGGCCGGCCAACATTATGGAGCCGTCGAAGTGCATGATCCAATTGGAATATGCGCCGTACTCTTTAGGGAGTTCGGCTTCAGTCCATTCGGCGACGAAGTCGGCCAAAACTTGCGACTTAATAGCTCGCCGTGGCTTGTAGGTTATGTCAAACGGGAGGAGCTCGATGGCCCATTTGGCAATCCGGCCCGTTGCGTCGCGGTTGTTTATAATGTCATTAAGAGGTACTTCGGAGGCTACTGTTATCGAACACTCTTGGAAGTAGTGTCGCAGCTTCCGGGATGCCATGAACACCGCGTATGCTATCTTTTGATAGTGCGGGTACCGTGACTTGCATGGAGTTAGGACAGTGGACACGTAGTAAACTGGTTTTTGGAGAGGGAACTTGTGTCCGTCCGTTTCTCGTTCGACAACGAGCACCGCGCTTACAACTTGATGGGTTGCCGCGATGTATAATAGCATTGGTTCGCCCATGTTGGGCGCGGCCAGGACCGGATTTGTTGCCAATATGGCTTTGATTTCTTCGAGTCCGGCCGTGGCGGCATCCGTGCACTCGAAGTGTTCGGTGCGCCGCAGGAGGCGATAAAGGGGTAATGCCTTTTCTCCTAAGCGGGAGATAAAGCGGCTTAGAGCCGCCACGCATCCAGTCAATTTTGTATTTGTTTGAGGTATTTTGGGATATCCAATTGTGACAGAGCTCGGATTTTGACTGGGTTTGCTTCAATACCTCTACCGGATACAATGAAGCCCAAGAGCTTTCCGGCTGGTACGCCGAAAACGCATTTTTCCGGGTTGAGCTTAATGTCATATGCTCGGAGATTGTCGAATGTGAGCCTCAAGTCGTCTACTAGAGTTTCGACATGCTTGGATTTGGCGACCACATCATCTACGTATGCCTCCACTGTTTTGCCGATCTGGTTTGCCAGACATGTCTGAATCATGCGCTGATATGTTGCGCCGGTGTTTTTGAGCCCGAAGGGCATTGTGTTAAAGCAAAATGGGCCGTATGGAGTGATGAATGCCGTTGCGGCTTGGTCTGGCTCTGCCATCTTAATTTGGTGGTAGCCGGAGTATGCGTCGAGGAAGCACAGTGAATCGTGTCCTACGGTAGCGTCGATAATTTGATCGATGCGGGGAAGGGGGAAGGGATCCTTTGGGCAAGCCTTGTTAAGGTCCTTGAAATCGATACACAGGCGCCAGGATTTGTCCTTCTTTGGTGCCATTACCAGGTTTTCTAGCCAGTCCGGATGTTTTATATCTCTGATGAATCCGGCCTCCAATAGTTTGGCTAGCTCCTCTCCCATGGCCTGTCTCTTAGGTTCGGAGAAACGCCGAAGAGTTTGTTTGACTGGCTTGAATCCTTTTAGGATATTTAGGATGTGCTCGGCCAGCCGGCGTGGGATTCCTGGCATGTCTGAGGGGTGCCAGGCAAAGATGTCCCAATTCGCGTAGGAATTCTTGTAGTGCGGCATCTACACCAGGGTTTAACTGTGCCCCAATGGAGGCCGTCTTTGTGGGGTCCGTTGGATGGACTTGGAATTTGACTATTTCGTCCGCTGGCTTAAAAGAGGTGGACTTGGATCTCTTATCGAGTATCACATCGTCCCTGTTCACCGTGGAGCGCAGCGCAGTGAGTTCCTCGAACGCTAGGGCTTCGGATAGTGCATCGAGGGCTAGTGCAGCTGTCTTATTTTCGGCGCAGAGTGCTATGTCCGGATCACTGGCAAGAGTGATGATTCCGTTGGGCCCGGGCATTTTGAGCTTCATGTACCCCTAATGGGGTATAGCTTGAAAAATTGTGAATGCCTCTCGCCCTAATAAAGCGTGATATCCGCTACTGAACGGGACCACTTGGAACGTGACCTCCTCGGACCTGTAATTGTCCGGCGAGCCGAACACCACATCCAGTGTGATTTTTCCTGTGCAGCATGCTTCCCGACTAGGGATTATTCCTCTAAAGGTTGTGCTGCTTCGCTCAATGCGGCTCCAGTCTATTTCCATTTTTCAAAGGGTTTCCTCGTAAATGAGGTTTAATCCGCTGCCGCCGTCCATGAGTACCTTAGTAAGGCGAAAGCCGTCCACTATTGGACTGAGGACCAATGCGGCTGGTGCTCGGGCTATTCGGAATTTAGGTTCGTCACCGGCATTAAAGGTAATAGCCGTGTCACTCCATGGGTTTATTGTTGCTACTTGGTAGACTTTGGCAAGGCTGCGGAGTGTTCGTTTCCGCATATTATTTGATGCGAAAGTCTCGAAGACTGTTAATACCGTACTGGTGTTGCTGGGCTGGTTCTCTGGAGCTAGAAGCTCTTCGCCACTTTTGGCCACCTGCCGTAGTATCCAACATGCTCGAAGGCTATGAGTTGGAGTGGCGCCCTCTGTACTATGAATTTTGCAGGGTCCATTGAGCCATCCCTCCAGTACGGTTCCGTGCCCTTTAGGGTTTTTTTGCTTTTTGGTATTTAACCCAGGTGCCTGGCGATGATTCACCTTTTTATTTCGAACTAGGGTTGTATTCGGGGCCGGATTATCCCAAAATTTGGTTTCGGTTTTCCAGGCGCTCTCCATCGCACAGTACTTTCGTACTATGGACGCCAAGTCGGCAAAGTGTGTAATTTCACGAAGACTTATGGCGTTTAGGATTCCCTTGTCCGTGCAATTATTGGAAAAAAGTGAAATTGTGTCTTCCTCGCGGCAGTCCTTTATCCTGTCCATAACCAGGAGGAATCTGGCCCAGTAATGGTGTACTGTTTCAGCGAGCTCTTGCCGGATTCGGGATAGATCGCTTGTGTTTGGGTGGGCGGGTGGAGTTAAATTCCGAACTCCGTCTGATCTAAGACTCAGGGGCCAAGAAGTTTCTGAACTTGGAAGCTTGGGCTCTTGGACGTTGTCTGATGAATCTAGCCCGCTGCCTGACTTTAAGTTCAGGGCTTGAGTGGTGTTCTCCCCTCCGTGGGGATCCGGCATGGAGGGGTCAAGAATCCGGACATAGCTAGTCCTTAAGATAGAAGAATGGTCGTCGTATTGTTCCTCTACCACAGCAACGTGGTGGGTAGCCTCGGGAGAGTTAATCTCTCTCAGATCGGTTTTAGGCCCAATCTGGTCGTAGTCTGTAGCGACTCCCAGGACGGCGATGTGATCCAAGAGCTCGTTTAAGGAAGAGAGCTCCATCGGATCTAACTGCTTGGCGAGTTCCGAGTTGATGTGAATATTGCTTTTGATGACCCGAGAAGTCATCGTCGGCGCGGCGGCCGAACAGGCGGTCATAAGAAAACCGCCTAGCCGGAGAGTTTGGTCGATGGCCAAAGCTCCTTTAGCAACGGTGCCGTCTTTAAAGACGGGATGAGGCATCCTTCCTGATGGCGACAGCACAGAGGAACTCTCAATGAAAGCACCAATGTCGGTGTCAAAACCGGCGGATCTCGGGTAGGGGGTCCCGAACTGTGCGTCTAGGCGGATGGTAACAGGAGACAAGGGACACGATGTTTTTACCCAGGTTCGGGCCCTCTCGATGGAGGGAAAACCCTACTCCTGCTTGATTAATATTGATGATATGGGTAGTCCAAGAGTAGATCTACCACGAGATCAAAGAGGCTAAACCCTAGAAGCTAGCCTATGGTATGATTGTTGTTTGTCCTACGGACTAAAACCCTCCGGTTTATATAGACACCGGAGAGGGCTAGGGTTACACAGAGTCGGTTACAATGGTAGGAGATCTACATATCCGTATCGCCAAGCTTGCCTTCCACGCCAAGGAAAGTCCCATCCGGACACGGGACGGAGTCTTCAATCTTGTATCTTCATAGTCTAGGAGTCCGGCCAAAGGTGATAGTTCGGCTATCCGGACACCCCCTAATCCGGGACTCCCTCAGCCGGTGTCGTTGTCAAAACCGGCGGACCTCGGGTAGGGGGTCTCGAACTGTGTGTCTAGGCGGATGGTAACAGGAGACATGGGACACGATGTTTTTACCCAGGTTCGGGCCCTCTCGATGGAGGTAAAACCCTACTCCTGCTTGATTGATATTGATGATATGGGTAGCACAAGAGTAGATCTACTATGAGATCAGAGAGGCTAAACCCTAGAAGCTAGCCTATGGTATGTTTGTTGTTTTTCCTACGGACTAAAACCCTCCAGTTTATATAGGCACCAAGGAGGGTTAGGGTTACACAGAGTCGGTTACAATGGTAGGGGATCTACATATCCGTATCGCCAAGCTTGCCCTCCACGCCAAGGAAAGTCCCATCCGGACACGAGACGAAGTCTTCAATCTTGTATCTTCATAGTCCAGGAGTCCGGCCAAAGGCTATAGTCCGGCCATCCAGACACCCCCTAATCCAGGACTCCCTCAGTAGCCCCTGAACCAGGCTTCAATGACGACGAGTCCGGCGCGCATATTGTCTTCGACATTGCAAGGCGGGTTCCTCCTTCGAATACTTCATAGAAGATTTTGAACACAAGGATAGTGTCCGGCTCTGCAAAAAAAGTTCCACATACCACCATAGAGAGAATAATATTTTCACAAGTTCAATCTGCTGATGTTTTTCGTGGCGTGACATCACACCACGGCCAAGCCTTTATTCCAATCGTTTTTACTGTCCCACCTCAGCGCGTTTAGCGAGGCGGTTTCCTTGGCACGTTTTGTCAAAGCAGAGATCGTGTCCCCTTATTTCGGGATTCTCATCAATACGTTCATGGGTAACCCAGTCGTACCCGTTGGCACGTCTCCTCTATCGAAGGCGAGTCCCAAACGGTCACGGGGAAGGCCCTTGGTATTCAACCTCTTTATAAAGAGACCAAGGCTCCACTCCTTTCTTTCAATCTTCAATCAAATCCGCCCCTCACCTCGAGTTCCAACACCCAAAGCTCTAGATACAGGCGCTTCGGACCTTCGATGATGTCCGGCTCTGACCTGCAAGGCCGGTGGATGCCTTCCTCCGTTACGGAAGAAGATGTGCTAAAGCTAAGAGATGCTAGGTATCTAACCGGCGAAATTTCGCATAGGCTGCCTGCCCAAGGGCAGGTTATTCCTACTCCCAAGCCTGGTGAAAGCGTGGTGTTCGCATCTCACTTCCTTCGGGGGCTAAGCTTCCCAACGGACCCCTTCGTGAGGGGGCTCATGTTTTACTATGGGCTGGAATTTCATGACTTGGATCCGGAGTCCAACCTCCACATATCATCGTTCATTGTCGTATGCGAAGCCTTCCTTCGCATTACCCCTCACTTCGGATTGTGGCTCAAGACCTTCAAAGTGGAGCCGAAGATGATCAAGGGGCAGTAGGCAGAGTGCGGAGGGGCCGTTATAAGCAGGAATGCTGACGCTCCGTGGCCCGAGGGCTCTTTTCAAGAGGAGCTCAGCCTATGGCAACAAGAGTGGTTTTATATCACAGCTCCCAGGGGCACCAAATGGGTGGCGCCACCTGCCTTTCGCTCGGGTCCTCCACCGCGGCTGGCGTCATGGGTCAATAAAGGAGTTGACTGGGGGTCGTCCAAGGACGTGCCCTTGCTGCAGGGCCGCATTCAAGATCTCCTAGAGAGAGAGATCACTCTGGTCGTAGTAGCGCAGGTCATGCTGATTCGTCGCATCCTGCCCTGCAGACGTCGTCCCCTCCGCCTGTGGGAATTTAACCCGGAGGGACCACGAGCTCTCCAACATTTTATGGGCGCGACGCCCATGGAGATGTACAAGCTTTTCTTCGGATCACAAGCGATGTGTCTGGACTTGACCGAGGACGCAGGTCTGAGCTGCAATCGCCTGGATACTCAAGTAAGTAGCCCTGTACCCGGACATGCTATCCCATATTTATCATGAATTTGCTCTCGAAAGAGCTATCCCTTGAATAGGAGTGGATAGCGAAAGCAAAGCTAGTCAGATGTCCGACCCTCCTCCCCGAGACCATGCTGGATCCCGTGTTAACTAGAATGCTGGAGGTTGTGCCTTCGGAAGAAGGCCGAAGGGGGGAACAAGGAAGCTGTCACGAAAGGAGGGATCGAGAATCCCTCCATCCAGGGGAAGAAGAGGACCGCCTCTGAAGACCCAGAGACCATGGTCTCAAAGCGGGGGAAGAAATTTTCGTCAGAGGGTCCCGCGCCGAGGGATGCCTCGGCCGCATTGTGCCCCCAAGGGGATCAGCCCTCCACCGAGCCGTAAGTGAAAGGGGGAGTTCTTTTTTAAGATAAAGGATATCCCTACCCTATTTCTGATGAAGATAACCGAAATTTTACCTTGTAGTTCGGATCTCAGCCCTTCTCAGCAGAGCTCATCTTCGGGGGATCTTCGACCGGAGATGATAGAGAGCGAAACACCTCCCCCTGCCGTACCGTCTTGCGAGGCGGGCGACCCTGAGGTGTCGTCGCGGAGGGTTTCTCCGAGTCCGGCGAGGCCGGAAGGTAGTCGTATGTCCCCTCAAATCCCTCCGCGTCCGGCCTTCGACAAAGGCCATAGGACGAGTCTGGCACCACCTGGTGTACGGTCGGAGGAGCTGAAGGATCTGCTCGGGCGAGCATCTATCTCAGAAGATCACCGTGCGTTAATGGGTACGGTGATTGAAAGGATTTCATCCGCTGAGAGCGGATTGCATGAAGCCGTCAGAAGTTTACTGACAGGTTTTGAGGTACGCAAAATAATGTACCTTTTGATAGTTCCGCATATAAATGTGCCCTGTGTAGATAGTAGCCCCTGAGACACGGTGTGCTGTCAAAAATGACAGCGCACTAAGGATCATAATGTTGGGGAACGTAGTAATTTCAAAAAAATTCCTACGCACACGCAAGATCAAGGTGATGGTATAGCAACGAGAGGGGAGAGTGTTCGTCCACGTACCCTCGTAGACTGTAAGCGGAAGCGTTAGCACAACGCGGTTGATGTAGTCGTACGTCTTCACGATCCGACCGATCCAAGCACCGAACGTACGGAGCCTCCGAGTTCAGCACACGTTCAGCTCGATGACGATCTCCGGCCTCCGATCCAGCAAAGCTCCAGAGATGAGTTATGTCAGCACGACGGCGTGGTGATGATGATAATGTTCTACCGGCGCAGGGCTTCGCCTAAACTCCACGACGATATGACCGAGGTGGAATATGGTGGAGGGGGGCACCGCACACGGCTAAGGAACGATCCGTAGATCAACTTCTGTGTCTATGGGGTGCCCCCCCGCCCCCGTATATAAAGGAGCAAGGGGGAGGCTGGCCGGCCCTTGGGGCGCGCCAAGGAGGGGGGAGTCCTCCTCCTAGTGGGAGTAGGACTCCCCTTTCCTAGTCCAACTAGGAAGGAGGAAGGGGGAAGGCAAGAGGGGGAGAGGGAGACGAAAAGAGGGGCCGCGCCCCCCTCCCCTAGTCCAATTCGGACTCCCCATGGGAGGGGGCGCGCCACCTCCTGGGCTGCTGCCCTCTCTCTCCCCTCAGGCCCACTAAGGCCCAATACTTCCCCGGGGGGTTCCGGTAACCCCTCCGGCACTCTGGTTTTCTCCGAAATCACCCGGAACACTTCCGGTGTCCGAATATAGTCGTCCAATATATCAATCTTTATGTCTCGACCATTTCGAGACTCCTCGTCATGTCCGTGATCACATCCGGGACTCCGAACAAACTTCGGTACATCAAAACTTATAAACTCATAATAAAACTGTCATCGTAACGTTAAGCGTGCGGACCCTACGGGTTCGAGAACTATGTAGACATGACCTAGAACTATTCTCGGTCAATAACCAATAGCGGGACCTGGATGCCCATATTGGTTCCTACATATTCTATGAAGATCTTTATCGGTCAAACCGCATAACAACATACGTTGTTCCCTTTGTCATCGGTATGTTACTTGCCCGAGATTTGATCGTCGGTATCCAATACCTAGTTCAATCTCGTTACCGGCAAGTCTCTTTACTCGTTCTGTAATGCATCATCCCGCAACCAACTCATTTGGTAATATTGCTTGCAAGGCTTATAATGATGTGCATTACCGAGAGGGCCCAGAGATACCTCTCCGACGATCGGAGTGACAAATCCTAATCTCGAAATATGCCAACCCAACAAGTACCTTCGGAGACACTTGCAGAGCACCTTTATAATCACCCAGTTACGTTGTGACGTTTGGTAGTACCCAAAGTGTTCCTCCGGTAAACGGGAGTTGCATAATTCTCATAGTTACAGGAACATGTATAAGTCATGAAGAAAGCAATAGCAGTATACTAAACGATCAAGTGCTAGGCTAACGGAATGGGTCATGTCAATCACATCATTCTTCTAATGATGTGATCCCACTAATCAAATGACAACACATGTCTATGGTCAGGAAACATAACCATCTTTGATCAATGAGCTAGTCAAGTAGAGGCATACTAGTGACTATGTTTTGTCCATGTATTCACACATGTATCATGTTTCCAGTTAATACAATTCTAGCATGAATAATAAACATTTATCATGATATGAGGAAATAAATAATAACTTTATTATTGCCTCTAGGGCATATTTCCTTCAGTCTCCCACTTACACTAGAGTCAATAATCTAGATTATATAGTAATGATTCTATCACCCATGGAGTCTTGCTGCTGATCATGTTTTGCTCGTGAGAGAGGCTTAGTCAATAGGTCTGCAACATTCAGATCCGTATGTATCTTGCAAATCTCTATGTCTCCCACTTGGACTTGGTCCCAAATGGAATTGAAGCGTCTCTTGATGTGCTTGGTCCTCTTGTGAAATCTGGATTCCTTTGCCAAGGCAATTGCACCAGTATTGTCACAGAAGATCTTCATTGGTCCCGATGCACTAGGTATGACACCTAGATCGGAAATGAACTCCTTCATCCAGACTCCTTCATTTGGTGCTCCAGAAGCAGCTATGTACTCCGCTTCACATGTAGATCCCGCCACGACGCTTTGTTTAGAACTGCACCAACTTACAACTCCACCGTTTAATAAAAACACGTATCTGGTTTGCGATTTAGAATCGTCCGGGTCAGTGTCAAAGCTTGCATCGACGTAACCATTTACGACTAGCTCTTTGTCACCTCCATATACGAGAAACATATCCTTAGTCCTTTTCAGGTATTTCAGGATGTTCTTGACCGCTGTCCAGTGATCCACTCCTGGATTACTTTGGTACCTTCCTGCCAAGCTTATTGCTAAGCATACGTCAGGTCTTGTACACTGCATTGCATACATGATAGAGCCTATGGCTGAAGCATAGGGAACATCTTTCATTTTCTCTCTATCTTCTGTTGTGGTCGGGCATTGAGTTTGACTCAACTTCACACCTTGTAGCACGGGCAAGAACCCTTTCTTTGCCTGATCCATTTTGAACTTTTTTCAAAATTTTATCAAGGTATGTGCTTTGTGAAAGTCCTATTAAGCGTCTTGATCTATCTCTATAAATCTTGATGCCCAATATGTAAGCAGCTTCACCGAGGTCTTTCATTGAAAAACTCTTATTCAAGTATCCCTTTATGCTATCCAGAAATTCTATATCATTTCCAATTAATAATATGTCATCTACATATAATATCAGAAATGCCACAGAGCTCCCACTCACTTTCTTGTAAATACAGGCTTCTCCAAAAGTCTGTATAAAACCATATGCTTTGATCACACTATCAAAGCGTTTATTCCAACTCCGAGATGCTTGCACCAGTCCATAAATGGATCGCTGGTGCTTGCACACTTTGTTAACACCTTTTGGATCAACAAAACCTTCTGGTTGCATCATATACAACTCTTCTTCCAGAAATCCATTCAAGAATGCAGTTATGACATCCATTTGCCAAATTTCAATAGTCATGAAATGCAGCAATAGCTAACATGATTCGGACAGACTTAAGCATCGCTACAGGTGAGAAAGTCTCATCGTAGTCAACCCCTTGAACTTGTCGAAAACCTTTTGCAACAAGTCGAGCTTTATAGACAGTTACATTACCATCAGCATTAGTCTTCTTCTTAAAGATCCATTTATTCTCAATGGCTTGCCGATCATCGGGCGAGTCAACCAAAGTCCATACTTTGTTTTCATACATGGATCCCATCTCAGATTTCATGGCCTCTAGCCATTTTGCGGAATCTGGGCTCATCATCGCTTCCTCATAGTTCGTAGGTTCATCATGGTCAAGTAACATGACTTCCAGAATAGGATTACCGTACCACTCTAGTGCGGATTTTATTATGGTAGACCTACGAGGTTCAGTAGAAACTTGATCTGAAGTTTCACGATCAATATCATCAGCTTCTTCACTGATTGGTGTAGTCGTCACAGGAACCAGTTCTTGTGATGAACTACTTTCCAATAAGGGAGTAGATACTGTTATCATCAAGTTCTACTTTCCTCCCACTCACTTCTTTCGAGAGAAACTCCTTCTCTAGAAAGGATCCGATCTTAGCAACGAAAATCTTGCCTCAGATCTGTGATAGAAGGTGTACCCAATAGTCTCTTTTGGGTATCCTATGAAGACACATTTCTCCGATTTGGGTTCGAGCTTATCTGGTTGAAGTTTCTTCACATAAGCATCGCAGCCCCAAACTTTAAGAAACGACAACTTTGGTTTCTTGCCAAACCACAGTTCATAAGGTGTCGTCTTAACGGATTTTGATGGTGCCCTATTTAACGTGAATGCGGCCGTCTCTAAGCATAACCCCAAAACGATAGCGGTAAATCAGTAAGAGACATCATAGATCGCACCATATCCAGTAAAGTACGATTACGACGTTCGGACACACCATTTCATTGTGGTGTTCCGGGTGGCGTGAGTTGCGAAACTATTCCGCATTGTTTCAAGTGTAGACCAAACTCGTAACTCAAATATTCTCCTCCACGATCAGATCGTAGAAAATTTATTTTCTTGTTACGATGATTTTCCACTTCACTCTGAAATTCTTTGAACTTTTCAAATGTTTCAGACTTGTGTTTCATTAAGTAGATATACCCATATCTACTCAAATCATCTGTGAAGGTGAGAAAATAACGATATCCGCCGCGAGCCTCAACATTCATTGGACCACACACATCAGTATGTATGATTTCCAACAAATCAGTTGCTCGCTCCATAGTTCCGGAGAACGGCGTTTTAGTCATCTTGCCCATAAGGCACGGTTCGCAAGTACCAAGTGATTCATAATCAAGTGATTCCAAAAGCCCATCAGTATGGAGTTTCTTCATGCGCTTTACACCGATATGACCTAAACGGCAGTGCCACAAATAAGTTGCACTATCATTATCAACTCTGCATCTTTTGGTTTCAACACTATGAATATGTGTATCACTACTATCGAGATTCAATAAAAATAGATCACTCTTCAAGGGTGCATGACCATAAAAGATACTACTCATATAAATAGAACAACCATTATTCTCTGATTTAAATGAATAACCGTCTCGCATCAAACAAGATCCAGATATAATGTTCATGCTCAACGCTGGCACCAAATAACAATTATTTAGGTCTAAAACTAATCCCGATGGTAGATGTAGAGGTAGCATGCCGACCGCGATCACATCGACTTTGGAACCATTTCCCACGCGCATCGTCACCTCGTCCTTAGCCAATCTTCAATTAATCTGTAGTCCCTGTTTCGAGTTGCATATATTAGCAACAGAACCAGTATCAAATACCCAGGTGCTACTGCGAGCATTAGTAAGGTACACATCAATAACATGTATATCACATATACCTTTGTTTACTTTGCCATCCTTCTTATCTGCCAAATACTTGGGGCAGTTCCGCTTCCAGTGTCCAGTATGCTTGCAGTATAAGCACTCAGTTTCAGGCTTAGGTCCAGACTTGGGTTTCTTCTCTTGAGCAGCAACTTGCTTGCCGTTCTTTTTGAAGTTCCCCTTCTTCTTCCCTTTGCCCTTCTTCTTGAAACTGGTGGTCTTGTTAACCATCAACACTTAATGCTCCTTCTTGATTTCTACCTCCGCAGCTTTTAGCATTGCGAAGAGCTCGGGAATAGTCTTGTTCATCCCTTGCATATTATAGTTCATCACGAAGCTCTTGTAGCTTGGTGGCAGTGATTGGAGAATTCTGTCAATGACACTATCATCAGGAAGATTAACTCCCAGTTGAATCAAGTGATTATTATACCCAGACATTTTGAGTATGTGTTCACTGACAGAACTATTCTCCTCCATCTTGCAGCTATAGAACTTATTGGAGACTTCATATCTCTCAATCCGGGCATTTGCTTGAAATATTAACTTCAACTCCTGGAACATCTCATATGCTCCATGACGTTCAAAACGTCGTTGAAGACCCGGTTCTAAGCCGTAAAGCATGGCACACTGAACTATCGAGTAGTCATCAGCTTTGCTCTGCCAGACGTTCTTAACGTCGTCAGTTGCATCAGCAGCAGGCCTGGCACCCAGCGGTGCTTCCAGGATGTAACTTTTCTGTGCAGCAATGAGGATAATCCTCAGGTTACGGACCCAGTCCGTGTAATTGCTACCATCATCTTTCAACTTTGCTTTCTCAAGGAATGCATTAAAATTCAACGGAACAACAGCACGAGCCATCTATCTACAAACAAACATAGACAAGCAAAATACTATCAGGTACTAAGTTCATGATAAATTTAAGTTCAATTAATCATATTACTTAAGAACTCCCACTTAGACAGACATCTCTCTAGTCATCTAAGTGATCACGTGATCCAAATCAACTAAACCATGTCCGATCATCACGTGAGATGGAGTAGTTTCAATGGTGAACATCACTATGTTGATCATATCTACTATATGATTCACGCTCGACCTTTCGGTCTCCGTGTTCCGAGGCCATATCTGTATATGCTAGGCTCGTCAAGTATGACCTGAGTATTCCGCGTGTGCAACTGTTTTGCACCCGTTGTATTTGAACGTAGAGCCTATCACACCCGATCATCACGTGGTGTCTCAGCACGAAGAACTTTCGCAACGGTGCATACTCAGGGAGAACACTTCTTGATTATTAAGTGAAAGATCATCTTAAAATGCTACCGTCAATCAAAGCAAGATAAGATGCATAAAGGATAAACATCACATGCAATCAATATAAGTGATATGATATGGCCATCATCATCTTGTGCTTGTGATCTCCATCTTCGAAGCACCATCGTGATCACCATCGTCACCGGCGTGACACCTTGATCTCCATCGTAGCATCATTGTCGTTACGCCATCTATTGCTTCTATGACTATCGCTACCGCTTAGTGATAAAGTAAAGCAATTACAGGGCATTTGCATTTCATACAATAAAGCGACAACCATATGGCTCCTGCCAGTTGCCGATAACTTCGGTTACAAAACATGATCATCTCATACAATAAAATATAGCATCACGTCTTGACCATATCACATCACAACATGCCCCGCAAAAACAAGTTAGACGTCCTCTACTTTGTTGTTGCAAATTTTACGTGGCTGCTACGGGCTTAGCAAGAACCGTTCTTACCTACGCATCAAAAAAAACACAACGATAGTTCGTCAAGTTGGTGCTGTTTTAACCTTCGCAAGGACCGGGCGTAGCCACACTCGATTCAGCTAAAGTGAGAGAGACAGACACCCGCCAGCCACCTTTAAGCACGAGTGCTCGTAACGGTGAAACCAGTCTCGCGTAAGCGTACGCGTAATGTCGGTCCGGGCCACTTCATCTCACAATACCGCTGAACCAAAGTATGACATGCTAGTAAGCAGTATGACTTGTATCGCCCACAACTCACTTGTGTTCTACTCGTGCATATAACATCAACGCATAAAACCTAGGCTCGGATGCCACTGTTGGGGAACGTAGTAATTTCAAAAAAAATTCCTACGCACACGCAAGATCATGGTGATGGTATAGCAACGAGAGGGGAGAGTGTTCGTCCACGTACCCTCGTAGACCGTAAGCGGAAGTGTTAGCACAACGCGGTTGATGTAGTCGTACGTCTTCACGATCCGACCGATCCAAGCACCGAACGTACGGAGCCTCCGAGTTCAGCACACGTTCAGCTCGATGACGATCTCCGGCCTCCGATCCAGCAAAGCTCCGTAGATGAGTTCCGTCAGCACGACGGCGTGGCGACAATGATGATGTTCTACCGGCTAAGGGCTTCGCCTAAACTCCGCGACGATATGACCGAGGTGGAATATGGTGGAGGGGGGCACCGCACACGGCTAAGGAACGATCCGTAGATCAACTTGTGAGTCTATGGGGTGCCCCCCGCCCCCGTATATAAAGGAGCAAGGGGGGAGGCCGGCCGGCCCTTGGGGCGCGCCAAGGAGGGGGGAGTCCTCCTCCTAGTGGGAGTAGGACTCCCCTTTCCTAGTCCAACTAGGAAGGAGGAAGGGGGCAGGCAAGAGGGGGAGAGGGAGAGGGAAAGAGGGGCCGCGCCCCCCTCCCCTAGTCCAATTCGGACTCCCCATGGGAGGGGGCGCGCCACCTCCTGGGCTGCTGCCCTCTCTCTCCCCTCAGGCCCACTAAGGCCCAATACTTCCCCGGGGGGTTCCGGTAACCCCTCCGGCACTCCGTTTTTCTCCGAAATCACCCGGAACACTTCCGGTGTCCGAATATAGTCGTTCAATATATCAATCTTTATGTCTCGACCATTTCGAGACTCCTCGTCATGTCCGTGATCACATCGGGACTCCGAACAAACTTCGGTACATCAAAACTTATAAACTCATAATAAAACTGTCATCGTAACGTTAAGCGTGTGGACCCTACGGGTTCGAGAACTATGTAGACATGACCTAGAACTATTCTCGGTTAATAACCAATAGCGGGACCTGGATGCCCATATTGGTTCCTACATATTCTACGAAGATCTTTATCGGTCAAACCGCATAAGAACATACGTTGTTCCCTTTGTCATCGGTATGTTACTTGCCCGAGATTTGATCGTCGGTATCCAATACCTAGTTCAATCTCGTTACCGGCAAGTCTCTTTACTCGTTCTGTAATGCATCATCCCGCAACCAACTCATTTGGTCATATTGCTTGCAAGGCTTATAATGATGTGCATTACCGAGAGGGCCCAGAGATACCTCTCCGACGATCGGAGTGACAAAACCTAATCTCGAAATACGCCAACTCAACATGTACCTTCAGAGACACCTGTAGTACTCCTTTATAATCAGCCAGTTACGTTGTGACGTTTGGTAGTACCCAAAGTGTTCCTCCGGTAAACGAGAGTTGCATAATTCTCATAGTTACAGGAACATGTATAAGTCATGAAGAAAGCAATAGCAGTATACTAAACGATCAAGTGCTAGGCTAACGGAATGGGTCATGTCAATCGCATCATTCTTCTAATGATGTGATCCCACTAATCAAATGACAACACATGTCTATGGTCAGGAAACATAACCATCTTTGATCAATGAGCTAGTCAAGTAGAGGCTTACTAGTGACTATATGTTTTGTCTATGTATTCACACATGTATCATGTTTCCGGTTAATACAATTCTAGCATGAATAATAAACATTTATCATGATATGAGGAAATAAATAATAACTTTATTATTGCCTCTAGGGCATATTTCCTTCACATAATCCCAGGTATAATATGTCGCCCTTCCTATGTAGGTGGCGAAGTGTCCGGTGGCTAGCCGAACTGATGGATTTGCCGAACTAAAGCGGCAACTTGACGTGGCGGATGCCGACATCGCGCTTGTCAATAAGTGGCTGGACGAGTCACAAGGTATGTGATTTCTCCGCGGACACCTGGTAAGGGAGCTTGATGCCCGTGCCTTACAACATGTATGCTTGATGCAGATGGTGCCGCTGCCATGGAGAACCTTCGGGCGGAGCTCGCCCGAACCAAGGAGCAGGCCAGAGAGAGTGATGTGGCTGCCTTAAAGGCGGCTGAAGAGCTAAAAGCCGAACAGGCTGCTCACTGCCGAAGCAAGAAGGAAATGGCTAAGATGGTCGTGGAGTTGAAGAATGCTGCCGACCGCTGCAAGCTTCTTGAAAAAGAAGATCGAGCGGTTCAAGAGGACCTGAAGAAGGCCACTACCGAGGCCAAGGATGCTCGCTCTACGATGAGAGCTACGAAGGAGGAGCTACGTCAGGCCGGAGATATCGCGGCTGGAAAGCCCTTCCTGCTGCGCAGGAAGTTCACGGATCCTAAATATGCTCAGTTGGACCGGCTGTGGAGTTTGGAGGATGCTTATTTGGACTTGGCGGCAAGTGCCGCGGACGCGGCCGAACACTTCCGAGATCAAAAGGATCACGAAATGGAAAAGGTTTTTTGGTCGCAGTTCCATAATCCGGAGCGCCCTCTTCCATTAATCGATCGCTTGGCCGAATGGGCGGAGCTGAATAGGTTATCCGGACTTGCGATGAAGGATGTCGTGAGTCTTTTGTGGCCGAAAAGGCCCCAGCCGAAGAGTTATTTTGGCTTAGTGCAGCAGTTCCTTGGTGCAGTGCCGCATATCAATGCAATGAGGAGGTCGGCATGCATAGAGGGTGCACCAATGGCTCTTGCCCGTGTCAAGGCATACTGGGCAGAGATGAAGGCCACCGATGTTGCATCCTCAGATTCGGACGGAAGCCGAGTACCTGTCGAGCAATATTTGCAGGAAGTTCTGCAGGGCGCTCTTTAATAGAGACGCAGTGCTCGAAGGATATTATGTTCGAATAACATGTATTATTGTGAAACAATGTTTCGATGAAATATAAAAGCTTTTTATACTTGTGCCTTCAAGAATTAAAATACCTCTTGTGCGGCCGTTAATGTATATGTGTATATAACCTGAAAGATGGCAGTCTTCAGCTTCAGCCCCCACGCATATAATGCGGGGGTGTTTGCAAAAGGCGCATTTTCACACTTGATCCAACGTCTTGGTCCTATAAAGGAGGTGGTAGCGTAGCAAACTAGGCAACCGGACTATAATGCTTTATCACTTTCACTTAGCCATAGGAGTTTGACAGTGGGGCTACTATATAGCCCCTAGGGGCACCACGCTCACCCGAATTCGGGGCGCGTATGTGCCTGACCGGGAAACGGCCCTTCGTCAATGCGGAGGAATCCTATAGATTCTGGCGGGTCATCGAGTGGTTGACCAGTCTCACGCTATATCATGACAGTCAGTTTTCGGCTTTCTCTACTGAGGTGCTCGCCTGGACGAACCGGGGCACAATCGCAGTAGTTCTCCTGGTGCCGCGTTAGCCGATAGAGCGGAACGTAAGGCATCAAAACACAGGAGCTGGGCAAACCCAACATTTGACCAAAGACATGATTCGGAGCTGATGCATATAAGGCCTAACTCGAGACGCCGAACACTCCCTAAGGTATTCGGACTTTATGAAAACGGGCCGAACAACGCCCTTGGTAATAAGCCCCTGGTGTCCAGGTATGCGCAGAATTCTGACGTGGCCCATGCCAAAACGCCAGCCTCCTCCTCGGTTATAGCAAGAAACAGGGGGATGTGTATCAATAAGAGACAGTAAAAAAGGTTTACGTAGGGTCTTAATCTAAAAAGAATCCTTCCAATGGGTTCCTAGTGCACATCTGCGCCTGTGTCTCCGTTGTGCCGTATCCTGGACGGGTGTCGCATGGTGTTCATCTGTAAAAGAGAGGAACTTAGTTGAAAAAGATCGTGCGAAAATGTACGTTATATTAAATAAACAAAGTACGTTTCAAAAAATGAATAAATTGAGCTTTATTGTCTCTTGTTGTATATGCATGGAGCCCCTTGTGCGGGGGTGTGCGGCTGGTAAGCCCCTGTATGTTTACGCCGGACTCGTCTAACCGTGTCCGGGGTCTGAACGACCTGTTTAGGTGCTTGGATTAGTGAAGCCGGTTTAGTGTGTGGCTGTCGAGGTAGTCACACAATCTTCCGTGCTCGAGGAACACTCGATATTTCCCTTTAAGGAGATGATGCCTCGTGGACCGGGCATTTTAAGTGTGAGCGATGCATAATGCGGTATTGCGTTAAAGTGGGCGAAAGCTTCGCTCCCCAGTAGTGCTTGACAACTACTTGTAAATGGGGCGAGGTGGAATGTTAACTTTTCACGGCGGAAGTTGTCGGGTGAGCCGAACACAACTTCTAGCAGTAGAGAGCCCGTACAATGGGCATATGGGTCTGGCATTACCCCTTGAAAGGAAGTGTTGCTATGGCGAGCTTTGGTTGGGTCTATCCCCATTTTGCGGATTGTGTCCTGATATAGCAGGTTTAGATCACTGTCGTCGTCCATTAGGACTTGTGTAAGTTGGAGTCCGTCGATTATCGGATCTAATATCAAGGCAGTCCATCCTGCATTGCGGATACTTCTAGAGTAATCCTGATGGTCAAAGGTGATTGGTTTTAACAACCAGTGGCGGGACTCCTCTGGGATAGGTCGTATGGCGCGTATCTCTATGGGCGCCGTTCTATTTTCCCTTTTGTCACGTAAAGTGAATTTATTGTTTTGACTTCTTGCGGGAAATTCTTTTGTTTTCCGGTGCTCTGCTTGTGGGGTTCGTCATCGTCCTCGCTTGGTGCGTCGAGCCCCTTGTGTTCGGCGTTGAGTTTGCCGCACTGCTTGAAGACCCAACAATCTCTGTGGGTATGATTTGCAGGCTTCCCGGGGGTACTGTAGATTTGGCATACCTTGTCCAAAATTTTGTTTAAGTTAGATAGCTCGTCCCTATTATTCTTAGGGGGCAGTTTTTTATGATCCTGCCGTGAGCTTTTGAATCCGGCGCTGACTGCCGTGCTCTTCGGGCTATTTCCCTTAGTCCGGCGCTGGTCCTTGCTTCGTTGCGGTTTCCCGTTTCCATCCCTGACTTCGGATGTACTTGGGTCACTGGTACTGCATCTTGCCAGCCAGCTATCCTCTCCCGCGCAAAAGTGGGTCATGAGGCTTGTTAATGCGGCCATTTTTCTTGGCTTTTCTTGGCCGAGGTGTCTGGCGAGCCATTCGTCTCGGACGTTGTGTTTGGAAGCTGCTAAGGCTTCGGCGTCCGGACAGTCGACTATTTGGTTCTTTTTAGTAAGGAATCTATTCCAGAATTTTCGGGCTGACTCTCCGGGTTGTTGAGTTATGTGACTTAAATCGTCTGCATCCGGAGGTCGGACATAGGTCCCTTGAAAATTTGCCCGAAAAGCATCCTCGAGCTCTTCCCAACTTCCAATGGTGTTTTCGGGGAGGCTTTTGAGCCAATGCCGGGCTGGCCCTTTGAGCTTGAGGGGTAAGTATTTTATGGCGTGGAGGTCATCTCCTCTAGCCATGTGTATGTGGAGGATGTAATCCTCAATCCAGACTCCAGGGTCTGTTGTTCCGTCGTACGCCTCTATGTTTACGGGCTTGAATCCCGCTGGAAATTCATAATCCAGAAACTCGTCGGTGAAACATAGGGGATGTGCGGCACCCCTATATTTAGGTGTATCGTAATATTCGGATACTTGACGTGTTGCATTGCTTACTAGAGCTTGCTTTCTTGGCCCGTAGATAGATCTAATTAGGCCATCTTTTTGATGCAAATCCGAGTGCGGATCGCATGCCGGCTTGTGTGCAGCGCCATTTGCCGCTCTATGTTTGCCATGGGGTCGTCTATCCGACCTGGCGGTCTCTTTGTTCTTTGATTGCGGGGGCTCCACGGCCTCCTCATCAAATTCGGGCAGTAGTTTTCGCTTTGGATAGCTCTTTGTTCGGCGACTATCGCCGTATTTGTCTGTGGTGTTGAGTACTTTGCTCCATCTGATTCTGAGCGCATCTTCCGCTGTTTCGAGCTTCCGCTTCTGCTTTTTCAGGCTACGCGCAGTGGCGACGAGCCTTTTGTGGAGGTTCTTCTGCTCCAGTAACTTGTCCGGCGTGAGATCGCCCGGACTGTTATCTTTGCCGGGGACGGGTTGTTTATCCAGATTGTCCTGTTCGGACGGTTGCTCGATAGCATGTTCGTCGTCCACTGGTTCGCCCTGCTCTATGGCTGGGTCTGTATGGCTGCTGTCTTTGTCGAGGCGGGACTTTGAGCGGCGCTTACGTCGTCATTTTGACTGCTTTTCGAGGGAGTGATCCCTCGTGACGTCCCGTTGTTCCTCGCCGTCGCTTCCTTTAGGTGTGTCCACCATGTATACATCATGAGATGAGGTGGCTGTCCAGTGCCCTATAGGTGCCGGTTCATGTTTGTCTTCTACATCGTCGTCCATACCGTCGATGTCTTCGGAGTCGAAGTCGAGCACATCGTTTAAACTTTCGACAATGGCTACGAAGTGGGTGGTGGGTGGGCTTCGAATTTCTTCGTCGTCTGCATCCCAACCTTCCTGACAATAGTCCGGCCAGGGCTCTCCTGATAGAGAGAGAGACTTTAGTGAATTCAGGATGTCGCCGAAGGGCGAGTGATGAAAGATGTCCGCGGCGGTGAACTCCATGATCGGCGCCCAGTTGGATTCGACTGGCAGGAGCGCGGAAGGTTCGGAGTCCGGAGAGGAGTCCGGCACCTTAGAGTCACGAGCTTTGCAAAGGACAGGGTTGGTGTTCGGCTCAATCGTCGTAGAGATAGCAGCCCCCGAGGCGGTGTCCAGCCACCCGTCCTCAATCGGCGCAGTCGGCTCCGAGCTAAGGGTCGGAGCGGACACTGATGCAGCCTCCAGGGCACTGTCCGGCGGCAGAGCTAGATCATACCCTTCGTGACAGTGCGGCGCGCTTGGCTGTGGCTCGAACCCGTCGAAGATCAAGTCTCCGCGGACGTCAGCCGTGTAGTTCAAACTTCCAAATCTGACCTGATGGCCAGGGGCGTAGCTTTCAATCTGCTCCAGATGGCCAAGCGAATTGGCCCGCAGTGCAAAGCCGCCGAATATGAAGATCTGTCCGGGGAGAAAAGTCTCACCCTGGACCGCATCCTTGTTGATGATCGGAGGAGCCATCGGGCCTAAAGATGACGACATAGAGGAACTCTCAATGAAAGCACCAATGTCGGTGTCAAAACCAGCGGATCTCGGGTAGGGGGTCCCGAACTGTGCGTCTAGGCGAATGGTAACAGGAGACAAGGGACACGATGTTTTTACCCAGGTTCGGGCCCTCTCGATGGAGGTAAAACCCTACTCCTGCTTGATTGATATTGATGATATGGGTAGTACAAGAGTAGATCTACCACGAGATCAGAGAGGCTAAACCCTAGAAGCTAGCCTATGGTATGATTGTTGTTTTTCCTACGGACTAAAACCCTTCGGTTTATATAGGCACCGAAGAGGGTTAGGGTTACACAGAGTCGGTTACAATGGTAGGAGATCTACATATCCGTATCACCAAGCTTGCCCTCCACGCCAAGGAAAGTCCCATCCGGACACGGGACGAAGTCTTCAATCTTGTATCTTCATAGTCCAGGAGTCCGGCCAAAGGCTATAGTCCGGCCATCCGGACACCCCCTAATCCAGGACTCCCTCAGCCGGCCTCCCTCCCCTTGCTCCTTTATATATGGGGGCAGGGGGCACCCTAGAACACACAAGTTTCTCTCCCAACCGTGTGTGTTGCCCCCCTCCACAGTTACACACCACTATCATACCATCGTAGTGCTTAGGCAAAGCCCTGCGCCGGTAGCATCATCATCATCGTCGCCACACCGTTGTGCTGAAGGAACTCACCCTCGTCCTCAACTGGATCAAGAGCACGAGGGACGTCATCGAGCTGAACGTGTGCTGAACGCGGAGGTGTCGTACGTACGGTACTTGATCGGTTGGATCGCGAAGAAGTTCGACTACATCAACCGCGTTATTGAAACGCTTCCGCTTTCGGTCTATGAGGGTACGTGTACACACTCTCCCCTCTCGTTGCTATGCATCACCTAGATAGATCTTGCATGATCATAGGAATTTTTTTGAAATTACTGCGTTCCCCAACAGGACCAAACCTGAATATGAGTGCTTCTACTGTAAGGGAAATGTCACTGTAAGTGGAACTACTCCGAATACTTGGCAGATAAGAAGGATGGCATGTTATTGATGTGTACCTTACTAGTATTCATAGTAGCCCTGGGTATTTGATACTAGTTCAGTTGCTAAGATTAGTAACTCGAAACAGGAGTTGCAGAATAAACAGAGACTAGTTAAGGGCGAGGTGACGATGTGTGTTGGAAGTGATTCCAAGGTTGATACGATCACCATCGCACACTCCCCATGCCTTCAGGATTAATGTTGAACCTAAATAAATGTTATTTGATGTTTGCGTTGAGCATGAATATGACTGGATCATGTTTATTGCAATACAGTTGTTCATTTAAGTCAGAGAATAATTGTTGTTATTTACATGAATAAAACCTTCTATGGTCATACACCCAATGTAAATGGTTTACTAAATCTCGATCATAGTGATACACATATTCATAATATTGATGCCAAAAGATGCAAAGTTGATAATGATAGTGCAACATACTTGTGGCACTGCCGTTTAGGTCATATTGGTGTAAAGCGCATGAAGAAACTCCATGCAGATGGACTTTCGGAATCACTTGATTATGAATCATTTGATACTTGCAAACCATGCCTCATGTACAAAATGACTAAAAACTCCGTTCTCCAGAACAATGGAGCAGGCTAATGACTTACTGGAAATAATACATACCGGTGTATGCGGTCCAACGAGTGTTGAAGCACGCGGCAGGTATCTTTATTTTCTCACCTTCATAGATGATTTGAGTAGGTATGGATATATCTACTTAATGAAACACAAGTCTGAAACATTTGAAAAGTTCAAAGAATTTCAGAGTGAAGTAGAGAATCATCATAACAAGAAAATAGAGTTTCTACGATCTCATCGCGGAGGTGAATATTTGAGTTATGAGTTTGGCCTTCATTTAAAACAATGTGGAATTGTTTCACAACTCACGCCACCTAGAACACCACAGCGTAATGGTGTGTCTGAATGTCGTAACCGTACTTTATTAGACTAGATCATCGATGGCGCGCGTTGCCGCGCCCGTCTATTTTGACTCAGTTGCTAAGGTATTTATTAATTTATATACATATGTATGCTACAGTATCAAGTATTATGTTTTTCTTGTGACTTATTCTTATTGCCTTCATTTTCCAAAATATTGGTATGTAAATGAAGAGGAATACGACTGGTTAGCAAGAAACTTAGTGTGGCACTCGTTGTTACGACTGTCTATTTTTTCCATATAATAGTACAAACTCTTGCTAATACATAGTGGCATGAAATATGAAATTTACAATACTAATAGATTTTTTGTCTTTTAAGAACAACATTAGTAATAGAATTTTACTATAATAAGTAGTGGTATGAAATATGAAAAATCAAATACTAAAGAGTTTTTTGTCATTTAAGAACACCAATAAATTGAAGTTTCTGGACTAAGAAACATAGCACTAATCAGTACTTCTTCTTGTATTATAGGAAAATAATAAACAAAAGACATGGAAGAGTAAATATGTCTGCTTCAGCTGTAAGACAAGTCACTACACAAAATATGCACCATGAACACATGGTGTCCACAAACAACTTTAGAACAAAATGGCATCACAAATTCCCCAACTTTGTGCACAAGGAACTCAAGATTTAAGGGCTTACTCCCTCCATCCCAGAATGTAAGACGTTTTTTTTACACTATGATAGTATCAAAAAATGTCTTACATTTTGGGACGAAGGGAGTATATGATATGTAATTTTCAGAACATTTAATAATGCCATTGCAGGTTCTCATGACCTCTTTCAAGGCTGCCTATATCCTGATATTTGAAACATGATTCAAAGCCCATATTTAAATCTACATGAGAATTTCCTTAAATCAGCAAACGTTCATTTGAGAATTTCCCCAACTAAGACTATATGTGCGGCTACCAAAAGGAGCAAACCTTACCGAGTATAGGTTTCTTGATTTGCATCTCCTGCCACTCCTAGGAACTGAAATTAAGTCGGCTAATTACCCCTTTTTGGAATACACAAAATCCATTACCAGATGTGTAAAGTGATGAATGGAACACAAAGAATCCATTAGGAACTGCTTATTCTCCATGGATCAACAGCAAAGATGATAAGTATGAACTGAAGAGCTGAACTTCTTGTATATTAAAGAACCGGCATGAACCTGCCTCATGTCTTCTTTTTACCATCATGTTATCTCCAAGTATGTACCTGATTCACAAAATAGTAATCCCATATTATCCTGTATAGCAGTACAACTTGACAGTTGCCACATCAAATAGCTTAGCTATCATAGAGAGAATGTAAATTCATTCTTGCAAAGAGAGGAACATGAACAACACCTGAACATGTTTGACGGATAACTATGTTATTAACATCTGAACACGTATATGTATTCTGCTAGCAATCAGACCGGAAGAGTGTTGACTAAACAGTTTGTCAAAACACTTCAGCTGTTAGCCCAAGAGGTTATATCTTATCAATTATTCCACGAAATTGAGTAAATAAAAACAGATTTTGGATGCCATAGCCATACCATCAGGAGGGTGACTGAACTGCCACTTTGCTGACTTGCACATATCCTTGACTATCTGGTGGAAATATCATACATATACAGCGTATCCGCAATGGAGCAAGCAAGGATCTACTGCAGGCTTGGCTGATCATGGGGCTTTGCCAAGCAATAGGTAATAAACAAAACAATTATCCCTAAACTGAAACTAAAGATCAGAATAAGCTGACGTGAGTCTACACTTATTCCACCCGAAATCTGGAAAACAGAACATCACATCACAAAGTAACATCACCCGCAATTAAGTTGCAAAGAGTCCCTTCGGGAATTTCAGGTCGTGGCCCTTCATTAGCAACTTCATACACCACCTATAAAACACCAATTCACAAGGTCAGTCAACAACTTTGAAGCAAAGAAGTTACCAATTTTCAAATCATTCAATCCGTCATATCTTACTACCTTGTTTGGAGAAGAAGCCGTCAAGGGATACTGAAAGTACTATTGTTTGGTGCAGTAGCAATTGACAATGTTCTGTCGATCTTACTGACCGGCAGCGGCAGTGCTTGCTTACCCATGAAGTTGCCGGAGATGTTGACTGCACAGAGGTTGGAGAAGGGCGCTATCATTGACACGACCTTAAGGCCCATCCTGGAGATGTGTGCCACGGGGGAGAAGCCGTTGCCGGACTGGACGATGCTGTTGGCCTGGCGCCTGGGCGACGTCGTCCGCCGTTGTGCAACGCTTGTCCTTGGCCCTTATTACCCGATGCCTCCCCGGCCTCAATGGAAGGCGCGCGGGCCACGCAGTCGGCAACTGCAAAGTCCATGATCTGGTTGTCAACACCGTCGTCCTCCTCGTCGGCGATGCGGATTGCGGAGGTTCTCGCTGTCGATGCTGCTCGCCTACTCGATGACGCGATTGCTCAGCGAGTTGTCGACGCAGAAGGAGACCCACTGGTTTGGGGTCTACTTCAGCGGCGGCGACTCATCCTCATCGCCATCTTGTTCTTGCGGTCGGCCGGCTCCTCGTGCGTGTCCGACGTGTACCCGCTGCCGGGGGTGCCTTTGTCGCTCGGGCGAGAGGGGGACGATGTGGCTCGAGGTTGGAATGACAGTGGCGGCGGCGGCGGCGGCGGCGCACAGGCCGCTAGAAAAAGGGGAGGTCAGGAATGGCGAGGATCAGAAAGAGAGACGAAAGGAGAAGGGACGTGTTGGAAAAAAAGAGAAGGGACGTGCTCGCGGGCGTCGTGGGTTGAATGGGCTAAGGAGTAAACAGGCCCAATTAACCAGAGGCTAGCGTTTCGGCCTCCGGAGCAGCAGCCCATAGCACAGCTGGGCCAGTTTCGGGAGAAATCGCTGTACAGAGGAGATCAAACGGCCAGAAACTTTCAGATCGTGAAAATGAACGGCCAAAAACTCAAATCGCTGAGAGAGCTCGCTTTAGGTTCGGCTATACTATCCTTAATATGGTGCGATCTATGATGTCTCTTACCGATTTACCACTATCATTTTGGGGTTATGCATTAGAGACAACCACATTCACGTTAAATAGGGCACTGTCTAAATCCATTGAGATGACACCGCATGAACTATGGTTTAGCAAGAAACCTAAGCTGTCGTTTCTTAAAGTTTGGGGTTGCGACACTTATGTCAAAAGACTGCAGCCTGATAAGCTCGAACCCAAATCAGAGAAGTGCGTCTTCAAAGGATACCCTAAGGAAACAATTTGTACACCTTCTACCACAGATCCGATGGCAAGACCTTTGTTGCCAAGAATGGATCCTTTCTAGAGAAGGAGTTTCTCTCGAAAGAAGTGAATGGGAGGAAAATAGAACTTGATGAGGTAAATGTACCTTCTCTCGAATTGAAAAGTGGTACATCAGAGAAAATTGTTCCCGTGATGCCTACACCAACTAGAGAGGAAGATAATGATGATGATCATGAAACTTCAGATCAAGTTACTACTAAATTTCGTAGGTCAACCAGAGCACGATCCACACCAGAGTGGTACAGTAATCATGTCCTGGAAGTCACGTTACTAGACCAAGGCAAACCTACAAACTATGAAGAAGCTATGATGAGCCCAGATTCCGACAAATGGATTGAGGCCATGAAATCTGAGATAGGATCCATGTATGAGAACAAAGTGTGGACTTTGGTGGACTTGCCCGATGATTGGCAAGCCAGAGAGAATAAATGGATCTTCAAGAGGAAGACGGACGCTAATGGTAATGTTACTATCTACAAAAGCTCGACTTGTCGCAAAAAGGTTTTGGACAAGTTCAATGGGTTGACTATGATGAGACTTTCTCACTCGTAACAATGCTTAAGTCTGTCCGAATCTTGTTAGCAATTGCCGTATTTTATGATTATGAAATCTGGTAAATGGATGTCAAAACTGGATTACTTAATTGATTTCTAAAAGAAGAGTTGTATATGATACAACCAGAAGGTTTTGTCGATCCTAAAAGTGCTAACAAAGTGTGCAGGCTCCAGCAATCCATCTATGGACTGGTGCAAGCATCTCGGAGTTGGAATGTACGTTTTGATGAGGTGATCAAAGCATATGGTTTTATACAGACTTATGGTGAAGCTCGTATTTACGAAAAAAAGAGTGGGAGCACTACAACATTTCTGATAAGTATATGTGGATAACATATTGTTGATCGGAAATTATGTAGAATTTCTGAATAGCATAAAAGGATATTTGAATAAGAATTTTTTTCAAAGAAAATACCTCGGTGAAGCTGCTTACATATTGGGCATCAAGATCTATAGAGATAGATCAAGACGCATGATAAGACTTTCAATGAGTATATACCTTCATAAGATTTTGAAAGAGTTCAGAATGGATCGGTCAAAGAAGGAGTTCTTGCCTGAGTTATAAGGTTGAGTAAGACTCAAAGTCCGACCACGACATAAAAATAGAGAGAGAATGAAAGGCATTCCCTATGCCTCAACCATAGGTTCTATAAAGCATGCCATGATGTGTACCAGGCCAAATGTGTGCCTTGCCACATGTCTAGCAAGGGGGGTACAAGAGTGATCAAGGACTGGATCACTAGACATCAGTCAAAATTATCCTTAGAGGAATAAGGAAATGTTTCTCGATTATGGAGGTGATAAAGAGTTCGTCGTAAAGGGTTATGTTGATGCAAGCTTTGACACTAATCCAGATGACTCTAAGTATCAATCTGGATGTGTATTGAACATAGGAGCAATTAGCTAGAGTAGCTCTATGCAGAGCATTGCAGACATAGAAATTTGCAAAGTACACACGGACCTGAATATTGCAGCCCCATTGACTAAAACCTCTCTCACAAGCAAAACATGATCATACCTTAGAACTCTTTGAGTTTTAATCACATAACAATGTGAACTAGATTATTGACTCTAGTAAACTCTTTGGGTGTTAATCACATGACGATGTGAACTAGATTATTAACTCTGGCACAAGTGGGAGAGTGAAGGAAATATGCCCTAGAGGCAATAATAAAGTTGTTATTTTATATTTCCTTATTCATGATAAATATTTATTATTCATGCTAGAATTGTATTGATCGGAAACTTAAATACATGTGTGAATACATAAACAAATACCGTGTCCCTAGTAAGCCTCTACTAGACTAGCTCGTTGATCAAAGATGGTTAAGGTTTCCTAACCATAGACATGAGTTGTCATTATCAGTTGTCATTTGATAATGGGACATCATTAGGAGAATGATGTGATGGACAAGACCCATCCGTTAGCTTAGCATAATGATCGTTCAGTTTTATTACCATTGCTTTCTTCATGTCAAATACATATTCCTTCGACTGAGATTATGCAACTTCCGGATACCGGAGGAATACCTTGTGTGCTATCAAATGTCACAACATAACTGGGTGATCATAAAGATGCTCTACGGGTATCTCCGAAGGTGTTTTGTTGGGTTTTCACGAATCGAGATTATGATTTGTCACTCCGAGTATCGGAGAGGTATCTCTGGGCCCTCTCGGTAATACACATCATAAGCTTGCAAGCAAATGACTAAGGAGTTAGTCACAAGATGATGTATTATGAAACTAGTAAAGAGACTTGCCGGTAACGAGATTGAACTAGGTATGAAGATACCAACGATCGAATCTCGAGCAAGTAACATACCGATGGACGAAGGGAATTACGTATGTTGTCATAATGGTTCGACTGATAAAGATATTCATAGAATATGTAGGAGACAATATGGGCATCCAGTTTCTGCTATTGGTTATTGACCGGAGAGGTGTCTCGGTCATGTCCACATAGTTCTCGAACCCGTAGGGTCCGCACGCTTAACGTTCGTTGACGATATAGTGTTATATGAGTTATATGTTTTGGTGACTGAATGTTGTTCGGAGTCTCAGATGGGATCATGGACATGAAGAGGAGTCTCAAAATGGTCGAGAGGTAAAGATTGATATATATGACGATGGTATTTGGACACCGGAAGTGTTTCGGGATGTGCCGGGAAGGTATCGGGTCACCGGAAGGGGTTCCGGGCACCCCATCGTCAAGATATGGGCTTTTTGGGCCAAAGGAGGGGATAGAACAGCCCACAAAGGGGCTGGTGCGCCCCCTCACTTGTTTGGCCAGCCCTAGGGAAGGAAAGGGGGAGGGCTAGCCCCTCATGCCTTTCCCTCTCATGGGAGAAAGGAAAGGGGGGGTGCCACCCTCCCCCGCCTTTCCCCGCACTCCAAATAAGGAAAGGGGGGCGTGGCTTGGGAGGGACCCCAAGTAGGATTCCTCCTACTTGGGCGCCTCTTTTGGCTGCTTCTCCCTCCCTCCCACCTATATATATGTGGGAGGGGGCGCCTAGCACACGACAGACAATTGCCTAGCCGTGTGCGGCGTCCCCCTCCATCGCTTACACCCTCGATCATATTTTCGCAGTGCTTAGGCGAAGTCCTGCGGAGATCACTTCACCATCACCGTCACCACGCCGTCGTGCTATCGAAACTCATTTACTACCTCGCCGTCTTGCTGGATCAAGAAGGCAGAGGACGTCACTGAGCTGAACGTGTGCAGAACGCGGAGGTGTCGTACGTTCGGTACTTGATCAGTTGGAGCGCGAAGAAGTTCGACTACATCAACCACGTTGTTAAACGCTTCCGCTTACTATCTGCGAGAGTACGTAGACACACTCTCCCCCTTCGTTGCTATGCATCTCCATGGATAGATCTTGCGTGTGCGTAGATTTTTTTCCCATGCAATGTTTCCCAACAAGAAGGTTTTCAAGAGGATGGGGGAGGTGGGGTTTTATAGCAAGGACAACCGCCCTTAGCTAGGTGTGAAAATGTTTACAAAAGTAAGCAGGTTTGCATGGCTTACTTCAGGGGAATAAGCAGTCAACTTTGGGGGTTGTCGGAGAGCTCCTCGGAAATTCGCGAAGCCTTGACAGCCTGGACACCTTCCACGAGAATGACTACAGCTTTTGACTCACAACTCGAAATGATGTGAGGTTTTTTGCATTGGAAAGATAATTTGATGGAGCTTTTAGTGATATGCCCATGTGGCTCCGTATCTCCACCACATGGGTGTCGCACAACGAAACATCGTGGTAAAAACTGACAACATCAACTCCACTTGAAACTTGTTCCTCCAAACCGGTTGCTTCAAGAGCTGAGACCTTGTTGGATTTCTTCCATGAAATTAGGGATGGCAGTTTTGCCCACGGGTATGGGTACCTGATGGTACCCTACCCGAAAACAACGGGTACGTGTAAGACTTGGAAAGATTTTGTACTCATGGCTAATGGGTATCCATGCCCGCAAAATATATGGGTAGGATATGGGTACGAAATTCCGCTCATTAGTAACCCAATAGATACCCAAAAAAATTAATAAATGAAAGTAACTCCTATGTCATATGGGGTCATCATCCAACTCCTATGGCCCACTAGAAGTCTCGATTCCTCAAATCGGCCATAACTCATAGGCCCATAATCACCTGCTCGCCACTCCTCATGCGTCCTATGTGACTCGTTGAAAAGATGAAATCTCGACTCTTTGCTACCAGACTGCTATCCATTGCTCGATCCAATAATTACCCGTTCCCACCACGACCTCCCATTGTATCGGGCTTCCACCAACCACCGCTCATACTCCCTTGATGCCTCCAAGAGTCCACCCACCATCGCAGCCCATGTCAGTGCTATACTACTTGCCGGTGTCAAAATAGGCGAACCTCGGGGTAGGGGGTACCGAGTCGTGGATCTCTGATGGATGGTAACAAGAACAGAGAGACGATATTTTACCCAGGTTCGGGCCCTTTTGATGGAGGTAAAACCCTACGTCCTGCTCTTGTTTATATTAATGGAGATGTATCGAATACAGAGTTGATCTACCTCGAGATCGTAATGTGTGGTCTAACTCCATGGCTAGGTGAATGATATTCTGTTGATGTCCCCTCTACGGTCTAAACCCTTTGGCTTATATACACGTCGGGGATGGTATCTAGGGTTTACAAGGTCGGTATCCACGAGCAAGGTGGCAAGAAAGATCTTGGAGTATACGTCAACTCTTCGATGGAGGTGTTATTGATCATGCCTCTTGTACACGGCCTCCAGAGTCCATCTCGATCACGAATGAGGCCCATCGGCCCAACCCAAGGAGCATGTGCCGACTAGGTTAGCACCCCTAATTCAGGACACCATCACTACTCGTTCATGATCACTTGAATTTTAAACTCACTCCTCTACATTTCTTAATATATATATCCACCGGATGCCCATTGGGTATAGGATACCCGATGGGTATGGGCATGGGTGCCAATTTCTGCTGATGGGTATTGAAGTGGTGGGTATAAACAAATTCCGTGGGTATGGGTTTGGGCAGAAGAAGGTTGTACCCGCCCATACCCTACCCATTGCCATCCCTGCATGCAATACCTAAGTTCAACCGAAAACAATGGTGATGAAAGCATAGTTGTGTCATCAAGGTTACAAGGTAAAACTTAAGTTAGCGTTCACCTGGTCACTTATCAGTTTGGCGTGACTTCTTGTAATTGGGCCTATAATCATTGGAGACTTGTCGATGGTTGCGATGTCCTCATCACCTGCTACAATCACAACTCTGGACTAATCTTTGTACTCAAAGAAAATTTCAAACTCATAAATGTAGAATTACTTCTGGAATCCACTAAAGCCACTGCTTGTTTGCCTCCAACATGTACTAATACAAACAAAGTGCTACTCTAGTAGTACTCATGGCTTGCAAAGAAATTTGCATGCAATTTTCATCAGTATTTGGTTGCTCCGGCTGCTTTGTTTCAGTCACTTCTTCTTGCTCATTCGGTAATTTTGTTGGCTACTCTCTAGTTAGCATATTTATGATTGGAGCTTGCTTGCACTTATGCCCATGAAACCACACATCAGCACATATCCAACACTTCCCGGTCTCTCTGGCTCTCTGAATGGCAGGTGGGTGCCTAACCGATGTTCCCTTTATCATTAATCAAACCCTGAGGATTATAAGACCGAAGTACCTGCTTTTGTATAACGGATGTTAATGGAGAATAAGGTTTCCTTGCAGGAGTGGCTTGCTTAATGTCAAATAGCCAGCCAATAAGCATCTATAGAGTTTGTGTTTTCAAAGGCCTCAACCAAAACTTGATAGTTGCTCCCATTCCATTAACACATCACTTTACAAACCACATTTCTGAAAGATTTGGGTTTTCTTCTTGGACCTCAGTCATCAGATCCTCAAATTGATCAGTGTATTCAACAATGGAGAGATTATCCTGATGAAAAGCATTGAATCTGCCCACTAAATCGTAATTATTGGATGCTCAAAAATAATGTAGTATTTCTGCACAAAATTGAAAAGACTAGGTGATTCTCAAGAAATACTTTGTACTCGGGTGGTGCCCCTGTCATTTTGAAATATTTTCCATCCTGTCTAATCCACCCAGATGGATTTGACCCATCAAAGTTGGGAAATTCCATCCTTGGACCCAAATGGATTTGACCCCTTTAACTCTCAACCATCTTTGCACCGTTGTCGTGGTCATGGGGGATCTCCCGCCACTAATTAGCCTTCTCGACCCCCACCACCACGTCACCTCTATATAGACATTGCGCATGGTGTTATTGTTGGGGAACGTAGTAATTTCAAAAAATTTCCTACGCACACGCAAGATCATGGTGATGGCATAGCAACGAGAGGGGAGAGTGTTGTCCACGTACCCTCGTAGACCGTAAGCGGAAGCATTATGACAACGCAGTTGATGTAGTCGTACGTCTTCACGATCCGACCGATCCAAGCACCGAACGTACGGCACCTTCGAGTTCAGCACACGTTCAGCTCGATGACGATCCCCGGGCTCCGATCCAGCAAACCTTCGGGGATGAGTTCCGTCAGCACGACGGCGTGGTGACGATGATGATGTTCTACCGGTGCAGGGCTTCGCCTAAACTCCGCGACGATATGACTGAGGTGGAATATGGTGGAGGGGGGCACCGCACACGGCTAACGAACGATCCGTAGATCAACTTGTGTTTTCTAGGGTGCCCCCCCCCGCCCCCGTATATAAAGGAGCAAGGGGGGAGGCCGGCCGGCCCTAGAGGGCGCGCCAGGAGGAGGAGTCCTCCTCCTAGTAGGAGTAGGACTCCCCATTTCCTACTCCTACTAGGAGGGGGAAAGGAAGGGGGAGAGGGAGAAGGAAAGAGGGGGGCGCCGCCCCCCTCCTAGTCCATTTCGGACCAAAGGGGGAAGGGGCGCGCGGCCCATGCTGGCCACCCCTCTCTCTTTCCACTAAGGCCCATGTGGCCCATTATCTCTCCCGGGGGGGTTCCGGTAACCCTCCGGCACTCCGGTTTTCTCCGAAAACGTCCGGAACACTTCCGGTGTTCGAATATAGTCGTCCAATATATCAATCTTTATGTCTCGACCATTTCGAGACTCCTCGTCATGTCCGTGATCACATTCGAGACTCCGAACAAACTTCGGTACATCAAAACTTATAAACTCATAATAAAATTGTCATCGTAACGTTAAGCGTGCGGACCCTACGGGTTCGAGAACTATGTAGACATGACCTAGAACTATTCTCGGTCAATAACCAATAGCGGAACCTGGATGCCCATATTGATTCCTACATATTCTACGAAGACATTTATCGGTCAAACCGCATAACAACATACGTTGTTCCCTTTGTCATCGGTATGTTACTTGCCCGAGATTCGATCGTCGGTATCCAATACCTAGTTCAATCTCGTTCCCGGCAAGTCTCTTTACTCGTTACGTAATGCATCATTCCGTAACTAACTCATTAGTTACATTGCTTGCAAGGCTTATCGTGATGTGCATTACCGAGAGGGCCCAGAGATACCTCTCCGATAATCGGAGTGACAAAACCTAATCTCGAAATACGCCAACTCAACATGTACCTTTGGAGACACCTGTAGTACTCCTTTATAATCACCCTGTTACGTTGTGACGTTTGGTAGCACCCAAAGTGTTCCTCCGGTAAACGGGATTTGCATAATCTCATAGTTATAGGAACATGTATAAGTCATGAAGAAAGCAATAGCAATATACTAAACGATCAAGTGCTAGGCTAACGGAATGGGTCATGTCAATCACATCATTCTCCTAATGATGTGACCCCATTAATCAAATGACAACACATGTCTATGGTTAGGAAACATAACCATCTTTGATTAATAAGCTAGTCAAGTAGAGGCATACTAGTGACGTTATGTTTGTCTATGTATTCACACATGTATTATGTTTCCAGTTAATACAATTCTAGCATGAATAATAAACATTTATCATGATATGAGGAAATAAATAATAACTTTATTATTGCCTCTAGGGCATATTTCCTTCAGTCTCCCACTTGCACTAGAGTCAATAATCTAGATTACATAGTAATGATTCTAACACCCATGGAGTCTTGGTGCTGATCATGTTTTGCTCGTGAGAGAGGCTTAGTCAACGGGTCTGCAACATTCAGATCCATATGTATCTTGCAAATCTCTATGTCTCCCACTTGGACTTGGTCCCGAATGGAATTGAAGCGTCTCTTGATGTGCTTGGTGCTCTTGTGAAATCTGGATTCCTTTGCCAAGGCAATTGCACCAGTATTGTCACAGAAGATCTTCATTGGTCCCGATGCACTAGGTATGACACCTAGATCGGAAATGAACTCCTTCATCCAGACTCCTTCATTTGGTGCTTCCGAAGCAGCTATGTACTCCACTTCACATGTAGATCCCGCCACGACGCTTTGTTTAGAACTTCACCAACTTACAGCTCCACCGTTTAATAAAAACACGTATCCGGTTTGCGATTTAGAATCGTCCGGATCAGTGTCAAAGCTTGCATCGACGTAACCATTTACGACTAGCTCTTTGTCACCTCCATATACGAGAAACATATCCTTAGTCCTTTTCAGGTATTTCAGGATGTTCTTGACCGCTGTCCAGTGATCCACTCCTGGATTACTTAGGTACCTTCCTGCCAAGCTTATTGCTAAGCATACGTCAGGTCTTGTACACAGCATTGCATACATGATAGAGCCTATGGCTGAAGCATAGGGAACATCTTTCATTTTCTCTCTATCTTCTGTTGTGGTCGGGCATTGAGTTTGACTCAACTTCACACCTTGTAGCACGGGCAAGAACCCTTTCTTTGCCTGATCCATTTTGAACTTTTTCAAAATTTTATCAAGGTATGTGCTTTGTGAAAGTCCTATTAAGCGTCTTGATCTATCTCTATAAATCTTGATGCCCAATATGTAAGCAGCTTCACCGAGGTCTTTCATTGAAAAACTTTTATTCAAGTATCCCTTTATGCTATCCAGAAATTCTATATCATTTCCAATTAATAATATGTCATCTACATATAATATCAGAAATGCTACAGAGCTCCCACTCACTTTCTTGTAAATACAGGCTTCTCCAAAAGTCTGTATAAAACCATATGCTTTGATCACACTATCAAAGCGTTTATTCCAACTCCGAGATGCTTGCACCAGTCCATAAATGGATCGCTGGTGCTTGCACACTTTGTTAACACCTTTTGGATCAACAAAACCTTCTGGCTGCATCATATACAACTCTTCTTCCAGAAATCCATTCAAGAATGCAGTTATGACATCCATTTGCCAAATTTCAATAGTCATGAAATGCAGCAATAGCTAACATGATTCGGACAGACTTAAGCATCGCTACAGGTGAGAAAGTCTCATCGTAGTCAACCCCTTGAACTTGTCGAAAACCTTTCGCAACAAGTCGAGCTTTATAGACAGTTACATTACCATCAGCGTCAGTCTTCTTCTTAAAGATCCATTTATTCTCAATGGCTTGCCGATCATCGGGCAAGTCAACGAAAGTCCATACTTTGTTCTCATACATGGATCCCATCTCAGATTTCATGGCCTCTAGCCATTTTGCGGAATCTGGGCTCATCATCGCTTCCTCATAGTTCGTAGGTTCATCATAGTCAAGTAACATGACTTCCAGAATAGGATTACCGTACCACTCTGGTGCGTATCTTACTCTGGTGGACCTACGAGGTTCAGTAGAAACTTGATCTGAAGTTTCATGATCAATATCATTAGCTTCCTCACTAATTGGTGTAGTTGTCACAGGAACCGGTTCTTGTGATGAACTACTTTCCAATAAGGGAGCAGGTACAGTTACCTCATCAAGTTCTACTTTCCTCCCACTCACTTCTTTCGAGAGAAACTCCTTCTCTAGAAAGGATCCGATTTTAGCAACGAAAATCTTGCCCTCAGATCTGTGATAGAAGGTGTACCCAATAGTCTCTTTTGGGTATCCTATGAAGACACATTTCTCCGATTTAGGTTCGAGCTTATCTGGTTGAAGTTTCTTCACATAAGCATCGCAGCCCCAAACTTTAAGAAACGACAACTTTGGTTTCTTGCCAAACCACAGTTCATAAGGCGTCGTCTCAACGGATTTTGATGGTGCCCTATTCAACGTGAATGCGGCCGTCTCTAAAGCATAACCCCAGAACGATAGCGGTAAATCAGTAAAAGACATCATAGATCGCACCATATCTAGTAAAGTACGATTACGATGTTCGGACACACCATTTCATTGTGGTGTTCCGGGTGGCGTGAGTTGCGAAACTATTCCGCATTGTTTCAAATGTAAACCAAACTCGTAACTCAAATATTCTCCTCCACGATCAGATTGTAGAAACTTTATTTTCTTGTTACGATGATTTTCCACTTCACTCTGAAATTCTTTGAACTTTTCAAATGTTTCAGACTTGTGTTTCATTAAGTAGATATACCCATATCTGCTCAAATCATCTGTGAAGGTGAGAAAATAACGATACCCGCCGCGAGCCTCAACATTCATTGGACCACAAACATTAGTATGTATGATTTCCAACAAATCAGTTGCTCGCTCCATAGTTCCGGAGAACAGCGTTTTAGTCATCTTGCCCATGAGGCACGGTTCGCAAGTACCAAGTGATTCATAATCAAGTGATTCCAAAAGTCCATCAGTATGGAGTTTCTTCATGCGCTTTATACCGATATGACCTAAACGGCAGTGCCACAAATAAGTTGCACTATCATTATCAACTCTGCATCTTTTGGTTTCAACACTATGAATATGTGCATCACTACTATCGAGATTCAATAAAAATAGACCACTCTTCAAGGGTGCATGACCATAAAAGATATTACTCATATAAATAGAACAACCATTATTCTCCGATTTAAATGAATAACAGCCTCGCATCAAACAAGATCCAGATATAATGTTCATGCTCAATGCTGGCACCAAATAACAATTATTTAGGTCTAAAATTAATCCCGATGGTAGATGTAGAGGTAGCGTGCCGACCGCGATCACATCGACTTTGGAACCATTTCCCACATGCATCGTCACCTCGTCCTTAGCGAATCTTCGCTTAATCCGTAGTCCCTGTTTCGAGTTGCAAATATTAGCAACATAACCAATATCAAATACCCAGGTACTACTGCGAGCATTAGTAAGGTACACATCAATAACATGTATAACACATATACCTTTGTTCACTTTGCCATCCTTCTTATCCACCAAATAATTGGGGCAGTTCCGCTTCCATTGTCCAGTCTGCTTGCAGTAGAAGCACTCAGTCTCAGGCTTAGGTCCAGACTTGGGTTTCTTCTCTTGAGCAGCAACTTGTTTGCTGTTCTTCTTGAAGTTCCCCTCTTCTTCCCTTTGCCCTTTTTCTTGAAACTGGTGGTCTTGTTAACCATCAACACTTGATGCTCCTTCTTGATTTCTACCTTCGCGGCTTTTAGCATTGCGAAGAGCTCGGGAATAGTCTTGTTCATCCCTTGCATATTATAGTTCATCACGAAGCTCTTGTAGCTTGGTGGCAGTGATTGAAGAATTCTGTCAATGACACTATCATCAGGAAGATTAACTCCCACTTGAATCAAGTGATTATTATACCCAGACATTTTGAGTATGTGTTCACTGACAGAACTATTCTCCTCCATCTTGCAGCTATAGAACTTATTGGAGACTTCGTATCTCTCAATCCGGGCATTTGCTTGAAATATTAACTTCAACTCCTGGAACATCTCATATGCTCCATGACGTTCAAAACATCGTTGAAGACCCGGTTCTAAGCCGTAAAGCATGTCACACTGAACTATCGAGTAGTCATAAGCTTTGCTCTGCCAGACGTTCTTAACGTCGTCAGTTGCATCAGCAGGAGGCCTGGCACCCAGCGGTGCTTCCAGGACATAATTCTTCTGTGCAGCAATGAGGATAATCCTCAAGTTACGGACCCAGTCCGTGTAATTGCTACCATCATCTTTCAACTTTGCTTTCTCAAGGAACGCATTAAAATTCAACGGAACAACAGCACGAGCCATCTATCTACAAACAAACATAGACAAGCAAAATACTATCAGGTACTAAGTTCATGATAAATTTAAGTTCAATTAATCATATTACTTAAGAACTCCCACTTAGACAGACATCTCTCTAGTCATCTAAGTGATCACGTGATCCAAATCAACTAAACCATGTCCGATCATCACGTGAGATGGAGTAGTTTCAATGGTGAACATCACTATGTTGATCATATCTACTATATGATTCACGTTCGACCTTTCGGTCTCCGTGTTCTGAGGCCATATCTGTATATGCTAGGCTCGTCAAGTTTAACCCGAGTATTCCGCGTGTGCAACTGTTTTGCACCCGTTGCATTTGAACGTAGAGCCTATCACACCCGATCATCACGTGGTGTCTCAGCACGAAGAACTTTCACAACGGTGCATACTCAGGGAGAACACTTCTTGATAATTAGTGAGAGATCATCTTAAAATGCTACCGTCAATCAAAGCAAGATAAGATGCATAAAGGATAAACATCACATGCAATCAATATAAGTGATATGATATGGCCATCATCATCTTGTGCTTGTGATCTCCATCTTCAAAGCACCATCGTGATCACCATCGTCACCGGCGGACACCTTGATCTCCATCGTAGCATCATTGTCGTTACACCATCTATTGCTTCTACGACTATCGCTACCGCTTAGTGATAAAGTAAAGCAATTACAGGGCGTTTGCATTTCATACAATAAAGCGACAACCATATGGCTCCTGCCAGTTGCCGATAACTTCGGTTACAAAACATGATCATCTCATACAATAAAATATAGCATCACGTCTTGACCATATCACATCACAACATGCCCTGCAAAAACAAGTTAGACGTCCTCTACTTTGTTGTTGCAAATTTTACGTGGCTGCTACGGGCGTAGCAAGAACCGTTCTTACCTACGCATCAAAACCACAACGATAGTTCGTCAAGTTAGTGCTGTTTTAACCTTTGCAAGGATCGGGCGTAGCCACACTCAATTCAGCTAAAGTGAGAGAGACACACACCCGCCAGCCACCTTTAAGCACGAGTGCTCGTAACGGTGAAACCAGTCTCGCGTAAGCGTACGCGTAATGTCGGTCTGGACCGCTTCATCTCACAATACCGCTGAACCAAAGTATGACATGCTGGTAAGCAGTATGACTTGTATCGCCCACAACTCACTTGTGTTCTACTCGTGCATATGACATCTACGCATAAAACCTGGCTCTGATACCACTGTTGGGGAACGTAGTAATTTCAAAAAAATTCCTACACACACGCAAGATCATGGTGATGGCATAGCAACGAGAGGGGAGAGTGTTGTCCACGTACCCTCGTAGACCATAAGCGGAAGCGTTATGACAACGCGGTTGATGTAGTCATACGTCTTCACGATCCGACCGATCCAAGCACCGAACGTACGGCACCTCCGAGTTCAGCACACGTTCAGCTCGATGACGATCCCCAGGCTCCGATCCAGCAAAGCTTTGGGGTTGAGTTCCGTCAGCACGACGGCGTGGTGACAATGATGATGTTCTACCGGCGCAGGGCTTCGCCTAAACTCAGCGACGATATGACCGAGGTGGAATATGGTGGAGGGGGGCACCGCACACGGCTAAGGAACGATCCGTAGATCAACTTGTGTGTTCTAGGGTGCCCCCCGCCCCGTATATAAAGGAGCAAGGGGGAGGCTGGCCGGCCCTAGAGGGCGCGCCAGGAGGAGGAGTCCTCCTCCTAGTAGGAGTAGGACTCTCCCTTTCCTACTCCTACTAGGAGGGGGAAAGGAAGGGGGAGAGGGAGAAGGAAAGAGGGGGGCGCCGCCCCCCCTCCTAGTCCAATTCGGATCAGAGGAGGAGGGGGCGCGCGGCCCATGCTGGCCGCCCCTCTCTCTTTCCACTAAGGCCCATGTGGCCCATTATCTCTCCCCGGGGGTTCCGGTAACCCTCCGGCACTCCGGTTTTCTCCGAAAACGTCCGGAACACTTCCGGTGTCCAAATATAGTCGTCCAATATATCAATCTTTATGTCTCGACTATTTCGAGACTCCTCGTCATGCCCGTGATCACATCCGGGACTCCGAACAAACTTCGGTACATCAAAACTTATAAACTCATAATAAAATTGTCATCGTAATGTTAAGCGTGCGGACCCTACGGGTTCGAGAACTATGTAGACATGACCTAGAACTATTCTCGGTCAATAACCAATAGTGGAACCTGGATTCCCATATTGGTTCCTACATATTCTACAAAGATCTTTATCGGTCAAACCGCATAACAACATACGTTGTTCCCTTTGTCATCGGTATGTTACTTGCCCGAGATTCGATCGTCGGTATCCAATACCTAGTTCAATCTCGTTACCGACAAGTCTCTTTACTCGTTACGTAATGCATCATTCCGTAACTAACTCATTAGTTACATTGCTTGCAAGGCTTATAGTGATGTGCATTACCGAGAGGGCCCAGAGATACCTCTCCGACAATCGGAGTGATAAAACCTAATCTCGAAATACGCCAACTCAACATGTACCTTTGGAGACACCTGTAGTACTCCTTTATAATCAGCCAGTTACGTTGTGACGTTTGGTAGCACCCAAAGTGTTCCTCCGGTAAACGGGATTTGCATAATCTCATAGTTAGAGGAACATGTATAAGTCATGAAGAAAGCAATAGCAATATACTAAACGATCAAGTGCTAGGCTAACGGAATGGGTCATGTCAATCACATCATTCTCCTAAGGATGTGATCCCATTAATCAAATGACAACACATGTCTATGGTTAGGAAACATAACCATCTTTGATTAATAAGCTAGTCAAGTTGAGGCATACTAGTGACGTTGTGTTTATCTATGTATTCACACATGTATTATGTTTCCGGTTAATACAATTCTAGCATGAATAATAAACATTTATCATGATATGAGGAAATAAATAATAACTTTATTATTGCCTCTAGGGCATATTTCCTTTAGTTATGTGTTTCCTTGAGAGCGAGCGTACAAAACATTTTAATTAGGGACATCTGATGGTGTAGGTGTGATTGGTTGCATCTAATGGTGTGGTTGGCTTGGGTATGAAACATATTGGAATGGCGTGGTTCCATTCCATTTGAATGAGTTAGTTCCGTTCGAGTTTCTGGTTGAGGGGCGATTAGATGAAAGGAAATGCTTCTGTTTTAGTGTTTGGTAGGAGAGATCGAATGGAAATGATTTGGTTCAACTCACCTCTAGCATAGAAATAGAAAAGGGTGAGATCACATCTCACATATGTATTGTCGGAGCACCTAAACATATTGCCAAAATACAACTCATCCATTTATATACATGTTAATATATACAAGTTATCCTCTTTATATGCATGTTTAAAGAAAATACAAGTCATTCACACAAATTTTCTCGATAGCAAGAGTCCACAAAGATCAAACAATTCACATCGGTATCAAACATATCAAGTAACTCTACTCGTGATCACATAAAAAAATGCAAGAGTTGATCACACACTATTGCAACTAACATTTTGTACAACTTAAGGCTACATTTTATACTCATTTGATTCAAAGAATTTTCATATGATTTTTGAATGATCTGTATCCTTAGAATTTTTTTCCACGCATGCCGTTTGATCCACATGAATGAAATCATTGAGAAAACCCCCTAATAATTTCTTTGCACACTTTTTTGGATGCTTTTCCATCCAGAAACCTCTTGAATCCAAAACCCTTGTGTCTTTTTTCAAATTAGAACACTTTGCATTCCAAACTTATGGTGGACCATTCAAGTCGGCGGTGACAACACATGTTACATCAAGCGGGAGATCAGGTGGCCATAAAGCTTGGCACTCCACATTGCTTCGGCAACCTTAGGACGTCATCACCTGAGCTAGTTGCTTACAAGTTCTAGGGCAATACGAGCCCTAATAATCAATAAAACCTATTTGGAGCATGTACTTTGCTTCTCGAAAAAGCATGTCAAGAGGGCCGGGATCAAGGCTAGTAGAAGATATCGCGTGTTGGAGTGCGAGGCAGTTTGTTTCAAACACCACACGTCCACACGTCTCATTCCTTGAGCTTCCATGAACTGAATGGCATTTAGCAAGGCCGACGCTTCAGCATGGAGCGCTTCTGTCTGCCGTGTTAGACGTCCCTATGGGCCCAACCCTTACGTTGCTTTCCTCTTTGCCTTATCTGTATCCTCGTCCACCCAGTCCTTCGTTCTGTTTTCTTCTTCCCTTGAGTGCTCTATCGCCAGCAAACTGAAATTTTACACGCTGCCGCTCCTGCGACACTGCTAGGGAGCTGGCCGTCGCGCACTGCTACCAGCCCGTGGCATGGCTGCTGCAAGCCCTGCCGCTGCTGTTGCGACGGGGCATCTCCCTCAACTCCGGCTGCAATGGATCTCATCACGCCGTCAGTGCTGCCATGAACGTCAGTTATACGCCGCATTGTAGCTTCACCGGAGCCGTCGGTGCAGCGTTGTAGCTCGCCGGAGTTGCATTGGAGCTTCACCAGAGCCATTGGTGCTGCATTGGAGCTCTGTCGGGGTTGCATTAGAGCTTCGCCGGAGTCACCGGTTGCTCCATTGGAGCTCTGTCAGTGCTGGATACGGTGGCTGGCAACATCGATTACTGCTCCATACAGTGGCTAGTGTGGAGCAGAGCCAGTGCTGCGATGGAACATCACGGAGGTTGCCTGTGCTGCCATGGAGCACAGTTGGCGCCACCGGCGTGGTTCTTGGTGTTGTGATGCAGCACAGCTAGGGGACGTGGAGGTGCTACAGGG
>NC_041381.1:443859504-443919496 GCF_002162155.2 Triticum dicoccoides | reverse complement strand
GGGCTGCGGAGCGTATGATCGAACACCCTGTGCGCCTGATCGGATGGCTCCCGAAGTGGATGATTTTCTGCAAACATCATCCGGATGATTTGTAGAGGTGGCCTTTCTATTATGCAATTTGAGAATCCCTGGCTGATCCAAGTGTCCCACTTTTTTTTTTTGAGTGGCATCCAAGTGTCTCACATGTGGCTCCCTGGAGGCTACAACAACTCTCGCGTGGTCCGCCTGTAAATGGGCTAGAATCACCGGGCCTTCTTGGCCCACTCAACCCAACGGCGACACGCCCTAAATCCACGCGAAGCCCTGGACCCACGGCTCAGCGTCTCTCGTCTCTGCACGGTCGGGTCGCTTGCACCGAGCCCTAGCCACTACAAGCAGCCGCCACCGCCTATCCCCCCAGTGCCAGTCGCGAGCCCCCGCTTCCATTCTAATCCGCCCCCTCCCGAGACGCCAAAGCCCCAAACCCCTCGCCCTCCCAAACCCTAACCCTAAAACCTCCGCCCTCCCGCCGCCGCCGCCGCCCGATTCCCCTCCCCATCCTCCGCATCCTCCGTCCGGCTTGAACGGTGAGGAATTCCCAGGCTCTTCTCGCGCGTCCGGGGCTCGATTCGGGCGGCTTCGTGCCTTCCCCAGTTGTTTCCGTCGCCATTTTCTAACCTTCTCGGGTGGTTGTTCAGATGTCGTCCGACGAGGAGGTCAGGGAGGAGAAGGAGCTCGACCTCTCCTCCAACGAGGTCGTCACCAAGTACAAGACCGCCGCCGAGATCATCAACAGTAATCTCGCCTCCCTAGACTCTCTCGTTTGCTGTCTGCTGTCTGCTGCTGTAGCGCGCGATGCGAGTTTTAGTTATCGGGGCAAACTGTCCCAGGTTAGGGTGTGTATTGTTACCCATTGCTGAATTTAGCTGTTTGGTCAGTAGCTCTTCAAGTTTTAAGGAGTGTCCATACAGCTCCCTGCAGAGGAACGAGATTATTAACGTGATTAGAGTCCTGATGTTCTGGTTGTAGTTTTATGACGCTGGCTGTTTTTGTTTGCACCATTTTGTTGGTGATGTTGTACTCTATATTCTGTTATGTTCACAGCTCGCCTGCATGTAATTTTAGAATTCAGTGTGCACGTCTTTCTCTGTTTGCTCCATTTTGTTGGTGATGTTGCACCCTGCTCTGTTATGTTCACGGTTGGCCTTCATGTAACTTCCAAGATTCATTTTGCATGTCTTTCTCTGTTTGCTCCATTTTGTTGGTGATATTGTACTCTAATCTGCTATGTTCACCTTTATGTAATTTCAAAATTCAGCGCGCCCGTTATTCTTTGTTTGCTCCATTTTGTTGGTGATGATGCACTCTACTCTGTAATGTTCACCTTCATGTAATTTCAAATTGAGTGTGCAATTCATTCTTTGTTTGCTTTTGTTGGTGATGATGCACCCAACTCTGTTATGTTCACCTTCATGCAATTTCAAAATTAAGTGTGCATGTGCTGAGAAAGGCTGTAATTTTAGTGTGAGGTTCTCAGTGTCTTGGATTGGGCTGGAGTTGTGGGTTGAGCCATGGCATGTGAATGTGCATTTATGATTGATATGTATGATGTCGCTAGGTATCTGATTCTTACTTGGTATTCATTGTGGAACAGAGGCTCTGAAGTTGGTATTGTCAGAGTGCAAGCCGAAAGCCAAGATTGTTGACATTTGTGAGAAGGGTGACAATTTCATAACAGAGTAATGCATCCAGTTTTGTCTTTCATGACATCTTCGTTGCTGTTTCCTTGCTGGATTCCTGATTACATGGTGTTTCCTATTGATGGCAGGCAAACTGGGAATGTCTACAAGAACGTGAAGAGGAAGATTGAAAGGGGCATTGCTTTCCCGACATGTGTATCTGTGAACAACACAGTCTGTCATTTCTCCCCACTGGCAACTGATGATTCTGTACTCAAAGAAAATGACATGGTGAAGATGTATGTCTCCCTTTAACCTTTCTACCATGTGTTTATCTTATTATTTCACCACATGCCTTGATGATTCTGCTCTCATTTGACAGTGATATGGCTTGCCATATTGATGGTTTTATTGCTGTGGTGGCTCATACACATGTCATCAGAACTGGGCCGGTTACTGGAAGAGCAGCTAATGTTCTTGCTGCTGCAAACACAGCAGCAGAAGTTGCAATGAGGCTTGTTAGACCTGGCAAGAAGGTACATTATGTACAGATTATCCCATTGGTTGCCTTTCACAAGTTACCTTCTTTTTCTTTCACTGCATGGTTGCTGATATTTCTCTCTGGATGACTAGTCTTCTCCTTTCTCTTTGTATTGGTCTATTGATATGTTGGTTTATTAGTAATCCGCTCCTTATATTTTCTGCAGAATAAGGATGTCACTGAAGCAATCCAGAAAGTTGCTGCTGCTTATGATTGTAAAATTGTTGAAGGAGTTCTTAGCCATCAGCTGAAACAATTCGTCATCGATGGTAACAAAGTGGTACTTAGTGTTTCAAACGCTGATACAAAGGTGGATGATGCTGAATTTGAAGAAAATGAAGTGTATGCAATTGATATTGTCACCAGCACTGGCGAGGGAAAGGTGATAATCAATGTTATTGGCATGATGATATTTCGGCTTGCATGTTTTCTTACATTTATGTTGAATTGTAATTCACAGCCGAAGCTATTGGATGAGAAGCAGACCACTATTTACAAGAGAGCTGTAGACAAGAACTATCACTTGAAGATGAAGGCATCAAGGTTCATCTTCAGTGAGATTAGCCAGAAGTTCCCAATCATGCCATTCACTGCTAGGTGTGTGAATGCACATTATATTTTTTTGTGTGCCCATTATTTTAGTCTACTATAACCCATGTTGTGAATTGTGGCAGGGCGCTGGAGGAGAAGCGTGCACGCTTAGGTTTGGTAGAATGCATGAATCATGAGCTGTTGCAGCCATACCCTGTTCTACATGAGAAGCCAGGTAGTTATGATAATCCACTAGACATGTTATAGAAATATTCTTGTAACTAGTGTGAAAGTCAGTTGGGGTTGTGTAGATCTTTTGAACTGTTTTAATTGTTTGTGTTTATTAGTCATTTTTACTTGTCTGATGTTAATTAGTCTCCCTTTCATGCTTGCTTTGTCTGTTAATTGCTGGTGTTTATGCAGGGGACCTGGTTGCCCACATCAAATTCACCGTGTTGTTGATGCCAAATGGGTCTGACAAGATAACGTCACATCCACTACAGCAACTGGAGCCCTCAAAATCCATCGAGGACGACGTGGAGATCAAGGCTTGGCTTGCTTTGGGCACAAAGTCAAAGAAGAAGGGTGGTGGCAAGAAAAAGAAAGGTTTGCTTGTTGTCATTAAATATGCTGCCCTGTTTGTTTGTTCTTGATACATGGGTTCTTTTCCTGATTGCTTAGTCCCTTGAACTCACAGCTTCTTTTATCGTGTAATAGGCAAGAAAGGAGATGCAGCAGAAGCAGCAGAGCCCATGGAGGTTTCTAAGGACGCACCAAGCCAGGAATAATTCTCATTTTTTTCGAATTGCTTCCGTTATGTTTGTACCTGCTCCTTTGCTGCATCTGATTGTGTTATATTACATTCAGCTGTGGGGATTTGAGTACCTTTTTTTGAAGTGTCTAATGAAAATGGTCGATCCTGGCGCACATCGCATCAAAGCACAAGCCTGATAATTATGTATGGTGTCCCGAATGTTTACCTGTCAGTAATGCTTATAAATCTGGCTGAAGTTCAACTACTGTGTGATGTTTACCTGTGGTTTACCGTTTTAGGTGTGTCTGATTGGTGTTCACCCACTACCGTAGCTGTTGATGCGTATAGACTGCCTAGCCTTACGTCATTTGTTCTGTGCAATTTTCCCACTTTAGTTGATATTTTTGAGATAACCCTGATGTTGGTGCCTACTTCAACATCCTGGTTTCTTATTCAGCCATGAGGAGCGCGGTACAACACTCAAGGATTCGTGTAATAAGTAAGAAAAAAGATTCCTGAATTCGGGTAAAAGGTGAGAAAAGACCGATGTTGTGGTATCAATCAATTGGGTCTTGTTTGGTTTTCTTGGGTAGCACCCGTGGTAAACAAACAACGGGTGACTATTTTTCCGTCATTTGGGAAGCCAGACTCATGAGATCAAAGAAAAAAGCCGCGAACTGGGAGAGCTCGTCCCTGCTTCGGCACCTCCGCCTTGCTAAAGCGATAGAAAGACAAACCTACTGGAAATTCGAAGTCGTCGCGGGAAGAAGCGAAGGAGGAATCGTCGCCTGCGCAGATAGTTAGGGAAATTAGTTCCATCCCATGGCAGCCGATAGCCATAGGCACATGGTGCCTCGACGGATGAACAAATACAATGGTACCAGAAAGAGGAATGCTGGTACCGGAAAGAGGAATGCAGAGCCGACTCGTGTGGAAGGGGAGGCGGAGTGAGCCAAGGATAGGATTTCTCGAGTCATGCAAATCTTCGGCGGCAAATGGTGCGGCGGGGAGAACCTTGTCGAGCTTGTCTCCAAGGGCGCGTTTGGTTGCCTGTGTTAGATGGAAGAGAGGGGTTTAGCGGAATATGATGGATGTATTATTGAGCCTTGATGACGAGTATATATTGAGTACAAGACTTAGAGCGCAAGACACCTTCTAGAGATAAGATAAAAATAACTCTATCTAATCCTGGTCAATCTCTACTACCAAATATATCTCTAACATCCCCCCGCAGTCGTAGCGGGAGCGTCGCGGACGGTGTCTCGTTGCGGACGCGTTGATTGTAGAGGAAGCCGACGAGTTGCTCAAACGGATGATAACCCTTTGTGCCATTGTCGAGGTAGCCGAGAGCGTGTGTGGTGTAGCCGTGGTCGAGGTAGCCGCGCGAAGAACGCCGTGGTAGATGTCGAGTCGGGGTAGCCGGTGTTGAGGTAGTCGCCGTGGAGCCGCGGGCGCAAGGAGGCGCCATGTTAGTCATAGGCGCAGTTGTGTCGAAGTAGTGGTGCGCCGGAAAGAAGATGTTGACAATGGTTCGCGCAGGGTTTGCCTAGCCCGGGGACACGTCGTAGACGATGGCACGCGTCGGTGTTGCCAGCACCGGGCATGTGTAGACGAACGAAGACGAAGTTGACGAAGCGCAGACCAGGCTTGCTAGGCCTGGGGACACGTCGTGGATGAAGACACGCATCGGTATTGCTAGCACCGGCCACGCGGAGACGAGGGACCTGAACGAGTTGTACGCCATGTCGAGGAGTCGGAGGGCCAGCAGAGAAGAAGACTCGACGACGGTTGTGGCGCCAATCGGCATGGGGGCCGATGTCACCAACGGTGGTCAGAGTAGAGGAAGTGGTCGGGGTAGATGACGGCGATGCTGGCGACGGGCTGGTGCTGGACGAAGTCAAAGGGGGTGGACAGGCGGCGGCGGCGGCCGAAGAAGAGCGGCGGCTAGGGTAGGAGCGTGGCGGCGGTGGTCAAAGTAGGCGAAGAACCCGACAACATATGACGAAGACCAACACGGACAGTGATGTTCCCGCGCCAAAGGAGGCGATGCTGCGCATATCACGGGAAGTCAACACGCAGGGATGGCGGAGTGGACCGCGGGCCACGACGCTATGGCCCGAAGGGGCGACACAACGGCAGCAGGTGGGTCGAGGCGACGACAGGAAGACCTCGGGGCAACAACGATGACCGCGGGCCGCGGCGCTATGACAGAAGGGGCGGCGCAGCGGCGGAACGCGGGTCAGTGAAACCGTAGGGACGGCCTCGGACGACAGTAGAGACCGCGTGCCACGCTCGCTACGGCCTGATGGGGTGACGCAGCGGAAGCGCGAGGGTCGGTGCAGCCACGAAGACGGCCTGGAACTGACGTCCTCGAGGCAATGGTAGACTGCGGGCCGCACACTACGACCAAAAGAGGCAACACAGCGGCAGAACGCGGGTCGATGCAGCCGCAGGAAGAACCATGGGGCGGCTGCACTGCAGCCCGACGGGGCGACGCAACAGCAGCCCGTTGCTCGATCGGTGGAGGAGCGCGCAGTATTCGGAGACGATCTTCACGGAAATTGACGAAGGCGCACACACATGGTTGATCAGGTAGACTGCGCGGCGGTACGAAGGCATGCATACAACTGAGCAGACTAGACATGCGATGAAGACGGAGTGGATCACGGACGGGAGGACGACGGAGACGACAACAGAAACGTGACATGGCGTCGCATGAGCATGGAACGAAACCACCAAGTACACGTCCTGGACTGGAGGCCGCTTCATACGCGCATACGCACGAACGGCCAATACTCGCGTGACACTGGAGATGCACATAGCACGGATCGGGCCAGCGCAACACACGCCATACAAGCAACACTGTTGCACCTGCGCACGTGACGTGCCATCCTGCCTGTGCCTGAAGTGGATGGAGGTGGAGTTGATGTAGGATTCCGATTAGATCGGACCAGGCGACGACGTACAGCGAAGAATGACGCGAACGACGGATGCGCGTACGACGACCGTTTCGAGCCGCCATGTGTCGCGTGAGGCCGTCGTGTAGGACAAGGGGCCGGTGTAGTCGATGCCGAAGTGGAAGTAGAAGCACGCGAGGGTCGACGGGCGGCGGCAGGCAAACCGATCTTAAATCGGAAAACCAAAAAAAAAACGTCGTTCCAGACGACCGGCGAGAGAGAGAAAAACCAGAGCAAGGGCTCAGGAAAAAGACTCTCTAGGGCAGCCAGTCAACATGACTGGCGGACGAGCCCTAGGTACGTGCGGCGCGGACCACGACGGCGGTCATGGAGACCGCCCGCCCTGGGGCCTGCACGGAGCGGAAGCGACGGGCGGTGGCCAGGGTTTGGATCGACTAGGCTGATACCATGTTAGAAGGGAGAGAGGGGTTTAGCGGTATATGATAGATGTATTATTGAGCCTCGATGGCGAGTATATATTGAGTACAAGACTTAGAGGGCAAGACACCTCCTAGAGAAAAGATGGAGATAACTCTATCTAATCCCGGTCAATCTCTACTACCAAATATATCTCTAACAGCCTGCATTTGGGCCACCCTGGCCCGTGCGGGATTGAAACGGCCTGTTGGTTGGCATGCATTCACTGTTCGGCCTACACGGCACGAATTAAAGCACTCACAGCCAGGCCCACGAGCTACGCCCAGATCGGCAGTTTCTCTAGAGCCAGGCTCGTGCGAGGCAGGGGAGGGGAACGCGGCGCGTAGCTCATGCGAGCAGGGAGATGACGCGAGCTTGCGCGCGTCTTCAAAAAATTGACAGGAGGATTTCGGCTCACCTCCCGCGCATTCGGCCACCCTATTTAGCCCCCATCCTCTCATCGCCCAAAGCCCACCACCCTTCTCCCCCCATTCGATCTTTTCTGTTGGCGCGCATCGGCACTGACGACCAGGTAAGCGGAGCTCCTTCACCGACCGACGGTTGACGGCGGCGGCGACTCATGTCCTCAACTTCTCCGACCATTCCCGCATCCCCTCCCCCCCCCCTCCCCCGAGCTGCAGCCATGGTCTCTGTGAGTTCGATGCCCTCTTTCTCTGTGTTCGTTCTAGCTAGATCTGAGAGGACTTGGTCGTAGGGTTAGATGTGCAAGCATGTGGTAGGGTTGATTCGTGCATTGATCTTTGAGCAGATGCTAGATTTAGGTGTAGTGGTATCTATTTGTGTTGGATCTGTGTAGATTGAGTAGTATGATAATGATGAACACTATGCATTCATAGCTAGTTGTGTTGGATTTGTAGCATGCTAGAGTAGCTATTTATGATGAACACAATGGATTCATAGCTAGTTCTGATGTTGTGGTAGCTATTGGTGATGGATTCATATCTAGTTGGCTATGTTGTGGTACTGGTTGTGTTATGCTTAATGTGTATGTGTGATACGATTGTAGGACATGATCACGCAGACGCAAGATCTTAGTCAGGCCCTTATCCTATCGGATAGTCAGTTTGTGGCCTCCAATGTCGAGGACTCACAGCCTCTCGTTGATCAGAACATGCCTGCTGATTTAGAGGTGTTCGAGGTTTCACCTTCTTGCTTTGTGCCTGTTGTACTCGTTGAGCCAATTGCGAATTCTGCTGCCGCTACGCTGAAGGCCAAGAAGGATGGTAGGGGGAACAACATGAAGTCGCAGCTGTTCATGTCCATGTTCGTACTGAACAAGATGTGTGAGCTCATCTCTAGTTGGGTTAGGACTGACAATGGCTTCAAGGAGGTGCACTTGAACACCATTGCGAAGCAGGTGTTCGAGTTCTGGGCCAGGAGGTGACCGCCACTCAGGTCTACAACCACCTAAGGAAGTGGAGAGCTCGATGGATCCAAGTTTCCAAGCTCAGAGACCTTAGCGGCGCTTCCTGGGATCAGAGCACTTGCTCTATCATTCTGGAGGTAGAGCACTACACTGGCCATGTCACGGTTAGCTCACTGTCCTCTTGTTTTGCACACTGTCATTGCCTTGTAGCAACTAGCAACCCTTCTGCTTCTATCTTAGGACCACCCCAAGGACGCTGAGTTCCTAAACACACCATACAGAACTACAACCAGATGCAGCACATCTTCTCCTTCATCCTGGCAACCGACAAGCATGCCATGGGCTCCGATGATCCTCTCGGTTCTCCCATGCCGGAGTTCCCAGGCACCCCGAACGCAGAGGCAGTCCTTGATGACCCTAACAAGCGATTTGAGCATGTCCCTATACTTGATAGGAAGAGGAAGAGGGACGGCCTAATGGAGGAGGAGATCAGTGTCTTCAGCAGCATGACTGAGGCAGTGAAGGAGGTGGCAACCACCATTAGGGAGAGCAAGGTCGTTGACGTCCAGCCTGGCCTGTACAACACCGTCATGAAGTAAGGTGGCTTCAGCGATGTGGCGCTCATGGCAGCTCTCAGCCACCTGCTGGACAACAATGTTGGAAATATGCCCTAGAGGAAATAATAAAATGGTTATTATTGTATTTCCTTGTTCATGATAATTGTCTATTGTTCATGCTATAATTGTATTAACCGGAAACCGTAATACATGTGTGAATACATAGACCACAACATGTCCCTAGTGAGCCTCTAGTTGACTAGCTCGTTGATCAATATATGGTTATGGTTTCCTGACCATGGACACTGGATGTCAATGATAACGGGATCACATCATAAGGAGAATGATGTGATGGACAAGACCCAATCCTAAGCATAGCACAAGATCGTGTAGTTTGTTTGCTAAGAGCTTTTCTAATGTCAAGTATCATTTCCTTAGACCATGAGATTGTGCAACTCCCGGATACCGTAGGAATACTTTGGTGTACCAAACGTCACAACGTAACTGGGTGGCTATAAAGGTGCACTACAGGTATCTCCAAAAGTGTCCGTTGGGTTGGCACGAATCGAGACTGGGATTTGTCACTCCGTATGATGGAGAGGTATCTCTGGGCCCACTCGGTAATGCACCATCATAATGAGCTCAATGTGACTAAGGAGTTAGTCACGGGATCATGCGTTACGGAACGAGTAAAGAGACTTGCCGGTAACGAGATTGAACGAGGTATTGGGATACCGACGATCGAATCTTGGGCAAGTAACATACCGGTGGACAAAGGGAATTGTATACGGGATTGATTGAATCCCCGACATCATGGTTCATCCGATGAGATCATCGTGGAACATGTGGGATCCAACATGGGTATCCAGATCCCGTTGTGGGTTATTGGCCGGAGAACGTCTCTATCATGTCTGCATGGTTCCCAAACCTGTAGGGTCTACACACTTAAGGTTCGGTGAGGCTAGAGTTGTTATGGGAAATTGTATGTGGTTACCGAAGGTTGTTCGGAGTCCCGGATGAGATCCGGACGTCACGAGGAGTTCTGGAATGGTCTGGAGGTGAAGATCGATATATTGGACGAAGGGTATTGGAGTCCGGAATTGTTCCGGGGGTACCGGGTGACGACCAGCGTGTCCGAAAGGGGTTTCAGAGGCCCCGACAAGCGTTTGGGGGGCCTTATGGGCCAAGGGGAGGGGGCACATCAGCCCACTAAGGGGCTGAGCACCCCTGCCACCCCATCTCACGTAACTTGGAGAGGTGGGGGCGCCTCCCCTATGGCAGCCACCCCTCCCGGCTTGGGGGGGGGGTAAGTTTCCTAGGGGTGGGGGCGCCCAAACCCATATAGGGTTTCCCCTGTGGCCGCCGCCCCTCCCCTAGGGAAACCCTAGGGCTCCTCCTGCTCCCCCTTCCCCCTATATATAGTGAGGAAGAGCGAGGGCAGCCGCACACCTTCCCTGGCGCAGCCCCTTCCTCCTCCAACTCTTCCTCCTCCTCCGTAGTGCTTGGCGAAGCCCTGTAGGAATACCACAAGCTCCACCACCACGCCGTCGTGCTACCGGAGCTCTCCCTCAACTTCTCCTCTCCCCTTGCTGTATCAAGAAGGAGGAGATGTCCCCGGGCTGTACGTGTGTTGAACGCGGAGGCGCCGTCTGTTCGGCGTTAGATCGGATCTTCCGCGATTTCAATCGCCGCGAGTACGACTCCATCAACCGCGTTCTAGTAACACTCCCGCTTAGCGATCTTCAAGGGTATGAAGATGCACTCCCTCTCTCTCTCTCGTTGCTAGTATCTCCTAGATTGATCTTGGTGACACGTAGGAAAATTTTGAATTATTGCTACGTTCCCCAACAGTGGCATCATGAGCTAGGTCTATGCGTAGATTCTATGCACGAGTAGAACACAAGTAGTTGTGGGCGATGGTTTGTTCAATTTTCTTACCGTTACTAGTCCTATCTTAGTTCGGTGGCATTGTGGGATGAAGTGGCCCGGACCGACCTTACACGTACGCTTACGTGAGACAGGTTCCACCGACTAACATGCACTTGATGCATAAGGTGGCTAGCGGGTGTCTGTCTCTCCCAGTTTAGTCGAATCAGATTCGATGAAAAGGGTCCTTATGAAGGGTAAATAGCAATTGGCATATCACCATTGTGGCTTTTGCGTAGGTAAGAAGCGTTCTTGCTAGAAACCCATAGCAGCCACGTAAAACATGCAACAACAATTAGAGGATGTCTAACTTGTTTTTGCAGGGTATGCTATGTGATGTGATATGGCAAAAAGGATGTGATGAATGATATATGTGATTTATGAGATTGATCATGTTTTTGTAATAGGAATCACGACTTGCATGTCGATGAGTATGACAACCGGCAGGAGCCATAGGAGTTGTCTTAATTTATTGTATGACCTGTGTGTCAATGAAAATGCCATGTAATTACTTTACTTTATTGCTAACCGTTAGCCATAGTAGTAGAAGTAATAGTTGGCGAGATAAATTCATGAAGAAACGATGATGGAGATCATGGTGTCATGCCGGTGACAATGGTGATCATGCCGCACCTCGAAGATGAAGATCAAAGGCGCAAGATGATAATGGCCATATCATGTCACTTTATGATTTGCACGTGATGTTTGTCATGTTCACATCTTATTTTCTTAGAAGGACGGTAGCATAAATAAGATGATCCCTCACTAAAAAATTTCAAGAAAGTGTTCCCCCTAACTGTGCATCGATGCGAAAGTTCATTGTTTCGAAGCACCATGTGATGATCGGGTGTGATAGATTCTAACGTTCGCATACAATGGGTGTAAGCCAGATTTACACACGCGAAACACTTAGGTTGATTTGACGAGCCTAGCATGTATAGACATGGCCTCGGAACACAAGAGACCGAAAGGTCGAACATGAGTCGTATAGTAGATATGATCAACATGAAGATGTTCACCGATGATGACTAGTCTGTCTCACGTGATGATCGGACATGGCCTAGTTGACTCGGATCATGTATCACTTAGATGACTCGAGGGATGTCTATCTAAATGGGAGTTCATTAAATAATTAGATGAACTTAATTATCATGAACATAGTCAAAAGGTCTTTGCAAATTATGTGTAGCTTACGCTTTAGTTCTACTGTTTAAGATATGTTCCTAGAGAAAATTTAGTTGAAAGTTGATAGTAGCAATTATGCGGACTGGGTCCGTAAACTGAGGATTGTCCTCATTGCTGCACATAAGGATTATGTCCTTAATGCACCGCTCGGTGTGCTGAACCTCGAGCCTCGTCTGTGGATGTTGCGAACATTTGGCATACACGTTTTGATGACTACATGATAGTTCAGTGCGTAATGCTAAACAGTTTAGAATTGAGGCGCCAAAGACATTTTTGAAACGTCGCAGAACATATGAGATGTTCCAAGGACTGAAATTGGGATTTCAGGCTCGTGCCCATGTCAAGAGGTATGAGACCTCCAACAAGTTTCTTAAGCCTGCAAACTAAGGAAGGAAAGCTCAATCGTTAAGCATGTGCTCAGATTGTCTGAGTACTACAATCGCTTGAATCGATGGGAGTTAATCTTCCAGATGAGATAGTGATGGTTCTCCAAAGTCACTGCCACCAAGCTACTAGAGCTTCGTGATGAACCATAACATATCAGGGATAGATATGATGATCCTTGAGCTATTCGTGATGTTTGACACCGTGAAAGTAGAAATCAAGTAGGAGCATCAATTGTTGATGGTTAGTATAACCACTAGTTTCAAGAAGGGAAAGGGTAAGAAGGGATACTTCATGAAACGACAAATCAGTTGCTGCTCTAGTGAAGAAACCCAAGGTTGAACCCAAACCCGAGACTAAGTGCTTCTGTAATGAGGGGAACGGTCACTGAAGCAGAACTACCCTAGATACTTGGTAGATGAGAAGGCTGGCAAGGTTGATAGAAGTATATTGGATATACATTATATTAATGTGTACTTTACTAGTACTCCTACTAGCACCAGGATATTAGATACCGGTTCGGTTGCTAAGTGTTAGTAACTCGAAATAAAAAGCTACGGAATAAACGGAGACTAGCTAAAGGTGAGATGACGATATGTGTTGGAAGTGTTTCCAAGGTTGATGTGATCAAACATCGCATGCTCCCTCTACCATCGGGATTGGTGTTAAACCTAAATAATTGTCATTTCGTGTTTGCGTTGAGCATAGACATGATTGGATTATGTTTATCGCAATACGGTTATTCATGTAAGGAGAATAATGGTTACTCTGTTTATTTGAATAATACCTTCAATGGTCTTCCACCTAAACTGAATGGTTTATTGAATCTCGATCGTAGTGATACACATGTTCATGCCAAAAGATATAAGATGGTAATGATAGTACCACATACTTGTGGCACTGCCATTTGAGTCATATTGGTATAAAACGCATGAAGAAGCTCCATTTTGATGGATCTTTGGACTCACTCATTTTTTTAAAAGGGATTGAGACATGCGAACCATGTCTATTGGTATATACACATGACGAAACTCCATGCAGATGGATTGTTTGGACTCACTTGATTTTGAATCACTTGAGACATGCAAATCATACCACATGGGCAAGATGACTGAAAGGCCTCGTTTTCAGTGAGATGGAACAAGAGAGCAACTTGTTGGTAGTAATACATTTGATGTGTGCAATCCAATGAGTGCTGAGGCACGCAGTGAATATCTTTATGCTCTTACTTCACAGATGATTTGAGTAGATTCTAAGTATATTTACTTGATGAAACACAAGTCTGAAATATTGAAAGGTTCAAGTAATTTCAGAGTGAAGTTGAAGATCATCGTGACAAGAGGATAAAATGTCTATGATATGATCATAGAGATAAATATCTGAGTTACGAGTTTGGTACACAATTAAGACATTGTGGAAATTGTTTCACGACTAATACCGCCTGGAACACCATAGTGTGATGGTGTGTCCGAACATCATAGCTGCACCCTATTGGATATGGTGCATACCATGATGTCTCTTATCGAATTACCACTATCGTTTATGGGTTAGGCATTAGAGACAACCGCATTCACTTGAAATAGGGCACCACATAATTTCGTTGAGATGACACCGTATGAAATATGGTTTAGAGAAACCTAAGCTGTCGTTTCTTAAAAGTTTGGGGCTGCGACGCTTATGTGGAAAAGCTTCAGGCTGATAAGCTCGAACCTAAAGCGGATAAATGCATCTTCATAGGACACCCAAAACAGTTGGGTATACCTGCTATCTCAGATCCGGAAGCAAAAGTGATTGTTTCTAGAAATGGGTCCTTTCTTGAGGAAAAGTTTCTCTCGAAAGAAGTGAGTGGGAGGATGGTGGAGACTTGATGAGGTTATTGAACTGTCACTTCAACTAGTGTGTAGCAGGGCACAAGAAGTTTTTCCTGTGGTGCCTACACCAATTGAAGTGGAAGCTGATGATAGTGATCATGAAACTTCGGATCAAGTCACTACCAAACCTCGTAGGTCGACAAGGATGCGTACTACTTCAGAGTGGTACGGTAATCCTGTCTTGGAGGTCATGTTGCTAGACAACAATGAACCTATGAGCTATGGAGAAGCGATGGTGGGCTCGAATTCTGACAAATGGATTGAGGCCATAAAATCCGAGAGAGGATCCATGTATGAATACAAAGTATAGACTTTGGAAGAACTACTTGACGGTCGTAAGGCTATTAGGTACAGATGGATTTTAAAAGGAAGACGGACAATGATGGTAAGTGTCACCATTATAAAAGCTCGACTTGTCGCTAAGCTGTTTTCCGACAAGTTCAAGGAGTTGACTGCGATGAGACTTTCTCACTCGTAGCGATGCTAAGAGTCTGTTGGAATTATATTAGCAGTTGGTGCATTATTTATGAAATGTTGTAGATGGGATGTCAAAACATTGTTTCCTCAACGATTTTCTTGAGGAAAGGTTGTATGTGATACAACCAGAAGGTTTGTCAATCCTAAAAGATGCTAACAAGTATGCAAAGCTCCAACGATCCTTCTAAGGACTGGAGTAAGCATCTCGGAGTTGGAATATACGCTTTGATGAGATGATCAAAGATTTTGGGTTTATATAAAGTTTATGAGAACCTTGTATTTCCAAAGAAGTGAGTGGGAGCACTATAGAATTTATGATGAGTATATGTTGTTAACATATTGTTAATCAGAAATGATGTAGAATTTCTGGAAAGCATATAGGGTTATTTGAAAAGTGTTTTTCAATGGAAAACCTAGATTAAGCTACTTGAACATTGAGCAACAAGATCTATAAGGATAGATAAAAAAACGCTTAATATTACTTTCAAATGAACACATACCGTGACAAGATTTTGAAGGAGTTCAAAATAGATCGGCAAAGAAGGAGTTCTTGGCTTTGTTATAAGGTGTGAGTATTGAGTAAGACTCAAGACCTGACCACAACAGAAGAGAGAGAAAGGACGAAGGTCGTCCCCTATGTTTTAGACGTAGGCTCTACAGTATGCTATGTTGTGTACCGCACCTGAAGTGTGCCTTGCCATGAGTCAGTGAAGGGGTACAAGAGTGATCCAGGAATGGATCACAGGACAACGGTCAAATTTATCCTGAGTAACTAGTGGACTGAGGAATTTTCTCGATTATGGAGGTGGTAAAAGAGTTCGTCGTAAAGGGTTACGTCGATGCAAACTACACTAATCTGGATGACTCTGAGTAGTAAACCGGATTCATATAGTAGAGCAGTTATTTGGAATAGCTTCAAATAGCGCGTGGTAGCTGCATTTGCAAGATGACATAGAGATTTGTAAAGCACACACGAATATGAAAGGTTCAGACCCGTTGACTAATAACCTCTCTCAGAAGCGAGATATGATCAAACACCATGGGTGTTGGATTCATTACAATCACATAGTGATGCGAACTAGATTATTGACTCTAGTGCAAGTGGGAGACTGTTGGATATATGCCCAAGAGGCAATAATAAAATGGTTATTATTGTATTTCCTTGTTCATGGTAACTGTCTATTGTTCATGCTATAATTGTATTAACTGGAAACCGTAATACATGTGTGAATACATAGACCACAACATGTCCCTAGTGAGCCTCTAGTTGACTAGCTCGTTGATCAATAGATGGTTATGGTTTCCTAACGATGGACATTGGATGTCATTGATAACGGGATCACATCATTAGGAGAATGATGTGATGGACAAGACCCAATCCTAAGCATAGCACAAGATCGTGTAGTTCGTTTGCTAAGAGCTTTTCTAATGCCAAGTATCATTTCCTTAGACCATGAGATTGTGCAACTCCCGGATACCATAGGAATGCTTTGGGTGTACCAAACGTCACAACGTAACTGGGTGGCTATAAAGGTGCACTACAGGTATCTCCGAAAGTGTCTGTTGGGTTGGCATGAATCGAGACTAGGATTTGTCACTCCATATGACGGAGAGGTATCTCTGGGCCCACTCGATAATGCATCATCGTAATGAGCTCAATGTGACTAAGGAGTTAGTCACAGGATCATGCGTTACGGAACGAGTAAAGGACTTGCCGGTAACGAGATTGAACGAGGTATTGGGATGCCGACGATCGAATCTCGGGCAAGTAACATACCGGTGGACAAAGGGAATTATATACAGGATTGATTGAATCCCCGACATCGTGGTTCATACGATGAGATCATCATGGACATGTGGGAGCCAACATGGGTATCCAGATCCCGCTATTGGTTATTGGCCGGAGAACGTCTCTATCATGTTTGCATGGTTCCCGAACCCGTAGGGTCTACACACTTAAGGTTTGGTGAGGCTAGAGTTGTTATGGGAAATTGTATGTGGTTACCGATTGTTGTTCGGAGTCCCGGATGAGATCCCGGACGTCACGAGGAGTTCCGAAATGGTCCGGAGATGAAGATCGATATATTGGACGAAGGGTATTGGAGTCCGGAATTGTTTCGGGGGTACCGAGTGACGACCAGCATGTCCGAAAGGGGTTTCGGAGGCCCCGACAAGCGTTGGGGGTCCTTATGGGCCAAGGGGAGGGGGCACATCAGCCCACTAATGGGTTGAGCGCCCCTCCCACCCCATCTCACGTAACTTGGAGAGGTGGGGGCGCCTCTCCTAGGGCAGCCACCCCTCCCGGCTTGGGGGGCAAGTATCCTAGGGGTGGTGGCGCCCAAACCCATCTAGGGTTTCCCTTGTGGCCGCCGCCCCTCCCCTAGGGAAACCCTAGGGTGCCTCCTCCTCCCCCTTCCCCCTATATATAGTGAGGGAGAGAGAGGGCAGCCGCACACCTTCCATGGCGCAGCCCCTTCCTCCTCCAACTCTTCCTCCTCCTCCGTAGTGCTTGGCGAAGCCCTGCAGGAATACCACAAGCTCGACCACCACGCCGTCGTGCTGCCGGAGCTCTCCCTCAACTTCCCATCTCCCCTTGCTGGATCAAGAAGGAGGATACGTCCCCGGGCTGTACATGTGTTGAACGCAGAGGCGTCGTCCGTTCGGCGTTAGATCGGGTCTTCCGCGATTTGAATCACCGAGAGTACGACTCCATCAACTGCGTTCTACTAACGCTTCTGCTTAGCGATCTTCAAGGGTATGAAGATGCACTCCCTCTCTCTCTCTCTCGTTGCTAGTATCTCCTAGATTGATCTTGGTGACACGTAGGAAAATTTTGAATTATTGCTACGTTCCCCAACAAACAAGGCCCAGGGTGTTAGGTTTGTTGCCATGGCAGACGCCCACAGGGTGCCGCGTCTCAGGAGCTGGCTAGGCAAGCACTACTACTAGAGCTTGCTGCTAGTTACCGCGTGCATGATCCTCGATGGCGATGGCTATGGCAACAAGTACGATGATGATGATGTATATTTTGTGTAGCTAGGGCTTGAAAATAATCTGATGGTGTGTATATTTTGGTGAGGTGGCATATACTAAACCCTCAAGGTGATCATGAACTTGCGGTGGTAGGATGACACCCTGTTTTGGATGTGGTGGTGGTAGGATGATACCAAATTAAGTAGTGCTAGGTTGGAACTTGCTATGCCATATGATCATGCATGCTTATTATTTCTACTTCAATGATTGCTTCTTGATTGTTCTTTTGCTTGCTGCTTCAACTGCTGCTCTTGTCCACTGCTAGGACAAATGGTATGCGGTGTTCATCGGGAGGGCACCAGGGGTTTACAGTTCATGGGAAGCTTGCAGTGAACAAGTGGCACCTTACAGCAACAACAACCATAGAGGGTTTAAGACAAGGCATGCGGCGAAAGCAGCTTACGCCAACTACGTGCAAAAGCACAGAGCTGGCATGGTTGAAGTTGGCAACATTGTGGTTGCCAAGCCGGCGCCACGCCTTGCAGTGAAGAACGCATCATCATTGTGCAGTTCATTGCCATTGCAGCGTTGTGGCGTTGGTGAGCTAGATGTGATCATGTGTGAGGAAACCTCACACATAGGGTACACGGTTAGCACACCTTGCATCATGTGTGCAACCAAACACCGTGCTTATGTGTGAGTTCAGGCAATGCGGGCAACCAAACACCGTGAGCTAAGCTATGCCCTAATGCGAGAAAACTAGATGTGGGCAACCAAACAATGTGCAGATGCTGCATTACAGTCTGCATTTCCTCAACCAGTCTCCATTGAGTTAGGCTGAGCTAAGCTAGGGCCGCCAGCTACGGCTACCAAACATGCCACAAGTGACCTTGCAAATTTCCCCAGCTTAATGAACCACAAGGGTTTTCCGCCGGGGGAAATGACCCGGAGAATCTCTAGATACCAAACGAGCCCTTAAGGCCCACCATCGATATAGCACCAACTAATGGAGAAATTCATGTACATATAGCACCAACTAATGGAGAAATTCATTTTTTGGGAAATATTCATGAGTGTGTGTATCATGCATTAGAGAAGGAGAGGGGGGGGGGGATAAAGAGCCCTGTCCACGAGTGAGTTACAGGTAATTACACAAAGGCACTCCTGCCACCTAGAGAACACGAGTCGCTAACTAACTGTTCCCGACTACCCACCTAGTCAAGTACCAAAGAAAGATCCAAGGTCCATCTTGATGAGTCCCGCAGTCTTCCACGCTCGGCCCTCGCTCGCCACTCTGCCAATCATGTCGTTAGCCGAAGGTGCCATACTATCTAAAATCACCGCATTCCGGTGCTTCCAAATCTCCCACATCACCAGCAATAGAATTGTCAGTATATCCTTTGCCTCTAGGACCTGTCGAGGCGCACGAATTGCACCAATCAACCAACTTTCGACCAACTGTTGGTGCGGCATCAGGCGTGCCTAACACCGAGAGAACGTGGTGCCAAACCGTTCGCGCTAGAACACACTCGATAAGGATGTGGGTCAGCATCTCTTCCACCTGGTCGCAAAGTGGGCATGAGGCTTGATGGGGCAGCCCGCGGCGAGTCAAGCGACCCGAAGTCCAGCATCTGTTCCTGCCTTCAAGCCAAGCGAAAAAACAACACTGCTGCGGTGCCCTTGATTTCCATGCCATGTCTGCATACGGAGCTACCTCCATGCCCGAAAATTTCGCCGCATAGGCCGAACATGCAGAATATGCGCCATTTTCCTCCAATGCTCACCTTGTCGAGTCCTCCCTAGAAGGCTCAAGTTCAATGGCCTCCATCCTATCCCAAAGATCAAAAACCTCCAGAAGTAGGGTGTGGTCAATGTCGGGCCCAACGTCGCTGGCCCATGTCCTGTTGTGTAGTGCCTCCTCTACCGATCTAGAGGTGTGTATCCCTTTGCGGACACAATGATATAAGCCAGGAGCGATGTCTTGGACCCTAAGCCCCTGCATCCATCAATCCTCCCAAAATAGTGTTGATCGATGATACGTCTCCAACGTATCTATAATTTTTGATTGTTCCATGCTGTTATATTATCATTCTTGGATGCTTTACAATCATTTTATAGTCATTTTATATCTTTTTTGGTACTAACCTATTGACATAGTGCCCAGTGCCAGTTATTGTTTTCTGCAAGTTTTTTACATCGCAGGAAATCAATATCAAGTGGAGTCCAACCACAGCGAAACTCCTGGGGGATTTTTTTGGGCCAGAAGACATCCAGTGGGCCAAGGAAGCACCTGGGGGTGCCCCGAGGGGAGCAACACCCACCAGGATGTGCCAGGAGGCCCATGCACGCCCTGGTGGGTTGTGCCCACCTTGGGTGCCCCCATGAACCGCCTCTTTGCTCTATAAATACCCCAATATTCCAGAAACCCTAGGAGAGTCGACGAAAATCAATTCCAGCCGCCGCAGAGTCCAGAACCACCAGATCCAATCTAGACACCATCACAGAGGGGTTCACCACTTTCATTGGTGCCTCTCTGATGATGCGTGAGTAGTTCTTTGTAGACCTACGGGTCCGTAGTTAGTAGCTAGATGGCTTCCTATCTCTCTCTTGATTATCAATACAATGGTCTCTTGGAGATCCGTATGATGTAAGCCTTTTTGCGGTGTGTTTGTTGGGATCCGATGAACTTTGAGTTTATGATCAGATCTATGTTTTTATCCATGAAAGTTATTTGAGTCTTCTTTGATCTCTTATATGCATGATTGCTTATAGCCTCGTATTTCTTCTCCGATATTTGGATTTTTTTGGCCAACTTGATCTATTTATCTTGCAATGCGAAGAGGTGCTTTGTAGTGGGTTCCATCTTACGGTTCTTGATCCCAGTGATAGAAGGGGAACCGACACGTATGTATCATTTCTACTAAGGATAACAAGATGGGATCTATATCTAAATAAATAGATAAATAGATCTTGTCTACAATATGTCATCGTTCTTATTGCATTACTCCGTTTCTCCATGAACTTAATACACTAGATTCATGCTGGATAGCGGTCGATGTGTGGAGTAATAATAGTAGATGCAGGCAGGAGTCGGTCTACTAATCTTGGACGTGATGCCTATATAATGATCATTGCCTTGATATCGTCATGATTATTTGAAGTTCGATCAATTGCCCAATAGTAATTGTTTTCCCACCGTTTGCTATTTTTCTCGAGAGAAGCCACTAGTGAAACCTATGGCCCCCGGGTCTCTTTTCATCATATTTGCCTTTGCGATCTATTTTCCTTTGCATTTATTTTCAGATCTACTAAACCAAAAATACAAAAAATACCTTGCTGCAATTTATTTGTTCCGCGATCTATTTATCCTATCTACCACTTTTACCTCACGTTATTTGCCTATCTTGAGGCGCCGTACCTGAAAGGGATTGACAACCCCTTTAACACGTCGGGTTGCGAGTATTTGTTATTTGTGGGCAGGTGTTGTTTGCGTGGTGTGAGGAGGTTCTCCTACTGGTTCGATAACCTTGGTCTCATCACTGAGGGAAATACCTACTGTCGCTATACTGCATCATCCCTTCCTCTTTGGGGGAACACCGACGTAGTTCTAGCAGACATCAAAAGGAATTTCTGCCGCCGTCGTCGGGGAGGATCTTCAACATCAACCAAGTTCCTAATCACAAATCTCATCTCCTCGCAATTTACATTATTTTCCATTTGCCTCTCATTTTCCTATCCCCCACTTCACAAAAATATGCCGTTTTATTCGCCCTCTTTTTCGTTCGCCGTTTTCTCTTCAGATCTATTTGTGTCCTTGTTTCACAATGTCTAGTTTGAACGCTCCTCCTTGTTACCAGATTTTGAAGTTCTTTACTTCAAACAAAGACAAGGTGAAAATTTGAAGGATGTTCGGTATAGGCTTATGGAGTCTTACCGTGTTTGCAATCTAAAGGGAGATGCAAAAAATTTGCTTAGAAATTTTTATGTTGGATTGGGTTTGCATCATAGACAAACTCTTAGATTTTGCCGCAAAAGGGAATTTTATCGAACTTGATGTCAATGCTGCTTATGAAATTTTAGAAGGAATTTTGGGGGTTCCACCACAAAATAAAGGGTTTTCTTTAACCCTAGAGGGAGTCAAAATTTTGGACGAACTCGGTGATTTGCATAAACATATGGTTGAATTGCAAAAATATAATGAACCTCTCAAACACCTCAATGGCAGTATCAATCGTACGAACACTTTGATTTCCCTTTGCAATAAACGGTTGGATATTTTAGATCTCAAGATGGTTTCTTTTCCGGAAAATTTCGGGAAGCGCAAAGAGCCTCCCAGATTTGAAAAGACCCTCACTAAAGTGGCAAAGATAATGCATGACAACACTTAGATCCTACGTGTTATGCCTAGCTAGGGGCGTAAAACGACAGCGCTTGTTGGGAGGCAACCCAATGAATAAAATTTATTTTTTCTTTTTGCTTTCTGTTTTTTCGTGTTATAAAAATTATGCTACTGTTTTAATTGTTTTGTTGTGTTTTAGTTAGTGTTTGTGCCCAGCAAGGCCTTTCGGAAGATTTGGGTGAAAGTTTATTTGATCTTGCTGAAAAACAGAAACTTTTGCACTCACGAGATTATTTGTCATTTTTAACAGAAAAGTGCTTTTGAGTTGATTATTTTTGAAGAAGATTAATAGAAAAATTTCTCACGTCCACCAATTTATTTCAGAATTTTTGGAGTTACAAAAGTATTCGAAATATTCAGATTGCTACAGACTGTTCTGTTTTTGACAGATTCTGTTTCCTTTGCGTTGTGTGCTTGTTTTGATGATTCTATGGTTTTCTTTGATGAGTTTTTGCCATAGAAAAGTTGGAATGCAGTAGATATAATGCAAAAAAAATATAAGAATAGGTTTACGACAGTACTTATAGTAGTGATTTGTTTTCTTATACTAACGGATCTCACAAAGGTTTTGTTTGAGTTTTGTGTGATTGAAGTTTTCAAGTTTTGGGTGATCTTACGATGGATGAAGGAATGAGGACTAGCAAAAGGCTAAGATTGGGGATGCCCAAGGCACCCCAATATAATATTCAAAGAACTAGCAAGCAACTAAGGTTGGCGATGCCCCCGAGTGGCATCCCCGCTTTCTTCTAACAACCATCGGTATTTTAATCGAAGCTATAGTTTTATTCGTCACATAATATGAGTTTTGCTTGGAGCGTCTTGTATGATATGAGTCTTTGCTTGTTTTGCTTTGTGTCTTAAGTGTTGAATGCTTGCTGGACACACCCTTTTGAGAGAGCCAAAAATTATGCTATGCTTGCTCCTATGCTTCACTTAAATTTTTAGAGCCATGGATTTGCTCTAGTGCTTCACTTATATCTTTTTGAGCACGGTGTGCTTTGTTATTTTTGAAGAAATGCTCTCATGCTTCACTTAGTTTTATTTGGGAGTTAGTAAATTTTAAGAAATACTCTCTTGCTTCACTTAGATTATTTTGAGAGAAATAAAAAAATTATGCTCATGATCTTCACTTATATTTGTTTGAGCTTATCAAAAGCAACATATGAAAATAGTCCCAAAGTGATAGATATCCAAGGAGGATATAATAAAAACTTCCATGAAGATCATTGGACAAAATAAACTTGATTCTTAGTAATGGTTTTGAGATATGACGATATGATATGTGATTCATGTTGATGAGTAATTGTGCTTTAGTAAGAATATTGATGTTAAGCACGAAAGTCAATACTTATGCAATGAAATTTATATCCTACTTATGGTGCATTATTCGGCGTTACTTATGCTTAATGCTTGGGTACGAGATTTTTTGCTTTTTGGTTTGTCGCTTCTCAATCTTTTTGCTAGCCTTCATTTTGCACTAGGTATGATCACTACTTGTGCATCCAAAACCTTTTAAACCAGATTTGCCTTATGAGTCCACTATACCTACCTATATGCGGTATTTCCATGCCGTTCTAAGCAAATTTGCTTGTGCCATTTCTAATTTTCAAAATAAATTTCTCTTTTGTGTGCTCTACCGCTCGCGAGGCGGTGAAGGATGACCAATATTTTCCATGCTAGATGTGTTATTCTCACGATGAGTGCTTATTCACTTGTCATTGCACGAGAGTACGGCAATGGTATTAGGGATGCCCAGTCCCGAAATGAAAAATGAATTTACTTTATGTTGTCAAACAATAAATTCCTTGGAAAGTGTTGGTATGGGGGGCACCCGTGGATACGATCAGCCATGGAAAGTGAAAGTAATGGTGGAAAAAGGAATAAACTTTATTTTTTGTTTGGGAACCGCCTATGATGTATCTAGCATGGAAAGTGTTGAGATCTCTAAGTCGTTTTTGTTGGTGGGAAAAGTATGCCTCTCAAAAATATTTTTATCTCTCAATTTAAGCTTTGAGCTCTGGCACCTCTACAAATCCCTACTTCCCTCCGCGAAGGGCCTTTCTTTTACTTATGAAATTTTTATTTTTAAATTTGAGTCTCCATCTTCTCTTATAAAGCACCAACTAAGGGGCACTATGATCGTATTTGAGCATTGGGTGTAGCTAATATTCGAGTGTGTTTCATGAATGGATCAATGATTGAGCATAATGGGCTAGGGTAACTTGCTTTAGTGTTGATATTTTGAAAGACATGGTTGCTTGTTGCTATGCTTGAGTATTAAAGTCTTCATGTCAAAACTAGACTATTGCTTTGAATCATATAAAAGTCCATATGTCCATGCTATAAACAAAAGAAATGTGATGAATATGTTAGGCAACATTCCACATCAAAAATTCTGTTTTTATCATTTACCTACTCGAGGATGAGCAGGAATTAAGCTTGGGGATGCTGATACGTCTCCAACGTATCTATAATTTTTGATTGTTCCATGCTGTTATATTATCATTCTTGGATGTTTTACAATCATTTCATAGTCATTTTATATCATTTTTTGGTACTAACCTATTGACATAGTGCCCAGTGCAGTTGTTGTTTTTTGCATGTTTTTTACATCACAGGAAATCAATATCAAACGGAGTCCAAACGCAGCGAAACTCCTGGAGGATTTTTTTGGGCCAGAAGACATCCAGTGGGACAAGGAAGCACCTGGGGGGTGTCCCGAGGGGAGCAGCACCGACCAGGGCACGCTAGGAGGCCCAGGCGCGCCCTAGTGGGTTGTGCCCACCTTGGGTGCCCCCTGAACCGCCTCTTTGCTCTATAAATACCCCAATATTCCAGCAACCCTAGGAGGGTCGACAAAATCTATTCCAGCCGTCGCAGAGTCCAGAACCACCAGATCCAACCTAGAAACCATCACGGAGGGGTTCACCACTTCCATTGGTGCCTCTCCGATGATGCGTGAGTAGTTCTTTGTATACCTACAGGTCCATAGTTAGTAGCTAAGATGGCTTTCTCTCTCTCTCTTGATTATCAATACAATGGTCTCTTGGAGATCCATAAGATGTAAGCCTTTTTGCGGTGTGTTTCTTGGGATCCGATGAACTTTGAGTTTATGATCAGATCTATGTTTTTATCCATGAAAGTTATTTGAGTATTCTTTGATCTCTTATATGCATGATTGCTTATAGCCTCGTATTTCTTCTCCGATATTTGGGTTTTGTTTGCCCAAGTTGATCTATTTATCTTGCAATGGGAAGAGGTGCTTTGTAGTGGGTTCGATCTTACGGTGCTTGATCTCAGTGACAGAAGGGGAACCGACACGTATGTATCGTTGCTACTAAGGATAACAAGATTGGGTCTATATCTAAATAAATAGATAAATAGATCTTGTCTACGTCATGTCATCATGCTTATTGCATTGCTCCGTTTCTCCGTGAACCTAATACAATATATGCATGTTGGATAGCGGTCGATGTGTGGAGTAATAGTAGTAGATGCAGGCAGGAGTCGGTCTACTAATCTTGGACGTGATGCCTATATAATGATCATTGCCTGGATATCGTCATGATTATTTGAAGTTCTATCAATTTCCCAACAGTAATTGTTTTCCCGCCGTTTGCTATTTTTCTCGAGAAAAGCCACTAGTGAAACCTACGGCCCCTGGGTCTCTTTTCATCATATTTGCCTTTGTGATCTATTTTCCTTTGCATTTATTTTCAGATATACTAAAGCAAAAAAAACAAAAATACCTTGCTTCAATTTATTTGTTCCGCGATCTATTTATCCTATCTACCATTTTTACCTCACGTTATTTGCCTATCTTGAGGCGCCATACCCGAAAGGGATTAACAACCCCTTTAACACATCGGGTTGCGAGTATTTGTTATTTGTGTGCAGGTGTTGTTTACGTGGTGTGAGGAGGTTATCCTACTGGTTCAAGAACCTTGGTCTCATCACTGAGGGAAATACCTACTATCGCTATACTACATCATCCCTTCCTCTTTGGGGAAATACCGACGTAGTTCTAGCATACATCAATCGACCATTACCAAGGTGCGTCGCTGTTGCCACCTGGAAGATGTTACAAGCCTCAGTCGGGACCTATATATCAAAGCCTGCCCATGGTCTTGTTGCATCCATGTGTTGCAGCCACGACCATCGGGCCTGCAGTGCAAAGTTCAGCCACGTCAAGTCCGGGATGCCTAGGCCTCCGGCCCAGGTCGGTGTGCAAACCAAGCTCCAGGCGACCGCACACTTTCCATCGTTAGCCTCACTTTTACCAGACCATAAGAATCACCGACAAATTTTCGTTATGGCCTCGAGCGTGTTGGGTGGGATGTTGATCGCAACATAGCATGCAATGGGATGGCGCAAAGAACTGACTTGATGAGCAGCAGGCGACTGCTTTTCAGCAGGGTGTCCCCTTTCGAGTGTGTTAACTTGCTTGCTACTTGCTGCACCAAATTGTGTAGCTGGGCCGCTGACAGCTTGCAGACGCTCAAGTGAAGGCCGAGGTATTTGCGTGGAAACGACCCATCGGGCAACCCACGGCTTCCGTGATTACCCGGGTCTAGTCCTCGGAGCACCTTATTAGCACGACCATGGTCTTAGCCAGATTCACTCTCAGTCCTGATGCATGCCCGAAGGTGTTAATGATATCTAGACATAGCTGGAGCTCACCCTCGTCGGGCTTGAGGAAGATCATAACATCATCGGCGAATATGGACATCCTTTGGTGCAAGCCCGTATGTGCTATGGGGCGAAGAGACCCCTCTCGGACGCTAGAGAGAATAGTTGATGTAGCGGCTCCATCATTAGTATGAAAAGCATGGGGGAGAGGTCCTCCCTGTCTGAAGCCCCTTCGGTTTCTGATCGGTGTTACCGGCACACCATTGACAAGAACCCTAGTTGAGGAGAAGAGCAGGCCCACTATACATGAGATCCATCATGGCCCAAAGCCTAAGCTCGAAAGAACCTCAATCGCAAAAGGCCATTGAACCATGTCAAAGGCTTTTGATATGTCAAGCTTGACCATGACAGAAGCATTTTGAAGTGCATGAAGTTTCTTCGTTATACACTGCATGAGCATGATATTATCATGCATCGATCTCCCGTGCACAAACACGTTCCGGTGGACCCCCACAAGCCGTGGTAGGTCAGTGGCCAGCCTCATCGAGAGGACCTTGTCGAAGATTTTGATGGCCCCGTGTACCAAGCTCACCGGCCGAAAGTCCCGTATCTCCTCTGCGCCAACTTTTTTGGAATTAGAGTGACAAGGACTTTGTTGATAACATGCAGTACTCTCATGTCACCCCTGAACAAGCAGTCGAGCGCCCTCATGAAGTCCGTCTTGATGATGTCCCAACAGACAGCATAGAATGTCAAGAGAATCCGTCCGGGCCGGGGCCTTGTCCCCCATCATAGCTTTAAACACTTTCTCCACCTCATCAACTGAGAAAGGCACCTCTAGGTGTGCCAAGTCCAACCTAGGCAGGCACAGAGCATCGAAATTGAGGCTCCTCTCCCGTTGCGGCGTCGATCCAAGAATCCCCTCATAATAGAGATCCACTACCTCTGCAATATCCTCCTGACCGCCGGTGATGATGGTATTATCACTTCGAAGGCTCATAATGGCATTGCACCGCCTCCTGTGGCTAGCATGTTGTTTGAAGAACTGAGCGGGCGTGTCTCCGCCTCCAAGCCATGTCATCCGAGAATGCTGACGAGCTATGGTTCACTCTAGCCTAAGCAACTTCCGCTTGAGGGTTCTTCTTAAGGTGATTTTGTTCTCCTCAAGCGGTCTCGATTCCATGGCCTCATCCAAACGTAGAATCAGCTCAAGGTCAATGGCTATTGTCGCTCGAGCTTTGCAAAGCTTTGGCTGTGGCCTGTAGTTTATTATCCAACAACACGAATGGATTCCCAGTTGAAGGGACAGAAGCCCACGCAGCCGCCGCCACATCGCGGAATCCCTCCGCCTTTGCCCAGAATGATTAAAACATATAGCACCATCCACGTGTCTCGTTATTGATAATAGATTAAGAAAATAGTGGATAAATAATGGTTGCAAAGTATAACTTGTAATAAGAAATGAGCAACTTGTAATAAGAAATGAGATCCGAAGAAAGTGAAGACTTTGATGAGCTCTTACAAAAATCCAATTGATGTTGTTCCCCTGACTGTCATGCCATCAAAGGAGATTGTTCCTTTTGGTGAAGAATATGTCATCGCTGATGACATTGATGAAGATAATCCATCTGCTGCTACGTCAGAGCAGTTGGATGATGAAATTGAAGTGGATGCTAGGTATCATCGCCCCTGCCTCAGTTCACTGCTGAAGAGGCAGGTGTTGAAGAAATTGAAGCTGAAGAAGAGGATGTGGACATCGGGTCTATGACTCCAGTGATGAATGATGATTATTGGGAAAGTCATCATCCCAATTCTCCTCTGACCACTCCTCTGCAACAAATTCCTCAGTCCCCCATGCAAACTGAAGAAATTCATATAGGTTCTGATCAAGGTCAAGCTTCACTTCATTCAATCCCCGAAGAAGTTCCAGCCACTAGTGCTGATGAAATGGAGAAGAAAACAGCAGAAGAAACTGTTCATGAGATTCCTCAGCCAGAGGCTCCAGAGGCTGTGCTTCAAGCGGCTGTGAAGACTTCCACTACAAATCTTCAGTCCAAGCCACAGAATCCTCACTCCAGGAAGCAGAAGTTCAAGGCTGAAGACTTGTTTGCTGAGCATCATTTCTTCTCTGATTTCAATCCTTAGGACTCTGCTCGCCTTCACCGCGAGCATTTCTGGACTGCTTCTCAGATGAACTTTTATTCAACACTGTTGTTTGACAAGGATAAAATATTTGACCATATGCAAATTCCTCATGTGGATATGGAGTCTCTTCCATGTTTCACTCCAGTCCTCAGTGTTCTTCATGATGCAAGGCTACTCAACTTCTGCACCGACATCTGCAACTAGAATGAAGAGCTTATTCTTAAGTTCTATGCCACTTTGCATCTGACAGGCAATGTTGATGATGTGAATTCATGGGTTCTGGACTAGATGACTGAAAATACTCATCACAAAGCTCCAGCCTCTGAATTTCTTCATGCCATCCCAGTCAGTCCACCCACTGAAGGTGCTCTGAAACTATATGAAGAACCTGAATTGCAAAATCATTTGATGCAAGTGCTGATGAAGCCTTTGAAGGCTGGCCAAGCTCCAAGGACAAATTTCCTTGCCACGGATTTGTTGTATGTGCCAAGGACTGTCTATCGCATTCTGGCCAAAACCCTTAGTCCTATTAAGGGCCACAACTCTAAAGAATAAGAAGTTGTTGGCATCATGAAGAACTTGCTTTTTAACATCATGCATGGTATTCCAATCAACTATCATGATTTCTTCATTAGGACTTTGGCCAATGCTGCTTTGTCACCTTTTGAGTTGAAGCCGTACGCTCCCTGGATCATGAAATTCATCAGATCAAGGACTTCAATTCATTACAAAGCTGACTTTCAGAATCATCTTAGCTATTTGCCACCAATTGAAGTCCTCAAACAGACTATTTCCTCAGCTGATGAGAAGGGCAAGGCTGCAATTATTAATGAAGGCACTCGTCCTCTGGATGGTCAATTTCGAAAGGCAGCATCCTACTCAACAAATGATGACTCCGCCACTCATGACACTGCTGCAAATGCTTCAAAGCAATATCCTCAGGCAACTGCTCCGTGTGTGATGACTGATCATGAGCTGCTCCTAAGTCTTCATCAGAAGGTGGATAGAAATCACAAGTGGGTCAAGCGTCACTTTGGTGCAATTCTTCAGAACATGACTGTCACTCAAAACATTGTGAAGAAGAATCACCATTATCTGCATCAAGTCTTTGACCGCACCTGGGCCATTCTTTCGCATATCTACACTGATGATGAACTCAAGAAGATGGACTTCCAACATGACTTTGACTGGTCTCAGCTACCTTCGAAGAAATTCAAGAACATCAAAGTTCCTAAGTTAGTCGTCAGCTCATATTCTTCATCGCGCGAGATAGACGAAGCTGAAAATTTGGACGACACCGCGGCAGGTCCTACAATAATGGACGACCCCAACAACACTGGCGCTCCCTCGACATCATGATGATATTCTTCACGGGCGTTAGTCCTCATTTTTCATCCCTTTTGGTTAGTTGATGACAAAGGGGGAGAAATTTGAGTTAGTCTTCAAGCGGGTCTATTATATGGGTATTTTTTTGTTAAGTTACAACTCTCGTTCTTCTGATGTGTTTGATTCACTGAGTTGTAAACTTAAGTCCTATGGTGGTATGCTACTTTTGACTACTTTATGCATGCTTAATTCCTCAAGTACTTAATGCACGCATGCTGAATTTCGTCAGACACCATATTTCCTCATGCATTTCAAATTCTTCATTCAATATGTTAAATGCGTGTATGAATTACAAGATATAGGGGGAGATCTCCATGATATTGCTCTATAATGTGCATCTGCTATCTAAGGCAAATGTCACAACCCTGGTCACTGCATGCATTAGAGTGTTTGCATCATGTTTAAACTTGAAAGAAACTTGAAATGGGGATTGCTTAAACCCTAGTACCAAATGAATTCAACTAGGTTCAAATAAAAATATTTTCAATAACCCAAAATGACTTTAGAAAATTTCATGATTTTTGATAAAGGTGAAAACCTCTGCCAAAAATGGTGTACATATTTCTAGGCCATTCTGGATTTTTTGAATTAAATCATATGTTATTTGCATTTGGGCATTTAAATGCTACATAATATTTTAAATGTCCAAATATTCATGAACTAAAATGTTTACTGTTGGAAATAATCCAAACAGTAGCCTCAAGCAGTTGCATGAATTTTGAGCTTGTTTTAGTATTTTTTAATAAAGCCCTAAAGATTACAGAAAAATAGAAAACTGAAAGTATTAGAAAAGAAGAGAGAGAAGGACTTACCTGGGCTCACCTGTGCAGCCACCTGGCGGCCCAAGTGGCCGGCCCAACCCACCAGGCCACCCCCTCCTGTCATCTTCCTCCCCCTCACCCCAAAGCAGCTCAGTGGCGAGCGCTGGCGTCATCGTGGCCTCCTCCCTGCCCGCTTCCTCCCTCCCCGGCCCTTCTAGCGACGCCACGGGGACGCCTTGTGACCCCTCTCTCCTCTCCCTCGCTCCCTGGTCTCTCTCCTCCTCCCTAGCTCCTCCCCGAGCTCCGTCCGAGAGCAGTCGTCGCCGTCGCTCGCTGTTACCGCGCCCAGAGCTGCCCCGTCGCCCCCTGTCTGTGGCCAGAGGCTCCGCCTTGTCTGGCCCGTCCTCCCGGTCGACACACGTGACTGCAGGAGCCCCACAGCGTCGTCCCCGCCGCCTTCATCGCCGCTTCTATTTGGCGATTGCCACGGTCGATTCGTCGTCCTCAGTGCATCCCTGACCTCTCGTGCCCGTCGACCTCAATGTGAGCCCCTGCACCTCTCACCCATCTCCCCGTCAATGCGTTCCTCCTCTAACCGCCACCCGTAAGTAACCGAGCGCCGCCATCCCCCATGGCTAGCGAGCCCGCGCTTCCGAGCCTCTCCCGCTCGCTCCAGGGGCACTAACATGCTCCTAGCGCCTTCAGGAGGGTGTCTAGCCAACCCGCTTGCTCGCTCGAGCGCTATAGCTGCGTCACCGCTTCCGTCTGAGCTCCGGACGCCGCCTCTATGCTCGCCGTCGTCATCTCCGACGACCTCGAGGCCTCCCGATCGCTTTGCTAGACGCGGTCGAGCGCGGGCTACCTCTTGGTGGCCTTCGCGCATCCAGCCGCCGCCTGTAGCTCAAGTCCGGCAAGTTGCCGCCGCAGTTTTGGTCGTCGCCGGTGAAACTCCAGCGACTGCTGACGTGGACATCATTAGGCCCTAACCCAGCCAGCTAAACACCCTAGCAGCCACTGACACTAGGCCTTACACTAGGTTTGACCCGGAGTAGCCCCGTTGACCTGCCGACCCAATGCTGATGTCATGCTGACGCAGTAAATAGTTTCTGTATTTAAAATAATTCAGAAATTTTAGAAAATGTCCAAAACTTCTAAAATTCATAGAAATTCAACCATAACTCAGAATGAAATAAGTTGTATATGAAAAATGATCAGAAAAATCCAATCTATCCATCTGTACTGGTTTCATGCATGATTAAACAACTTAACCTTGCTGTTTAGTGCAAAACATGATAAAGCACTAATTAAGTTCATAGTTTGAGTTTGGGGTTGAACCTTTGGTTCAAAATGATTCAAACCCATATGGTTTTAGTTGCATTAGCTCAACTACAGCATATTGCCATGTCATGATCATGCATCATATTGTGCATTGCATTGATCGTGTTTCCTTCTCTGTTACCGGTATTTGTCCCCTCTCGATAGACGTGGTTTCGATGATGAATTCGGTGACACCAATGAAGAGTTATATCATCTTTAGAAGTGCTAGGCAAGCAAAAAACCCTTGTTCATTCTGATACAATCCCACTCTCTTGCTCCTGCTCTCTTATACTGCATTTAGGACACCAACAGTTCATCTGTTACTTGCTGCGGTAGTTGAACCCCCTTTTCCTCTGCATGACCTGTCATTACCACAGTAAATAGATGAAACCCACTAGCATGAGTAGGAGTTGTTTGAGCCCTGTTGTGCTTACTCATTCATGCTTGTTTGTCATGCCTGCTACTGCTTAGAGTTGAGTCAGGTCTGATTCATCGAGGATGAATTGGAACGGTGATGAACATGTCCTACTGTGTGTGAGCTAAGTGTGTGAACACGATTTGGTAAAGGTAGCGGTCAGAGGACATGTAGGAGTACATGGTGGGTTGTCTCATTGAAGTCGTCCTCAGGAACTGAGTTCTGTGTTTGTGATCCATGAACAACTACTACCACACGTTGGGCCATGAAATATGACCCCGCTCGAATTATTAACCGCCCCTGTCCTTTGTCCAGGAGTTGCAAGTAGTTTCTGGTGTTTGTAGTTGCTGGAGGCCGTGCGCAGCACTGACCCGAGGGGTGGGCTGTGATGCGGTAGGCACGTGGTCGGGTACGTCGGGCGCCCGTTTGGTGTCGTGGAACCCTGTACACATCGTTCGGGGCCGTATGAAACCTCGGCCGGAATCCCTGCGGATGGAACCTGAATAGGAGATAAACCTAGATTAGAGACTTGTGTGGTTAGTCGGGTCATGGTCTACACCCACGTCGGCTTTCGGTTGAAGTCTGCCGAGCACATTTCATGTGCAGACGCTAAGTGGTGGAAACATGTGTGAAGAAGTACACCCCTGCAGGGTTATAAATGTTCTATTCGAATAGCCGCGTCCGTGGCAAAGGACCTCTGGGTTGCCTATACAGTTCATAGACAAGTGAAAGTGGATACTCTAAAATACGCAAGATAAATGTGAGTGCTATGGATGGCGTTCTCATAGGGAGACGGGAGCGGATCCATAGTAGTGTATTGGTATGGTGAATATGTGGACTCGTGTGCGCCACCTCAAAAGAGTTACTTGCAGTCATAGTTCAGGTTAGCCACTGAGTCAAAGCTGGCTTGCTGCAGTTAAACCCCACCACCCCCTTTGTTGATAATGATGCATATGTAGCTAGTTCTGATGCAAGTCTTGCTGGGTACATTTGTACCCACGTTTGCTTAATTTATGTTTTTGCAGAGAGACTCCAGTCTCGCTAGTAGTTCCGCATGGACTTTGACGTTTAGCTTGTTACCTCAACTACGATCTTGTGCCCTCGGCAGGATCTGGTAGATAGCCAGGCTTCTCAGCCCTTTTCATTTGTAGTTGTCTGTACTCAGACATGTTAAGCTTCCGCATGTGCTTTTGGTTTGTATGCTCTGAATGTTGGGTCATGATACCCATGATTGTAATACTTTGCTCCTCCGAGTCTATTGAATAAATATTTGTGTTGTAGAGTCATGATGTGATGCCATGTTATATTTGCACATATCGAGCATATTGTGTGTATGATTATTGAAATGCTGGGTATGTGTGGGATCCGACAACCTAGTTGTTTATTCTTGGTAGCCTCTCTTACCGGGAAATGTCTCCTAGTGCTTCCACTGAGCCATGGTAGCTTGCTACTGCTCCGGAACACTTAGGCTGGCCGGCATGTGTCCTTCTTCGTTCCTGTGTCTGTCCCTTCGGGGAAATGTCACGCATTGTTCCTTTAAGTCCCTGTAGCTTGCTATGACTTGGTGATACGTCTCCAACGTATCTACAATTTATGAAGCATTCATGCTATTTTATTATCTGTTATGTGATGTTTACGGGCTTTATTATACACTTTTATATTACTTTTGGGACTAACCTATTAACCGGAGGCCCAGCCCATATTGCTGTTTTATTGCCTGTTTCAGTATTTCGAAGAAAAGGAATATCAAACGGAGTCCAAACGGAATGAAACCTTCGGGAGCGTGATTTTTGGAAAGGATATGATCCGAGAGACTTGCAGTTCAAGCCAGGGAAGGTTCGAGGAAGCCAGGAGATAGGAGGGCGCGCCCACCCCCTAGGCGCGCCCCCTGTCTCCTGGGCCCCTCGAGGCTCCCCCGACCGACTTCTTTCGCCTATATAAGTCCATGTACCCTAAAAACATCGTAGAAGAAGATAGATCGGGAGTTCCGCCACCGCAAGACTCTGTAGCCACCAAAAACCTCTCGGCAGCCTGTTCTGGCACCCTGCCGGAGGGGGGATCCCTCACCGGTGGCCATCTTCATCATCCCGACACTATCCATGACGAGGAGGGAGTAGTTCACCCTCGGGGCTGAGGGTATGTACCAGTAGCTATGTGTTTGATCTCTCTCTCTCTCTCTCTCTCTCTCTCTCTCTCTCTCGTGTTCTCTCTATGGCACAATCTTGATGTATCGCGAGCTTTGCTATCGTAGTTGGATCTTATAATATTTCTCCCCCTCTACTCTCTTGTGATGAATTGAGTTTTCCTCTTGAAGTTATCTTATCGGATTGAGTCTTTAAGGATTTGAGAACACTTGATGTATGTCTTGTTGTGCTTATCTATGGTGACAATGGAATATCACGTGATCCACTTGATGTATGTTTTGGTGATCAACTTGCGGGTTCCGCCCATGAACCTATGCATAGGGGTTGGCACACGTTTTTGTCTTGACTCTCCGGTAGAAACTTTGGGGCACTCTTTGAAGTACTTTGTGTTGGTTGAATAGATGAATCTGAGATTGTGTGATGCATATCGGATAATCATGCCCATGGATACTTGAGGTGACAATGGAGTATCTAGGTGACATTAGGGTTTTGGTTGATTTGTGTCTTAAGGTGTTATTCTAGTATGAACTCTATGATAGATCGAACGGAAAGAATAGCTTCATGTTATCTTACTACGGACTCTTGAATATATAGAACAAAAAGGATAACTTTGAGGTGGTTTCATACCCTACCATAATCTCTTCGTTTTTCTCCGCTATTAGTGGCTTTGGAGTGACTCTTTGTTGCATGTTGAGGGATTGTTATATGATCTATCTATGTTATTATTGTTGAGAGAACATGCACTAGTGAAAGTATGAACCCTATGCCTTGTTTCCTACCATTGCAATACCATTTACGCTCACTTTTATCATTAGTTACCTTGCTGTTTTTATATTTTCAGATTACAAAAACCTTTATCTACCATCCATATTGCACTTGTATCACCATCTCTTCGCCGAACTAGTGCACCTATACAATTTGCCATTGTATTGGGTGTGTTGGGGACACAAGAGACTCTTTGTTATTTGGTTACATGGTTGTTTGAGAGAGACCATCTTCATCCTATGCCTCCTATGGATTGATAAACCTTAGGTCATCCACTTGAGGGAAATTTGCTACTGTCCTACAAACCTGTGCACTTGCAGGCCCAACAACGTCTACAAGAAGAAGGTTGTGTAGTAGACTTCAAGCTCTTTTCTGGCACCGTTGCCGGGGAGGCTAGGTAAGCGGCACTCACACCCCGTCAAGTAAGCTCTTTTCTGGTGCCGTTGCCGGGAAGGTGAGTGCTTGAAGGTATATCTTTAGATCTTGCAATCGAATCTTTTTGTTTCTTGTTTTATCACTAGTTTAGTTTATCAAAGAAAACTACAAAAAATGGAATTGAGGGTGCCTCATATGCTTCATCTTTTTAATATCTTTCGTGAGAATGAAGGAAAGGAAAATTGTGCTCAAGTGCTAGAATAAGAATGCATTAAAATGTTTGGTACTAGATCTTTGTATGATGAGCATGATTGCAATGTTGTTAGTATGAATTCCTTGAATATCCATGATGCTAATGATATGCAAAGCCACAAGCTTGGGGATGCTATGTTTGATGAATATGATATGCTTAGTCCCCCAAGTTTCGATGAGAATATTTATTATGATGAAAGCATGCCTCCTATTTATGATTATTATATTGATGAAAGTGGGTTTGGAAGATAGTCAACTTTAGGAAGTAGTGATCCCACTATTTTGAAGGATGTTGAATCTTATTGTGATGAACATGAAAGTGGATTTGGAAAAGTGTCAACTTTATTAAGTGATGATTCCACTATTTCGGAAGAGGTTTTCCAATTGATTATGAGAACAAAGTTACTATCTATGATGATTATTGTGATGACTTGTATGCTATTAGGAATAATGATAACCATGAAACTTGTCATCATGGTTTTAGTTTTCAATTGGATTATGCCTCACATGATAATTATTTTGTTGAATTTGCTCCCACTACTATTCATGAGAAGAATTTTGCTTATGTGGAGAATAGTAAATTTTCTATGCAAGTAGATCATGAAAAGAATGTTCTAGGTGCTGGTTATATTGTTGAATTCATTCATGATGCTACTGAAAATTATTATGAGGGAGGAACATATGCTTGTAGGAATTGCAATAATATCAAGTTTCCTCCCTATGTGCTTAAAATCGTGAAGCTATGCTTGTTTTGCCTTCCTATGCTAGTTGATTATTGTTCCCATAAGTTTTTTGCTCACAAAATCCCTATGCATAGGAAGTGGGTTAGACTTAAATGTGCTAGTCATATGCTTCATGATGCTCCTGTTTTTTTTGAATCCTTATCTTTTATGTGAGCATCATTGTCATCATCATGCCTAGCTAGAAAGGCATTAAAGGAAAGCGCTTGTTGGGAGACAACCCAATATTTACCCTTGCTGTTTTTGTGTGTCCACATGATTATGCTACTGTAGTAATCATGTTTTATAGCTTTTGTTTCAATAAAGTGCCAAGTAAGACCTTTAGGATAGCTTACGGTGATAGTTGTGTTGATCCTGCTGAAAATCAGAAACTTTTTCACCCAGTTAATTAGTTTTGTTAATTTACAGAAACGTGATCTTGATCTGATTATTTTTGCTATGGATTGGTACACGAATTTCTTAGGACTTCCTAATTTGGTAGGATTTTTGGAGTTCCTGAAGTATACGTTTGATACAGATTACTACAGAGTGTTCTATTTTTAACAGATTCTGTTTTCTGTGTTGTTTGCTTATTTTGATGAATCTATGAGTAGTATCGGAGGGTATGAACCATAGAGAAGTTGGAATACCGTAGATAGTACACCAATATGAATTTAGAATGAGTTAATTGCAGTACCTAAGTGGTGGTTTTATTTTCTTATACTAACGGAGCTTACGAGTTTTCTGTTGAGTTTTGTGTTGTGGAGTTTTCAAGTTTTGGGTAAGATTCGATGGACTATGGAATAAGGAGTGGCAAGAGCCTAAGCTTGGGGATGCCCAAGGAACCCCAAGGTAATATTCAAGGACAACCAAGAGCCTAAGCTTGGGGATGCCCCGGAAGGCATCCCCTCTTTCATCTTCGTTTATCGGTAACTTTACTTGGAGCTATATTTTTATTCGCCACATGATATGTGTTTTGCTTGGAGCGTCATTTACTTTTGTTAGTATTAGCTTTCTGTTATTTAGAATAATGTTTTGCATCTTTATTTTCAATAAAAATGTCAAGGATAGCCTTTACCATGCTTATTTTGCTAGTATACATGTTGCTGTTTGAAAACAGAAAGTTTACCGTTGTTGCGAAAATTACCTAGAAAAGTCAAAGAAGGATATAATGTTGAAACTTTTTGCATAATGAGCTATGATAAACCTTCTACAGCGTAGTATTTTTCTCATTATTGTTGGAGTTAGGGAAGTATGATGAATCTTGCATTCTTTACAGACTACTGTTTTGGCAGATTGCTGTTATGTTTGCATTGTTTGCATATGTTTGCCAGTTTAATGATTCTATTTGAGGAGTATTAAATATGCAGAGACATTTAGTATGCAATGTTGCATAATAATTTTAGTGGTTTGTTACAGTAGAAAATGATAAGGTTTTGCATTGGTTTATACTAACCTATCTCACGAGTTCTTGTTGAGTTTGGTGTGGATGAAGCTTTTGATAAAAAGAGAAACCATGATATGAGAGGAATTAAGGAGACACAAAAGCTCAAGCTTGGGGATGCCCAAGGCACCCAAGATAATATTTCAAGAAATCTCAAGCATCTAAGCTTGGGGATGCCCCATTAGGCATCCCACCTTTCTTCTTCAACAATTATCGGTTAGTATCGGTTGAACCTAAGTTTTTGCTTCTTCACATGAGTTGTGCTATCCTTGCAATGTCATTTTATTTTGTTTTGCTTGCTGTTTGAATACAGTACCAAGATCTGAAATTCTTTAATTAGAGAGAGTCTTCACATAGTTACATAATTATTTAGCTACTCATTGATCTTCACTTATATCTTTTTGGAGTAGTTTTTCATTTACTTGTGTGCTTCACTTATATCCTATGAGTAAATTGTTGAATGAGTTGATTATCATAAATCTGAAATTATATATGTCTCATTTGCTTATCCCATGGGGAGTAATGACTTCACATCTAAAAAGTATACGTTGTAAATTTATTGAAGGTTAGCAAGCATTGTATTGGTCATTTGAACAATTCATGAAAGAATATTGAAGGAAGAGAGATTTCACATATAAATATACTATCTTAGACATCTTTTATAATTGTGAGCACTCATTAGGTATGACATGCTAAAGAGTTGATGTTGGACAAGGAAGACAACGTAATGGGTTATGTTTTCTCACATCTTAGTTACAGTATATTGTCATGGATCATCCAAACATGTTGAGCTTGCCTTTCCCCTCATGCTAGCCAAAATTCCTTGCACCAAGTAGAGATACTACTTGTGCTTCCAAATATCCTTAAACCCAGTTTTGCCATGAGAGTCCACCATACCTACCTATGGATTGAGTAAGATCCTTCAAGTAAGTTGTCATCGGTGCAAGCAATAAAAATTGCTCTCTAAATATGTATGGTCTATTAGTGTGAAGAAAATAAGCTTTATACGATCTTGTTATGGAAGCAATAAAAGCGACGGACTGCATAATAAAGGTCCATATACAAGTGGCAATATAAAATGACGTTCTTTTGCATTAAGATTTTGTGCATCCAACCATAAAAGCGCATGACAACCTCTGCTTCCCTCTGCGAAGGGCCCATCTTTTACTTTATGCAAGAGTCAAGGTGATCTTCACCTTTCCCTTTTTCATTTTATCCTTTGGCAAGCACCTCGTGTTGGGAAGATCCTGATATATATATCCAATTGGATGTAAGTTAGCATGAACTATTATTGTTGACATCACCAAAAGGTGAATACGTTGGGAGGCAACACTATAAGCCCCTATCTTTCTTAGTGTCCGATTAAAACTCCATAACCATTCGTATTGCGTAAATCTTAACAATTGTAGAAGACTATATGATAGTTGAGTATGTGGAGTTTGCTAAATCAAAGCCCTGACATAGACCCTTCCTGAAAATAAGATGAATTGTAATTGTTTGATGACTGAGAATGAAGTTTGCTAGTTTTCAAGAAAGTTTATGGTCTATGCTTTAACATGTGAATTGCTTGTTGCTTGTTCGTGAGAAGTTTTATGAGATGAACTACTGTTATGACATATAGTCATGCTAGAAAAGGTGATCGAAATTATCATTGATCAAACTTGTGCACCTGCTAGCATTCACACTTCATAAATTCTTTCTTTTATCATTTACCTACTCGAGGACAAGCAGGAATTAAGCTTGGGGATGCTGATACGTCTCCAACGTACCTATAATTTATGAAGCATTCATGCTATTTTATTATCTGTTTTGGATGTTTACGGGCTTTATTATACACTTTTATATTACTTTTGGGACTAACCTATTAACCGAAGGCCCAGCCCATATTGTTGTTTTGTTGCCTGTTTCAGTATTTCAAAGAAAAGGAATATCAAATGGAGTCCAAACAGAATGAAACCTTCGGGAGCGTGAATTTTGGAAAGGATATGATCCGGGAGACTTGGAGTTCAAGCCAGGGAAGGTTCGAGGAAGCCAGGAGATAGGAGGGCGCGCCCACCCCCCCTAGGCGCGCCCCCTGTCTCCTGAGCCCCTCGAGGCTCCCCCGACCAACTTCTTTCGCCTATATAAGTCCACGTACCCTAAAAACATCGAAGAAGAAGATAGATCGGGAGTTCCGCCGCCGCAAGCCTCTGTAGCCACCAAAAACCTCTCGGGAGCCCGTTCCGGCACCCTGCCCGAGGGGGGGTCCCTCATCGGTGGCCATCTTCATCATCCCGGCGCTATCCATGACGAGGAGGGAGTAGTTCACCCTCGGGGCTGAGGGTATGTACCAGTAGCTATGTGTTTGATCTCTCTCTCTCTCTCTCACATGTTTTCTCTATGGCACGATCTTGATGTATCGCGAACTTTGCTATTATAGTTGGATCTTATGATGTTTCTCCCCCTCTACTCTCTTGTGATGAATTGAGTTTTCCTCTTGAAGTTATCTTATCGGATTGAATCTTTAACGATTTGAGAACACTTGATGTATGTCTTGCCGTGCTTATCTGTGGTGACAATGGGATATCACGTGATCCACTTGATGTATGTTTTGGTGATCAACTGTTGGGTTCCGCCCATGAACCTATGCATAGGGGTTGGCACACGTTGTCGTCTTGACTCTCCGGTAGAAACTTTGGGGCACTCTTTGAAGTACTTTGTGTTGGTTGAATAGATGAATCTAAGATTGTGTGATGCATATCGTATAATCATGCCCATGGATACTTGAGGTGACAATGGAGTATCTAGGTGACATTAGGGTTTTGGTTGATTTGTGTCTTAAGGTGTTATTCTAGTATGAACTCTATGATAGATCGAACGGAAAGAATAGCTTCATGTTATTTTACTACAGACTCTTGAATAGATAGAACAAAAAGGATAGCTTTGAGGTGGTTTCATACCCTACCATAATCTCTTCGTTTGTTCTCCGCTATTAGTGGCTTTGGAGTGACTCTTTGTGCATGTTGAGGGATTGTTATATGATCTATCTATGTTATTATTGTTGAGAGAACTTGCACTAGTGGAAGTATGAACCCTATGCCTTGTTTCCTACCATTGCAATACCGTTCACGCTCACTTTTATCATTAGTTACCTTGCTGTTTTTATATTTTCAGATTACAAAAACCTTTATCTACCATCCATATTGCACTTGTATCACCATCTCTTTGCCGAACTAGTGCACCTATACAATTTGCCATTGTATTGTGTGTGTTGGGGACACAAGAGACTCTTTGTTATTTGGTTGCAGGGTTGTTTGAGAGAGACCATCTTCATCCTACGCCTCCTATGGATTGATAAACCTTAGGTCATCCACTTGAGGGAAATTTGCTACTGTCCTACAAACCTGTGCATTTGCAGGCCCAACAACGTCTACAAGAAGAAGGTTGTGTAGTAGACATCACATGGGTTCGTACATTGTTGATCGACACGTTCGCTGCTAGGTCATGTATGCGTGTCCCTATAAGTTAGCGCCACCTTGGGTTTATGACTAGTCATGTCGGCCCGGTTTCTTTGTCATATGGATGCTAGCGGCACTATGATATACGTGAGCCAAAAGGCGCAAACGGTCCCGGGCCAGGTAAGGTGGCACCCGTGGGAATACCGTGCGTGAGGCCGCAAAGTGATATGATGTGTTACAATGCTAGATCGGTGTGACTTAGGATCGGGCTCCTGACAACTTTGGTATCAGAGCCTGACTGCCTGTAGGATTACCAAGCCAAACTGGTCGAAGTTGAGTCTAGAAATTCTTTGGTTATATAAGGAATTGATTGTGGGATGGACGTAAGGCTCTTTTTCCTCCTTACACCTTATGCCTTCTGATCCCAGTCATTTTATCCTTCCTAGGGGGTTAAGGAACTAGGTTTTCTCTTCTTTCTATCAGGATCTTGTGTTACTAATCTGTAGACTTATAGGAATGATGAATTCAAGTCTCAGTTCAGTTTCTTCTACCTTCGTGTGCTCATAGTTGATCTCGGAACCTTAATATTGTGATGTTGAGTGGCTATGCCACCATTTTGCAGGATGTCTCAAATCTTATTGAGCATTTGCAGCCGTTATGATGTCTGAGTCATCCCAGATTTCTAAACAATCTAATGCACTTGCAAAATCCTTTCCCTCTGGTTTCGGTGTCCTTCTAGGCCAGGTTAATCACACTAATTGCTGAGTTGAGGTACTCTATTGCCTCGACATATATGTTGGAGTTATTATTATGACCCTAGGTGTCTTAGGGGATCATCTAGTAATCTAGCCATGTTTTGTGTTCCCAATGTGATGATTCTGGCCATCATTCTCGAAAGCATCCCGTGATGCCACTTAGTTAGTAGGCATTCTACTCCTGGGTTTCTGAACCTGAGATTCACCCTACTTACTTCATGTTGATAGTGTTGCTAGTTCCTTTAGGTTATTAGTAACCTTTGTAATAGTCCTCAAGGTCCGTGGTATTTCCTTCTTCCAAATACCATGAACCATTCTTGGAAGAAGTTCTTTTGAACCGAAAGATCACAATAGAGTGCTCTTGATGAGTTCTCCATTCCATGTTGTGAGTCTGCTAGTTCTACCTTTCTGCATGGGTCATCCGAAAGAAATGTTGAGTTTTTCTCGTCATACTAATCTATGCATCCACAACTTGGAAAATCGTATGTTCCTTTGAGTTGTCCCTCTTTAGTTGCTCTCTGGCCCTCGTCTATCAACTGGTAGTAAGGAGTAGTTGTGCAATCATGTTTATCGATGCCTATTACTCTGTGGTCCGTCAAGCCCTTCTATTTCGGAATGACTACGATAAACGAACTCCAGTAACTTATCCATTTCTAGGATTTGGTCAAAGCAGTTGTATTCCGCAGATCAAAATGCAATCCAGCTTATGATTCTGCTCTACCCTAAAGTGTTATCATCTTTATATTAAGAATATCGTGGGAATTGCACACCATCCTATGAACTCTTGATACAGTGATACTTCTCGCCCTCATTATTCATTTCTCGGTTCCCGTGTTGTTGCAACCGGAATGCCGACAGGTGAACTATCATGTGTGAAATCAATACTCCTAGCAACCTTGTTGCTTGGTAGATAAATGGTCAATAACCTCATTCTTAGCGTGTTGATTATTGAATCACCATCCTAAGGTTGATCGTGCTATCTAATCCTTATCTCTGGTGCACTCTTCGATCATTGAGTTAGGATCGTGTCGATCCCTTCTGATGCGGAGCATCCCTCGTCCATCCACATGGACACACCATCACCATCGCAAGCACCGAGAGGACCGGTGACAAGAGCACGTGCACGCAACATCGACAACGAGGTCACTTCTTTCCTCTTCGAGTCTCGTTTGGAATCGCATATGAATCGGGTCCTACCTCAATCGGAGACATTGTGCATTCTTAGGTACTTGGGAGATCATCACGAGGAAGCACGGAGGGAAACACCAAGTTCACCCGGAGACACACGGAGGAAGGAGAAGGAAGATGGGCACGAAGGAGTGGAGCCACTGGACACCCCGGGTGCCCGGCCCCTGCGTCCCCGGGTGCCCGGCCGCCGGCTATGCTCGGCCTGGCCGCCCCGGGTGCCCGGCCCCTCCCGCTGGAGCTGCTGCCTTCCACACCGGGTGCCCGGGCCTTGCTCCCCCGGGTGCCCGGCCCATGCCCCCAGCCGCTTGGCGCGCCCCCGGGTGCCCGGGCTTGGAACCCCCGGGTGCCCGGGCCATCTACAGCCGGCCCTGTCCAGCCCAGGTGCCCGGCCCTTCGGCCCCGGGTGCCCGGCCACCTACAGCCGCACCACCTCCGGGTGCCCGGGCCTCTTTGCACCGGGTGCCCGGACCACTCCGCGAATGCCTGCGTGCAAGTTGGGGATTTTGCCCTTGTAACCCTCTCCCTCTCATATTTCGCCCCTAGACTATAAGTACCCCCCACCTAGCTCATTAGGGGGGATAGCTAAGAATAAACACAAATCATAGAGCTTAGCTCATGTACCTCCCCTCCTCTTGAGAGAGAAGACTCCATTGGAGTACAAGACCTCCATTGGAGAAGATCCCTAGGGATTCAAGCCCCCCTTGAGGGAAGGATCTACCTAGATCATAAAGCCCTCATCTCCTTCATAGGATTTAGGATGAACTCTACCATGTATCTTGTTTCCCTTTGATTGTTCATGTACCTTGTGGATCTTGTGTGATAGTTGGTCTAGTGGATGTGTGATTGGACTTGTTCTTGAGTGTTCCTCTTGTTTTCTCTCTTGTGTTCATCTTGTTCTTGGGGATTCCCCCTCCAATTCATGAAAGATCTTCACTTAGGGTTCCACCCTACAACATCTTGGTATCATGAGCCAAGGTTTATCACGAAATTGGAGCCTCCCCTCTTTGTTTTCTAGCCTAATTTTGTGTGTTCTTACCCAATTTTGAAAATTCCCCACCAAAAATAGCCCCAATTTTTTTTGTGATTTGTTGGTTTGATGAGATTTTGTTGGATTTGACCCATGGGTTTGCTTGGTTTCAAGTGGATCTAGCATTCCCCCCATCCATCTCCACCTTTACCTCCACAAATTCCACCAATTTCTTCCATTTTCCCATGAATTTCCGCCCAAATCCGTCAACCCCGGGCACCCGGACCTCAAACCCCGGGCACCCGGACCCCCCGCGCATCTCCGTTGACCACCCCGGGTGCCCGCACCCCGAGCCCCCGGGCACCCGCACCCCGGGTTGTTTGCCCAGGACCACCCCGGGTGCCCGCACCTCTTGCCCCCCGACACCCAGACCCCTGGGCCTCTTCTTCAGCCCAACCACGCTGACCACGCCGGGTGCCGGCACCCCCAAACCCCGGGCACCCGCACCTCCCAGAAACAGCCCACCAACAAAAACCGTTTCGGCCATAACTTTTGCTCCCGGAGTCTGTTTTTGACGTTCTTTAGCTCGTTGAGTAGCTATTGACATCCCCCATCCATATAGATAGGTTTCAACACCATTTGACTCCATAAAATTTTTGGCATTTTGGCATCTTTGCCTAGGCCATCCACCATATCATCCGCAAAACCACCATAGCTTTCCGCAACCTAACCCATTTTCGATCCATATAGCATTTGTGGTTGCTTGAGTGGTGACTTGAGTCTCCTAAGGTGTTTCGGCTACTTAGGGACGGTTGCTTCGTCATCAACCACCACCACCACTTCCGCATTGCTAACTCCGGAACCACCAACGCATTCCGCTACCACCATTTGACATTTTCCTTGAGATTTTGAGTTCGCGGTTTTTACCGTTTCCTAAAGTGTTTCGGCTACTTAGGGACGGGTCTACATCATCTTGGTATCTACATCAAGAACACCGCCACTCATCATCGCCGCGAGGTCATCTTCGACATCGACCACTTCACCAATTTGACACCCTAACCGTAAGCAAGAATGGTAACCTCCATATCACATTGGTATCGTGGTATCCCATCATTGTACATTCTTGCCATTACATTGTTAACCCCTAGCCCATTTTGTGTCACTTTCCTATCGAGACTAGCCATTTGAGTATTGCCGGCAACGTTACTTGTGCACATTAGTGATCCGTACCTTCCATTGCATACATACCATATCATATTGGTATCATCTTGGTATCATCATATCATCCCTTGTGTCACAAGATCGTTCCCGCATATACACAATCTCTATCTTAGTTTGTGCATTTTGCATAAGTGGCCATATAAAAAAAGAGAATAAGCTTTTAAGCAAAAAGAGAGCAAAGAGCTCGTGAGCAAGAGCCATAGCATCATACCATTGCACATAAGATTGTCATTCCTATCATCTTGGATCATCTTGAGAAGAAGTTCGGGAACATCATACACATAGCATACTTGGGATCGAAGGCTCATACATTTGCATCTTATAGGTTGTGCACAAGTGTCGTATCCGCCTATTGAGCAATCGTACTAGCGTCTCTCTTGAGTTGTGCAACACGAGCATTTTCCGTGGATTCCACATTTTGTGCTCATTCCTTGGTTACACGACCCCATTTATCTATCCGTGTGTGTGTTTCCGTGTGCCACATATTGCTATTGGTCTACTTGTTTCGCTTGCGAATTTGTGAATCTTTTCCAACATTATTGACTCTTGCTAACATTTTGCATCAAATTTTTGTGCCACTATCCTCACCGAGCTCCACCATAAGCTTTACTTGATAGGTGTGAGTGAACAAGTCCGGTACCAATTCCACTATTCTTTCATCTCACATTGAGTGAAACGGGATACATCCTCAACTTTGGGAAAAGGTAACTTGGTATTGTTTATCTCATTTCCTACTCACCTCTACTCGAGTCTTGTGATGGATAGGCAAGGCATTTCATCTCCGGTATTCCACAACAACAACAACGCGAACAACTACATCACCAAAACGTCCATCTTCGGACTACAACGAGCAATGCAAGGCATTGAGCGACTCGCCATCGACATTCGCCAAAACGAAGCAAGGATAAGGGACTACCTCGACACCAAGTTGGCCGAACAAAGGGATCAAGTACGAGACATGGTGGCCAACTACAAGTCTTCTTCCCCTTCGTCATCTTCAAGGTGGCGACGCTCAAGTGGCCAATCTTCGGAACATCATCGAGCTCAAGCACTACAACACCATCAAGATGAAGCTGCTCGCGATGTGTACACCTACAAGTCCCAAAAAGCTCTACATCAAGCTATGGCCAGACATCATGAGCACAAGTGAAGACCGCGAGACAAGCACAACCAAGATGGAGCTACAACTACTACGACCACTTCGGCATCTTCGCCAAGTGTCATCAAGGCATCTTCGCCTTTGGACGTATGGCATCTTCGCCTACCTCCGACGAGTACGCCTACATCGGCCTTCCTCCACGGCGATGGTGACGAGATGATCGAGCATGGGATTTTCCCTTCGGTCATGGAGGAGAGTGATGATGTGCCATCTTCGGCCTTCATCCACGGCGACGGCGATGACATGGTTGAGCATGGGATTTTCCCTTCGACCACGGCGACGTATGATGACTTGAGTGACTTTTGCCACCATATTGAGAGTGAGAGTGACTTCACCACTAGCCCCATATATGATGAGCTGCCACAATTCCCATGTGAGGAGAGCCACCACCACCACCACTTGAGTGATTTGAGTGACTCCACCATATGTGACATTGAGTGCACCTACCTTGAGGGAGTGAGTGAGCCACCACCACATAGAGAGAGTGAGGAAGTTGATAGGGCACGTGAGGCCATTTGCATTGCTAACAACTTGACCTCTACCTCTATTGTGTCTTCTCATTTGGTGCTAGGTCCCATATATGATCATGCGCCGACCGCGACGACTTCGTCCTTCCTATGGACAAGACGATGGCCATGGTGGAATATGATGCACCCCCCACATGGTTCCATCAAAATGAAGATGATGACCACCATTTGGTCTTTGCCACCTCACCTACACCACTTGAGTGGAATGAACAAGGTACCCATGAATACTTGTCAACCTCGCAATCCCACGAGTTGACAAACCGAGCTCTAGAGAGCAACGATGACTTGGGATCCCTTGGAGTGTCTTTCCCACTGCTCTCTTCGCGCAAAGACTTCACGTATTTCTTCTACATGGCTCTCACATGGTTATGGGTTATTTACCACTTCTCACTTTATGCCCATATTGCTATGTTCACCTTGCATGATATGCTCATTCCTATGCCTTTGCCATGCATTTGTGACCCATGCTTTGCATTACACATGATGATTGATTCTACCACTTGTATGTGTATTTGCAAGCTTGGTGGAGATATTGCTTGTTATTGCCATGTTCTAACTATGACCCATGCCTATGATGATACTATGATCTTGCTTTGTGTTCATGCTTGTGATATGTCATGTGCATTGTCTATGCTTATTATTTGCTCACATGACATGATTGCCATGAGTTCCTTTTGTGTGTTGCATCTTTGCTCCACTAGTTTGCACGACTTGATTTCTATGCTTTCTCATGTTGCATCCAATTCTTGGATTACTCGCTCCTATCACATGTTTGGTTGCAACCATGGCATTCCTTCACATATGCCATGTCCCATTGATTGCTACATGCTTGCCTTGATTGCCTCACACATGATGAACAATTGCTCTTTCTATTGTGTTGAGTGCCACACGATTTTCACTACACCCTATGCACATTATGCTTGGATTGTCTTGCACTTGCATGTGTTTAGTCATATCATCTTCTTGGGTGTTGTGAATGACTCTTATGCCTACCATAGACCATTCATTGAGAGTCTTATGCATGCTTGCTATGACATTGAGGTAGATGCTTGTTCACTTGTTCCACATATTAGCACCTTTACCTCACCCTTGCATGATTGTTTCCATGATGCTTCTCCATGTGCTCAATTTATGTGCTTACATGCCACACCCCCTTGTCACACCATATGCTATGCTTGTTGACGACACTTGTTTGGTGAATCACCTCTCGAATGCTTGGTTTTGCACTAACGCTGACAACATTTTTTTTCCAAGTGTTTGTTGTACTTGCTAATTTTGAAGGAATCATAAGACGATGCGACATCAGAGAGTGACCATTTCGAGCTTGACAATGATGAGTGCTTGGTAGTTGTCCACTTCTACACGGCGACGCCATCTCTTTCCCATGGTGATGAAGATCACGATCCGTGGACGGATCTCTCCCAAGGGGGGAGATGATGCGGAGCATCCCTCGTCCATCCACATGGACACGCCATCACCATCGCAAGCACCGAGAGGACCGATGACAAGAGCACATGCACGCAACATCGACAATGAGGTCACTTCTTTCATATTCGAGTCTCGTTCGGAATTGCATATGAATCGGGTCCTACCTCAATCGGAGACATTGTGCATTCTTAGGTACTTGGGAGATCGTCACGAGGAAGCATGGAGGGAAACACCAAGTTCACCTGGAGACACACGGAGGAAGGAGAAGGAAGATGGGCACGAAGGAGTGGAGCCACTGGACACCCCGGTTGCCCGGCCCCTGCGTCCCCGGGTGCCCGGCCGCCGGCTGTGCTGGGCCTGGCCGCCCCGAGTGCCCGGCCAGGAGGCCCCGGGTGCCCGGCCCCTCCCGCTGGAGCTGCTGCCTTCCACCCCGGGTGCCCGGGCCTTGCTCCCCCGGGTGCCCGGCCCATGCCCCCAGCCGCTTGGCGCGCCCCCGGGTGCCCGGGCTTGGAACCCCTGGGTGCCCGGGCCATCTACAACCGACCCTGTCCAGCCCGGGTGCCCGACCCTTCAGCCCCGGGTGCCCGGCCACCTACAGATGCACCACCTCGGGGTGCCCGAGCCTCTTTGCACAGGGTGCCCGGACCACTCCGCGAATGCCTGCGTGCAAGTTGGGGATTTTGCCCTTGTAACCCTCTCCCTCTCATATTTCGCCCCTAGACTATAAGTACCCCCCACCTAGCTCATTAGGGTGGATAGCTAAGAATAGACACAAATCATAGAGCTTAGCTCATGTACCTCCCCTTGTGGGATTCCTCTTGAGAGAGAAGACTCCATTGGAGTACAAGACCTCCATTGGAGAAGATCCCTAGGGATTCAAGCCCCCCTTGAGGGAAGGATCTACCTAGATCATCAAGCCCTCATCTCCTTCATAGGATTTGGGATGAACTCTACCATGTATCTTGTTTCCCTTTGATTGTTCATGTACCTTGTGGATCTTGTGTGATTGTTGGTCTAGTGGATGTGTGATTGGACTTGTTCTTGAGTGTTCCTCTTGTTTTCTCTCTTGTGTTCATCTTGTTCTTGGGGATACCCCTCCAATTCGTGAAAGATCTTCACTTAGGGTTCCACCCGACAACACCTTCCTTATTTGATCATATCGTCTTGCCATGAAAAGCAATATTGTTCTCGAGCTTAGTAACATATCGGTGGTTCGTGATTTTCCGAGTATCTTCCCAGAAGTATCACCTGGTTGTTCCCGGACTGTTATGTTGAACTCGTGATCAAGTTGGTTTTCCTATTAACCATCCATTCTCCAAGAACCTGTGTTGGATACCCCTGAGCTAGTTGGTTAAGCTAAACAACAACTTGGAGAGCTGGAAGATGGAAGCTTGTTCGACTTAGTTCATGTTAAGGGATATCTTGTATGTGTGTTTAAGAAAGATGATGTCCTCATCAATTGGTCCTTGTGATTAGTTGTTGTATCTATTGTCCTGTCAAATTTTTTATTTGAGTGTGGGCTATCCTCAAATCAAATCAGTACGAACGATGCTCCTAATGTTGTCTTACTCGTGGTTGATCACTCGAGCATACACCATTATATCTTTTGGTCTGACCAATGTTATCACCGTGTTCACTTAATTGTGGAATTCTGTCTATACGGAACCCTGGATGAATTGTTGTTGAGCCCATCGACAACATTCCTATCTTCCCCGTGATCTTGTTGGACATTAAGCTAGTGTTGGAAACTTATATAAGCATTATCTTCATGTCCCGTTCATGAAGCCTATGTTCGGCTGAAAGGAGTGACTTCCTCAAGTTCATGTGCATTTGGTGCAAGTTGCCGCCGTGAACTCGAGAAAGTCAATGTTGCTTCATCTGGAATCATCCCAAGTCAGTCATGCATGTGCGAAGTATACACTGGTTTGTGAGACTAGCTACCTTCATTCCATATGTATCCCTAGCACACCAAGCCACTGATTGATTTGTTCAAGGGGAAGAAGTTCCTTCTTAAGAATCATGACTTGTGTTAGGACTTTGCTATCCTTGTTGATGGTTCCCCTCCTGAACTCGGTAGTGTTTTGTTGTAAGACTACCATGTGATCATGCCTGTCTGGGACAAGTGTTCACATGTTTGTAGCAGAACCAGCTCATGTTTTGGAGCTTACTACCATAGTCCATTTCCCGAGAATCTTGCAACGTCATCTCGTCGATTGTGTCGCAAACTTTCATTTTTATGTCTAGCCTTGACGAGTCTGGAATGTTCTGACACCAACCAGATCTGAATCTCAGGCAGATATGATGGTTGGAATGTTTCCCAAGAACTATAATATTGGTCTCTCTATAACCGGTAAAGTGGATGTCGTGGCCAACACACCCAGCCGGAAGACCCAATATTGTAGTATCTTGATTGAGGAAGTTGGCCACCTCCCCATAAGGATTTCGTAGGATTTACCTCCGTAGTTATTCCTTATGGATTCTTGAGCTCCCGAAGTCCGACCTTTTACTTGATGTTCAAGGTACCAAACCACATCTATAAATGGGTTGCGCTAGTACATCAAGGAGAACATTAGAAGCAGAGTGCTAAATGTTTCTCGGTCGATCATCCAGATTCTGTTCCCTTGGCCTCGCTAATGTGAAATCTGAGAAGGTGTTATCTTCCTTTGCATCTGCATCCTCCACCAATATCCATCATGGTAGTATGTTGTGTTGCCAGGATCCTTGACACGGATGTTGGTAAAACCTTGATGAATATGGAAATGCTCAAGTTCTTGAGAGCACATGCAAGCACTAGGTTTTATCGTTGGCATTAATTGAGATTTGCTCCTAGTTTTCTTCGGTTATGCTGTAACCATTCAAACAGTGGAATCACTCTCTACTGTTAAGTTTCTCCCTAGTTACTAGAATCATTCCTAGTATTTGCATTTTGTTCCCAGCTAGCACCACCATTGTGCCATTCTACCTTGGGTCCCGTCCATTTCCGATGATAAGCAAAATCAGCTCTGGCGTTGTCTTCAACAAGGTAATCCAAATCATCCATTCTAGTCTGGGTATGCCATTCCTTCGCACCCCGCCAAACAATTGTTGGTTAATTGCCTTAGGTTGGTATAAAGAGTCTCATTGATCTCTATATCAAAAGTAATTCTTTTTGCCACTTAAGGTATTAATTCTATGAGTGACCTCCTCCAACATGTCTCGTTATGGTATCATGGCAAGTCAACTCCTCGCTACGTTGACAACCATTCACCACCCTCTTAAGTGTGGGATTGTTGCCTACCTAGTGAACCCTCGTCATCTATTCCACTCCATCCCTCTAGATGTATGCTTCGTGTCTTAGCTCGAGAGATGTCGGTGTACTAGAGTAGGGGTACCCTAGTATCCCGAACTTGTGCACGGGCAGTTGCAGCGTCCCGCGGCAAGGCTTGCCGGACGACCGCCAGGGTCCTCCGGTGGTTCCTTTGGATCCATTCAAGAACAAAGTATTTTAACTGAGAAGACAAGGCCCCGGCAAGAGGAGCTTGCTAGGAAGAGACAAGGCCCCGGCAAGAGGAGCTTGCCGGGAAGGCCAACCAAGGCATTTTCAAGAAACTTGCCGTGACGCACCGCGCGTCCCGGCAAGACCCCGGCGAGCGACAAGCTTCCAGGCGCGGCAAGACAACGACCGCGGCAAGATACTTGCCGCGGCGAAGCCGTCCCTCTGCGCCCACGCTCCAGCGCACCCGACGATGTGTCGCCGCAGGATCGCTCCTGGCGCACGTGGCGGGTGGTTGTGCAGCCAAGCGGTGCGAGGTGGCAAGAAGAGATGACGAGAAGGCCATCGTGGCAAGCGGTGGCGCCCCTAACGGTCGCTTTTATGCACTGTTTGGGCGACGCAGACGGGCATTAAATGCTTGTGTCCCCTGCCGTCAGAGTTAGGTAGGATACACTGTAGGTAACAGTTGTACCCACCTCCATTTTTACATTTGTACCCTTGCCTGCGTTGCCACCTGTCGGTGACCCCTTTAGCCTATAAAAGGAGGCCCATGCGCAACGTAGAGGGGGTTTGACTCTTTCGAAACTACGGAACGCTCACGCTCTCGAGCAAGAACACAATACAAACACAAAGCAGCAGTAGGAGTTTTATCTCTCCGGAGAGCTCCGAAGCTGGGTAAAATTGCTCGTGCGCTCGCCTCGATCTGCTCTTCGTGCGGCCTCCACTCCCTGCCGGACCGAGAAGGGGCCCTTGCCCCATAGGTGTTCGTTTCCCATGACATCTTTGGCGCGCCGGGTAGGGGGCGTCGAGGTTGTGTGAACCTGATCCGGCGTTCACGCGAGCCGCATCATCAACATCTTCATCGACATGCCACCGAAGAAGAAGACTTCGGAGGTGGCTGCTCCGTCCGCGTCGATCCCACCGCCACCGGAGCAGACGGGTGGTGGGTTAGACGCCGGCGGAGGAACGGGCGCCGACGAGGGAGCTCATTATGCTACCAGGTCCAAGGACAAGGTTGCACAAACCTCGGCGTCCGTGCACGCGTCGCGTCTTTCTCACGAGGCGCGAGACCAACCGCGTCATGGTACTCGCGGTACCGTGCTTGCGTTGGAACAAGGCCAAGCTGGTGGATCCCGGGACGCTCAAGGCCAGCATGCGCGTCAACACGCTGGCGCGAGCGTAGCGTGGTCGCCTGGACGGGGTACTGCTCCTTCTAACCTAGTTAGAAGTTCGAGCGTAACCCGCTCCTCGCGTCGTTCCCCGCCGCCACCCAAGACTCCAGAAGAAGCATTGGCTCGAGCCCAACTGCTCCTGGATTACCCTCCAGCGCCGGACAAAATCGACGACTGGAGGGCCACCATTCAGAGCCTCATCGGCTTCGCCAATGGCGACACTCCCCGGCAACCGAGCACGTCGAAGCCGCGGCAAGACGCCCGGGCGCGGGCCGATGACGACAAGACCAGAGGAGGTGCAACTTCTGTGCACTCTCCACCCCGAAGGCCAAGATCGCCGACTCGCCGGGTCAACCTCGACAGCGACTCCACCGCGTCGTCGAGTCCGCGAGCCCCTCCCGATCAGCGCCAAGTTCTTCAAGAACGGCAACAAGAGGACGCTCGTACCCGCATCGAGCGCTGAAGAGAAGCGCGGCGTCAGTCCGACCAGCGCGCTGGGCCCACTGTCGACATGCATGCGCCAGGGGAACCAGGCGACTTGCCGTACGCGGTAGGTTGCCCTGCGTTCACTCGTGAGCTGCGGCAAGTCCAGTGGCCCAGTACCAAGAACTTCAAGCCAGATGTGCCCGAGAAGTATGATGGCAGGATACATCCATCGGAGTTCCTCAGCATCTACACCATTGCAGTGCAAGATGCTGGGGGGCGCGATGAGAAGATCCTCGCCAACTACTTCCCACTGGTGCTCAAGCCCAATGTTAGGTCCTGGATCATGCACTTGCCGGACGATTCCATTTCTTCATGGGCGGACCTGTGCCATCAGTTTGTCGGCGCCTTCACAGGCGGCCACCAGCCCCACGGCCAGGAGAGCGATCTTCATTTGCTCGCCCAGAAGGAAGGAGAGTCCCTGCGCAAGTTCATTCAGAGATTCAGCCAAGTGCAGCGCAACATTCCAGACGTCCACCCCGCCGCGGTCATCAGCGCGTTCCATCAGAATGTGCGTAACCGCAGGATGAGGGAGGAAATGGCGATGTCCAAGATTAGAGACGTCAGTGAGCTATATGCCCTGGCAGACAAGTGCGCACGTGCTGAGGAGGGGAGGAAACTCCCCGGAGAGAACACAGGAGCAGGAGGATCTGACAGTGAGGATGCCGCCCCGGCAAAGAAAAACCGGCGGCGGAACAACAGGAAGAGGAAAGCTAAGGATGTGCTAGTTGTCGAGCAGTCCGGCAACGGAGGCAACGCCAAGAAAGCCAAAGCTGGCAGCTCCGGCGAGGAGGCCGTGACGGCCGCCGACAAGCAGGACGGCTCCGGCAAGCAGTACTGCAAGATCCACCGCACCAAGGGCCATGACCTCCAGACTTGCAAGAAGGTTGAGCAGCTCGTTGAGCTGCAGAAAGCTGAATACGAGTGGCGCGACAAGGAGAAAGCCCAGGAAGGTGCTGGAGGATCCGACAAGAAGCGTCCCGGCCGGGGAGGACGCCACGGCAAGGCTAAGCAGCGGCAAGGAGACAGGCCTCCCCGCGGCCACGACAAGGACGAAGACGAAGACGAGGATGAAGATATGGAAGATGATGAGACCGACGAGCAGGAGTTTCAGAAAGCAACAGAGGTTTTGTGCGTCGACGGCGGTGCTTCTCTGCATACTTCGCACCGCCAGCTCAAACAGTGGGTACGGGAAGTTAATGCAGCAGAACCATCAGTTGAGTCGCGCAAGCCCCTGAAATGGTCCAGCACGCCTATCATCTTTGACGTTGAGGATCACCCTGATCGCATAACTGCGGTCGGGTGCTTGCCGATGTTGGTTTCACCAACTATCCGCAACCTCAAGGTCACAAAGATGCTAGTTGACGGCGGGGCCGGCTTGAACCTGATCTCCTCAGCGGTACTCAAGAAGCTCCAGATCCCCGACAGCGAGCTTGAAGAGACCGGCACTTTCCAAGGAATCCGGGGAGGAGCAAGCCGAAGGGGAAGATCACGTTGCCGGTAACATTCGGCAGCGAGCTGAACTTCAGGACTGAGAGGGTCACTTTTGACGTTGCTGATTTCCCATTGCCCTACAATGGGATACTTGGTCGTCCAGCACTCGCCAAGTTCATGGCAGCCTCTCACTATGCCTACAACGTACTCAAGATGCTCGGTCCGATAAGTGTCATTTCTGTCCATGGCGACAAGAAGGATGCCCTTATCTGTACCGACAAGATTTACCGGGAAGCAGCAGCCGCAGCAGATCGCGAGACACTTGCCGCTGAAGCTCCCGGAGGGAAGAAGAAGACCAAGTCTGGCAAGAACTCTGATGCCCACTCCGGCAAGCGCACCTCTTCGGAGTGCTGCGCTACCGTCGAGGACGCACCATCGAGCTCCACCGGCAAGTGTAAGAAGTCGAAGGCAGCTCCGCCGGAGACCAAGAAAGTGGCCGCTAAGGAGGACGGCACTGGTGGTACTTTCACCATCAATGCCATGTTGGACCCTAAATAGGAAAGCGCGCTCGTTGCTTTCCTGCGGGCGAATGTCGATGTGTTTGCATGGCAACCATCTGACATCCCCGATGTTCCCAGGAAAGTAATTGAGCACCACCTTGCCGTCTGTCCTCACGCGCGGCCCATCAAGCATAAAGTCAGAAAACAAGCAGTAGAGAGACAAGAATTCATTGCGGAAGAGATCAGGAAGTTGGAAGCAGCAGGCCTTGTCAGAGGAGTGCTCCATCCCACGTGGTTGGCCAATCCTGTTGTCGTGCGCAAGGCGAACGGGAAATGGAGGCTTTGTATTGACTTCACTGATGTTAATAAAGCTTGTCCCAAAGACCCATTTCCCTTGCCGCGCATTGACCAGATTGTTGACTCCACAGCCGGATGTGATTTGCTTCATTTTTGGATGCATATTCAGGATACCATCAGATCTTCATGGTAGAAGAGGATGAGGAGAAAACCGCATTCATTACTCCATGTGGCACATACTGCTTTGTACGGATGCCTTTCGGACTAAAGAATGTTGGTTCAACATTTGCAAGGGTAGTTCACGAAGCTTTTGAGCCACAATTGCACAGAAATGTAGAAGCTTACATGGATGACATAGTGGTCAAGAGCAAAGACAGAGCAACTCTGATCCAAGATTTGGACGAGACCTTTGCAAATCTGCGCAAGATCAATCTCAAGTTGAATCCCGAGAAGTGTGTGTTTGGAGTCCCCTCCGGCAAGCTTCTCGAGTTCTTTGTGTCTCAGCGGGGGATTGAAGCTAATCCCGACAAGATCAAAGCCATTGAGCAGATCGAAGCACCGAAGCGCGTCAAGGATGTACGAAGGCTTGCCGGCTGCGTAGCTGCTCTCAGCAGGTTCATCTCTAAGTCTGCTGAGCGCACCCTGCCATTTTTCAAAATATTGAAAAAGGCAGGTCCAATAAAATGGACTCCGGAAGCGGAGGCTGCGCTGTAGGACTTGAAGAGATACTTGTCCTCCACTCCAATACTTGTCGCACCTAAGCCGCAAGAAAAGTTGTTGCTGTATCTAGCAGCAACTAATCAAGTGGTTAGTGTTGCGTTAGTAGCGGAGAGGGAGGCAGATGATGAGCCAGTAGCCACGACAAGCACATCCAGCGACAAGCAGGGGGCTTCCCCGACAAGCTCTGGTCCCGACAAGGATGGATCTGCGCAGCCACAAGAAGAGAAGCAGAAGAAAATGGTGCAGCGCCCAGTTTACTTTGTCAGTTCCCTTTTGTAGGGGGCTAGATCAAGGTACTCTGGTGTGCAGAAATTGCTTTTCGGCCTTCTCATGGCCTCGAGAAAGCTGCGCCATTACTTTCAAGCACATGAGATCACAATTGTTACTCGCTTTCCGTTGAAGAGGATATTGCAGAATCCAGAAGCAACAGGCAGGATTGTCGAGTGGGCACTGGAATTGTCAAGCTTTGGCCTCAAGTTTTAAAGTACTTCAACTATCCAGAGCCGAGCATTGGCAGAATTCATAGCAGAATGGACACCAACACCTGATGAAGAAACTCCAGAGATGAACATCCCCGTCAAGGAAGCAAACAAGGAATGGATCATGTACTTTGACGGTGCCTTCTCACTGCAAGGCGCCGGTGCGGGCGTGCTGCTTGTCGCACCCACCGGAGAGCACCTCAAGTACGTGGTCCAGATGCACTTTCCCAAGGAGCAAGCGACAAACAATACTGCAGAGTATGAAGGTTTGCTTGCCGGCCTCAGAATTGCAGCGGACCTTGGGATCAAGAAACTCATAGTCAGGGGTGACTCACAGCTTGTCGTCCGCCAGGTTAACAAAGATTATCAGAGTCCGTTGATGGAAGCCTACATTGATGAAGTGAGGAAGCTAGAAGAGCACTTTGATGGCCTACAGATGGAGCATGTCCCGAGAGCTCAGAATGACATTGCGGACGGCCTATCAAAGTGCGGCGCACTAAAGTTGCCTGTGGAACGAGGAATCTTTGTGCTCAAGCCGACTCAGCCATCTATAACACCATCAACTGGACAGAACAGAAAGAGGAAGTTGGTTTCGGGTGACTACTTTCCGGCAGAGCTCCCCGGAGCCGCCGCCAAGAAGGTCCCCAAAATCAACACAAAGAGTGTTGAGGGGTAGTCTGCTCCGACAAGCCATATGGTTTGTTTCGTTGAAGTAGACGCCCCCGACAAGTCTTGCTCCGACAAGCTTGCCGGGGAACATCAAGCTCCGGCTGAACCGCAGGTTCTTGCCGTAGAAGCAGATGTTCCCGCAGCAGCATTTGTGCTGTTAGTCCTTGCTATTGAGCCGCAAGCTCCGGCATGGGCACAGTAGATTGTCCATTTCCTTCAAACAGGAGAACTTCCCGAAGAGCAAGAAGAAGCGGAAAAAGTAGCCCGCCAGTCAAGTATGTACAAGTTTGTCGACAACACGCTGTACAGAATAAGACTCAACGGTGTGAAATTGAAGTGTATTCATCGGGAAGACGGGCAACGGCTGTTGGCAGAGATACATGGAGGCATATGTGGCCACCACATTGGCGCAAGAGCACTTGCCGGCAAAGCGTTCCGGCAAGGTTTCTTCTGGCCGACAGCCCTCCAGGATGCAACTGCACAAGTAACCAAGTGTGAAGCGTGCCAGTTCCATTCAAAGCAGATACACCAGCCAGCTCAAGCTCTCCAGACGATCCCTTTATCCTGGCCATTTTCGGTCTGGGGGCTCGATATCCTCGGCCCCTTTCCCCGAGCTGTCGGGGGCTTTGAGTTCTTGTACGTCGCCATCGACAAGTTCACAAAGTGGCCGGAAGTAGAACCAGTGAGGAAGGTGACAGCACAGTCAGCAGTCAAGTTCTTCAGGTCCATTGTTTGCCATTTCGGGATCCCTAACAGGATCATTACCGACAACGGCACGCAATTCACGAGCCGCACCTTCATGCAGTACGTCCAAGATCTTGGCGCCAAGATCTGCTTCGCTTCTGTTGCTCACCCGAGAAGCAACGGTCAAGCGGAGAGGGAAAATGCTGAAGTGCTGCGCGGGCTCAAGACCAGAACTTTCGACAGGCTGCACAAGTGCGGAAGAAACTGGATCGAGGAGCTGCCGGTGGTTCTTTGGTCGATCAGGACGACGCCAAATCGAGCCACTGGCCAGACACCTTTTGCTCTAGTCTACGGAGCAGAGGCAGTTCTCCCCATGGAACTCGTATACGGATCGCCTCGAGTGCTCGCTTATGATGAGCTTGAGCAAGAGCAGCTGCGACAAGATGACGCGCTGCTCCTTGAGGAGGATCGTCTTCAGGCTGCTGTACGAGCTGCTCGATATCAGCAAGCTTTGCACCGCTACCATAGCCGCAAAGTTAGAGCCAGAAGCTTCGAGGAAGGCGACCTTGTTCTTCGGCGTGTTCAGTCCGCCAAGAATTCCAACAAGTTGACGCCAAAGTGGGCAGGCCCTTACCGGGTGAAACGAGTCACTAGGCCTGGCGCTGTCCGCCTTGAGACCGATGATGGCATTCCGGTGAGCAACTCCTGGAACATCGAGCATCTTCGTAAGTTTTACCCGTAAGGCGCGGTTGCCGGAACCCGTTCCGGCAACCACCTTTTGTACGAGTCTTGCCACTGTTGCATGTAATCCTTTGTACAAAGCCAGGCGCAGACCCTGTGCATAAAAAAAGCTTGTGTGCTTCACGCATTTTGTCAATTTCATGCATTCTTTCTTTTTTAGCATGTACTACCTGACACCTTGTGCAGCACCAAGCCCCGGTAAGCAATAACAAGCAGTGAGGCTCCATGTCATTATTTTCTCTTCTTTCTTTTTTCGCTAAGAGAAGAAAGTTTCCCTCGCGCACAAGTTT
>NC_041381.1:443813961-443859223 GCF_002162155.2 Triticum dicoccoides | reverse complement strand
TCCGCTCTTGCCGGGAAGCAGACGACAGAAAATCTAAGTTGCCAAAGTTTGAGCAATTAGTTTTTAAATTTGTAAGTTATCTTCCTCGAACGATCGCACTTTGTATGGAAAACCTGTGCGCGGAGGAACCAACTCGTAGCTAGTTGTGCCCTTACTTTGTTTCGAGTCCGCTCAACAACTTAAGTGTGCTGCGACTAGTTGCGACAAGGTTTCTTGCCGGTAGCGGCACCGCCAGTGAGCTGCTGATGTTCCGCACTCGGCGCTCGCGGCAAGGGTGCCCATGCCGGCAAGTTCCCTAAAAAGCGTAGGGTAAAAACATACAAAGGGAGAGATCAAGTAAAGGAAATAACATAGCAGATGATACCTAAAATAAAGTTCGTTACAAAATAACTTGTCGCGGTTCTAACAAAGTGTTCTCACGACCAGAAAAGCGGCAAGCAAAGAAGCAAGTGAGAGGCCTAATCAACGCGGCCGCCGTCAACCCTCTTGACCTCGTTCACCCTGTTCACAATGGGTGCGACGAGGGCCTTGAGTGCGTCAAGATCAGCATCCGCCGGCAACCTCCTAAGGACGTTGGTGAGGTTGAGGCCTGGGTTGCAGAAGGCCACCTTCACCAGCACCTTCTCCAAAACTCCGGCACAGATTGAGCGCGACTCGTCGGCCAGCTGCTTTGGGATCCTTTCCCGGAGTTGCTGGAGCGCCGTCGCCACACCCTTGAAGAATATAGTGAGCTTGGCACTGGGCTGGAGGTTCTCGTCGGAGGAGCACTCGAAGCCCGCCAAGTCCAGCTGCGCTAGCTCATCGTTGATCACTGCAACGATGTTGACGTGGCCCTCCGTCCAGAGCTCCACCGTAGCCCTGAAGGTGTTTTGAGTCTCGGCGGCCCTCGTCAACAGCTCCTCGTTGCCCTTGATCTCTTTCTTCAAATCCTCCTCGCGCTTCTTGGCGCCTTCCAGCGTCTCGGTCAGCGTAGCCAGCTTTAGCTCCAGATCAGCATTTGAGTCCTTGGCGGCGTTCAGTTCCCTGCCCTTATTGGCGAGCTGAACTTGCAGATCACCATGAGCGAGGGCGTCCTTCTCGCGCTCGCGCTGGAGCGCGGCAACCTCCTCATTCTTCCCTTTCAGATCAGCCTCCAGCTGCGCCATTTTCACCTCCAGTTCCTGCTTGGCGGCCTCGACGGCCGCGGCAGCGTCCTTCGCCTCCTTGAGTGCTCCGCCAAGCGACTGCTCACGCGCGGCAAGTTCATCCTCGTAGCTGTCCAGATTGACTTTCCGCTGCGTCAGTTCACCTTCCCGGGTGGACAGATCCTCAGCGGCAAGCCTCTGTTGCTCCTCTGCCTCAGCCTTCTCGAGGAGAAAGGCCTTCTTCACCTCGGCAAGCTGCGCCCTCTCCTCCGCGATGGATCGGAGGGCCTCTTGGTTGCGGCTCTGGAGCTCCTCCGCGTGTTTCTCTATGTCCGCTCCCGCCTGCGCGACAAGCGCTTCCCGAGATTCTAGCTTCGCTTGCCGGGCGCGGTAGAGCGACACCAACCTCCGGAGCAGCTGCTCCTCCTCAGACTCGCCGCTGCTGCTGCTTGGCGCGTCAACCACCGTCAACCCAGCGGAGGCGAGCACCTCTCCATCAAAAGCCTCTCCCTCGAACGGCGCCCTGGAGCTTGACGCCCAGGGAAGCTTGATGAAGACACCGTCGCCGACCTTCAGGTAGGCGCCGGGCTGGGGCTCTTTGGAGCCTGGCGCAGCGTCAGCGGCGGAGGGATCGGCGGTCGGCGTAGCGCCTTGCGCTCCTGCGGCCCCCGGGTCGTCAGTGCGACCGCCAGATCCCTCGCCAGCTCCTGCGCCGGTAGCCTTGGCGGCCTCTTCGTCGGCAGGATCGTCAGTGCCGGTCTCTTCTTCAGGGGCAGCGGTCTCATCAGTATTGCCGCGCCCGTCCTCCTCACCAGTGGCCTCAGTCTCCATCGGCTCCGTGGAGGGAGGATCTGAAGACAGGAAGAGGGAGAAAAAGTCAAGCAAATATCCAAAAAGAAGAAGATCAGAAGAAGAAAAACCCAAGGGAAGTTTTCTGGCAAGAAGGATTACCTGTGCTGGGCTCCGTAATCATGGGCTCCACCACCGGGGGATCGTTAGTCCCGTCCCTTGCCGGGGAACTGCCCCTTGCCAGGGACCTCTCCCTTGCCGGAGAGCGCTCCCTCGTCGGGGAATCATCCCTTGGCGGTGTAGTGGAGGCAGATAGCACTTCGGGAGCGGCCTCTGGTTGTTCCTGGTGAACCTGTTCTGCTCCTACACAAGTAAACCGACAATCAAGATATCAACAAGGAAAGAGCACCCATGCGCGCCCCACAACAGGAAGTGAATAAGTACTTACACTGGGGGCTGCGCTGGGGGCTGCGCTGGGGGCTGCCTCGAGGAGAGATTGGCGGGTCCGTCAAGGTAGTCTCGGACTCATCCTCTGTAGCCACAGTGTGATCGTCCTCGATGACAACCACGGAGACCTTGGCCCTCTTCGCCGCCCTCTCGACCAGAGTCCTGAAACAGAACAAGGTTCAGAGAGAGGCAGATCAGATACAAAACAAGAAAACAGCAAGAAACGAAGAAGTATAAGTACAGCAAGGAGAAAGTCTTACTCCTCCTCCTCTTCTTCCTCCTCGTCGGAGCTGAGCGCGGAAAGGTCGAAGTTCGGTGCCCTTTCTGCGCGACGAGGCGGAGGAGTAGGCTCCCTTGGACGCTTGGCGGGTGCTGCAGCGGGATCGGAAGTGGCGGACCGAGAAGACCCCGCTCCAGTTGCGGTGCAGCGTGAGGCGCTCCGACAGCAACGGTGCTTGCCGCGGTGGAGCGTGTCCCGCGGTGCGGCAGCTGTGGGCCCGTCTGCCGCCCTGCTGTGTCTCCGGTCCTGTGGAGGCGCCGTCTTGGCTGAGCTGGGGGCTGCACGGAGGGCTCCGCTCGCGGCAAGTTGCTTGAGGACGCCTGGCCACTTGCGCCCCCAGCGGGCTCGCTCGCTTCGGCTTCGGGCTCTCCCTCGCCAATGACCTCCCCGACAAGCTCCTGTCGGTCGGCAAGGCTTGCCGCTTCGGCCGCCTCTGCCTCCTCCAACGTGAAACCAAACTCGCCCGCGGCGGCGGCTGCCGCCGCCTCCTCCGCCCTGGTGGCGATGTACCGCAGCTCCTCATCAGTGGTGTCGCGGGTGAGAAGCTTCTGCTCGTCGGCGTGGACCGCTACCTCCACCAGGTTGTCGAAGAATTGCCGCACAACCTCGTCGGAGGGCTCCCGCCAAGTTGGGATAATCCCATGCGAGTCGCACTCCGGCATCATTGCGCGGATGCGATCGAGCTGGGAGTTGTTGCACAATGGGACGACCCCCTGCGGCAGCCTGAACCACTCGGGATGGTTGGAGTCGTACTTGAACAATTCCTTAAGCATCCCATCCAACTCCAAGACAGTGAAGTTAGAATTGAGGCCTGGACGCAGCCTCATGATATCTTCCGGGCCCCCGAACAGCCAGGCGGGCCTCCCCCTCTCCTGTAGAGGGGCGATGCGGCGGCGGAGGAAGTCCGCGCCAACGGCCCCTACAGTGAGCCCGGCAAGCCTGAGCCGCAGAATCCGGGTGGTGGCGATCTTCAGTCTAGCATCGTCCGCCGCCAGGGCGCTCCAATCTCCGCCACGCACTACTCGGGCTTGGCGCAGGTTGGTGAATGGCTGCGGATCCGCGTCAACAATCCAACACCACTCCGCTCTCCACTCATCCCATTTGCTACGGAGTTCCCCATCCAGATACGTCTCCTTCTTGCCGGCTCTCGAGATCCAGGCGATCCCGCCGGCTAAGGGCTCTCCTTTCTCGACCCGGGGCATGAAGTAGTGGCGGAAGAGGGCTACGTTTGGGTGGATTCCAACGAAGTTCTCGCAAAGATGCGCGAACACCGCCATGGTCAGGACGGCGTTGGGGGTAAAATCGAGAAGATGGAGGCCGTATGTGTTCATGACATCGCAAAAGAAATCGGAAAAAGGCGGGCAGAGCCCGCAATAGAAGAACAAGGGAAAGAAGTAGTATCCCCTTGGGCATCAATCTGAAGTGGAAGCTTCGGCGGAGAGTACCTGCGTGAGCGGATGCGCCCGCGTCTCCGTCGACCAGAACAGATAGAACCACTCCCGCAGCGCCTTTGCAGTGAGCTCAGGGGGGAAAAGTGCTCGCTCCTTGCGCATCGCCTCAAGCCGCAGCGCCTCGGCGGACTTCACGCCCTTCCCGGCCTTCGGAGCCATGGCGGAGGTGGTGGGGGAGACCGACGGCGCTGGTAGCGACGGCGGCGACGGGAGCGGAATGCTGCTCTCTCTTTCGGCTTTGGGAAGCGGGAGGGAGCGGCGGAGCTTTCTGAGGAAGAAACTGCAAGTTGCGAAGGTGGGGGAACGGCCTCTGTTTCCCCTGCTTATAAGGAGGAAGAGGCGAACGTTACGCCTTTTTCGATTAAAGAAACCGCCCACGTCCTCTCCCACGACGCCGTGATCGACGCGTGCCGTTACGGGAGGGCGCGGTGGATGCGGAGTTAGATTTGACATGACCCAGGCCCGCACGTGCCCGTGCCCTGTTTTGGGCCTGGCCCAACAACGCTCGGCACCGTGTGTGGCCCAGGCCCGGGGGCTCCTATCGGTGTACTAGAGTAGGGGTACCCTAGTATCCCGAACTTGTGCACGGGCAGTTGCAGCGTCCCGCGGCAAGGCTTGCCGGACGACCGCCAGGGTCCTCCGGTGGTTCCTTTGGAGCCATTCAAGAACAAAGTATTTTAACTGAGAAGACAAGGCCCCGGCAAGAGGAGCTTGCCGGGAAGAGACAAGGCCCCGGCAAGAGGAGCTTGCCGGGAAGGCCAACCAAGGCATTTTCAAGAAACTTGCCGTGACGCACCGCGCGTCCCGGCAAGACCCCGGCGAGCGACAAGCTTCCGGGCGCGGCAAGACAACGACCGTGGCAAGATACTTGTCGCGGCGAAGCCGTCCCTCTGCGCCCACGCTCCAGCGCACCCGACGACGTGTCGCCGCAGGATCGCTCCTGGCGCACGTGGCGGGTGGTTGTGCAGCCAAGCGGTGCGAGGTGGCAAGAAGAGATGACGAGAAGGCCATCGTGGCAAGCGGTGGCGCCCCTCATGGTCGCTTTTATGCACTGTTTGGGCGACGCAGACGGGCATTAAATGCTTTTGTCCCCTGCCGTCAGAGTTAGGTAGGATACACTGTAGGTAACAGTTGTACCCACCTCCATTTTTACATTTGTACCCTTGCCTGCGTTGCCACCTGTCGGTGACCCCTTTAGCCTATAAAAGGAGGCCCATGCGCAACGTAGAGCGGGTTCGACTCTTTCGAAACTACGGAACGCTCACGCTCTCGAGCAAGAACACAATACAAACACAAAGCAGCAGTAGGAGTTTTATCTCTCCGGAGAGCTCCGAAGCTGGGTAAAACCGCTCGTGCGCTCGCCTCGATCTGCTCTTCGTGCGGCCTCCGCTCCCTGCCGGACCGAGAAGGGGCCCTTGCCCCATAGGTGTTCGTTTCCCACGACAAGAGATGTTTCAATGTCTCACTCCGTGAGTTGATACTGAGTTGTTCGATCTTCGAGAAGATCGATCCTTCTAGAGTTTTTCTTTTCCTCTCGTTGTCATGTTAGTTGGAGTTCTCAGAGCAAGACATCGAGACAATGATGGTGATTGAATCAATGTTCTTAAGAAGTGCAACCAGGATTGTGAAGATTGTGTTAGTTTGCGTTCCCCCTTCATCTTACCCTACGCTTGAATCTCGGGACGAGATTCTCGTTTAGTGGGGGTGAGTTGTCACAACCCTGGTCAGTGCATGCATTAGAGTGTTTGCATCATGTTTAAACTTGAAAGAAACTTGAAATGGGGATTGGTTAAACCCTAGCACCAAATGAATCAACTAGGTTCGAATAAATATATTTTCAATAACCCAAAATGTCTTTAGAAAAGTTCATGATTTTTGATAAAGGTGAAAACCTCTGCCAAAAATGGTGCACATATTTCTAGGCCATTCTGGATTTTTGAATTAAATCATATGTTATTTGCATTTGGGCATTTAAATGTTACATAATATTTTAAATGTCCAAATATTCATGAACTAAAATGTTTACTGTTGGAAATAATCCAAACAGTAGCCTCAACCAGTTGCATGAATTTTGAGCTTGTTTTAGTATTTTTAATAAAGCCCTAAAGATTATAGAAAATAGAAAACTGAAAGTATTAGAAAAGAAGAGAGAGAAGGACTTACCTGGGCTCACCTGTGCAGCCACCTGGCGGCCCAAGTGGTCGGCCCAGCCCACCAGGCCACCCCCTCCTATCGTCTTCCTCCCCCTCGCCCCAAAGCAGCTCCGTGGTGAGCGCTGACGTCGTCGTGGCCTCCTCCCTGCCTGATTCCCCCTCCCTTGCCCTTCTAGCGATGCCACGGGGACGCCCCGTGATCCCTCTCTCCTCTCCCTCGCTCCCTGGTCTCTCTCCTCCTCTCTAGCTCCTCCCCGAGCTCCATCCGAGAGCAACCGTCGCTGCCGCTCGCCGTTGCCGCTCCCAGAGCTGCCCCGTCGCCCCCTGTCCGTGGCCAGAGGCCCCACCTCGTCTGCCCCGTCCTCTCCGTCGACACACGCAACCGCAAGAGCCCACAGCATCGTCCCCGCCGCCTTCATTGCCGCTTCTGTCCGGCGATCGCCACAGTCGATTTGTCATCCTCAGTGCATCCCCGACCTCGCTCTCGCGCCCGTCGACCTAACTGTGAGCCCCTGCACCTCTCACCCCTCTTCCCATCGATGCGTTCCTCCTCTAACTGCCGCCCGTGAGTAACCAAGCGCCGTCGTCCGCCATGGCCAGCGAGCCCGCGCTCCCGAGCCTCTCCTGCTCGCTCCAGGGGCACTAACATACTCCTAGCGCCTCCAGGAGGCTGTCTAGCCACCCCGCTTGCTCGCTCGAGCGCTGCAGCCACGTCCCCGCTTCTGCCCGAGCTCCGACCGCCGCCTTTGTGCTCGCCGTCGTCATCTCCGACGACCTCGAGGCCTCCCGATCGCTTTGCTAGACGCGGTCAAGCACGGGCTACCTCCTGGTGGCCTTCGCGCGTCCAACCGCCGCCTATAGCTCAAGTCCGGCGAGTTGCCACTGCAGTTTTGGTCGTCGCCAGCGAAACTCCGGCGACTGCCGGCATGGAGATCATTAGGCCCTAACCCAGCCAGCTAAACACCCTAGCAGCCACTGACAGTGGGTCCTACCCCTGGTCAAATCCTAGTCAGCGTTGGGTTTGACCGGGATTAGTCCATGTGTCACTGGCCTGTGGACCCCACACGTCAGGTTTGACCTAGACTAGCCCCATTGACCTGCTGACGCAATGATGATGTCATGTTGACATAGTAAATAGTTTCTGTATTTAAAATAATTTAGAAATTCTAGAAAACGTCCAAAACTTCTAAAATTCATAGAAATTCAACCATAACTCAGAATGAAATAAGTTATATATGAAAAATGATCAGAAAAATCCAATCTATCCATCTGTACTGGTTTCATGCATGATTAAACAACTTATCCTTGTTGTTTAGTGCAAAACATGATAAAGCACTAATTAAGTTCATAGTTTGAGTTTGGGGTTGAACCTTTGGTTCAAAATGACTCCAACCCATCTGGTTTTAGTTGCATTAGCTCAACCACAACATATCGCCATGTCATGATCATGCATCATATTGTGCATTGCATTGATTGTGTTTCCTTCTTTGTTGCCGGTATTTGACCAGGGTGCGATCGGAACCACCCTTGTCCGCCAGGGTGAAGAGTTATATCATCTTCAGAAGTGCCAGGCAAGCAAAACCCCCTTGTTCATTCCGATGCAATCCCACTCTCTCGCTCCTACTCTCTTTTACTGCATTTAGGACAACAACGATTCATCTGTTACTTGTTGCGGTAGTTGAACCCCCTTTTCCTCTGCATGACCTGTCATTACCATAGTAAATAGATGAAACCCACTAGCATGAGTAGGAGTTGTTTGAGCCCTGTTGTGCTTACTCATTCATGCTTGTTTGTCATGCCTGCTACTGCTTAGAGTTGAGTCAGGTCTGATTCATCGGGGATGAATTGGAATGGTGATGAACATGTCCTACTGTGTGTGAGCTAAGTGTGTGAACACGATTTGGTAAAGGCAGCGGTGAGAGGCCATGTAGGAGTACATGGTGGGTTGTCTCATTGAAGCCGTCCTCAGGAACTGAGTTTTGTTTTTGTGATCCATGAACAACGACTACCACACGTTGGGCCCTGAAATATGACCCCGCTCGACTTATTAACCGCCCATGTCCTCTGTCCAGGAGTTGCAAGTAGTTTCTGGTGTTTGTAGTTGCTGGAGGCTGTGCGCAGCGCTGACCCGAGGGGTGGGCTGTGATGCGGTAGGCACGTGGACGGGTATGTCGGGCGTCCGTTTGGTGTCGTGGAACCCTGTACACATCATTCGGGGTCATATGTGGAAACCTCGGCCGGACTCCCTGCGGATGGAACCTGAATAGGCGATAAACCTGTACTAGAGACTTGTGTGGTTAGTTAGGTCGTTGTCTACACCCACGTCGGCTTTCGCTTGAAGTCTGCCGAGCACATGTCGTGTGCAGACGCTAAGTGGTGGAAACATGTGTGAAGAAGTACACCCCTGCAGGGTTATAAATGATCTATTCGAATAGCCGCGTCCGCGGTAAAGGACCTCTGGGTTGCCTATACAGTTCATAGGCAAGTGAAAGTGGATACTCTAAAATACGCAAGATAAGCGTGAGCGCTATGGATGGCATTCTCATAGGGAGACGGGAGCGAATCCATAGTGGTGTGTTGATATGGTGAATATGTGGACTCATGTGCACCACCTTAAAAGAGTTACTTGCAGTCGTAGTTCAGGTTAGCCACTGAGTCAAAGCTGGCTTGCTGCAGTTAAACCCCACCATCCCCTTTGTTGATAATGATGCATATGTAGCTAGTTCTGATGTAAGTCTTGCTGGGTACATTTGTACTCACGTTTGCTTAATTTATTTTTTTGCAGAGAGACTCCAGTCTCGCTAGTAGTTCCGCGTGGACTTCGACATTTAGCTTGTTACCTCAGCTACGATCTTGTGCCCTCGGCAGGATCTGGTAGATAGTCAGGCTTCTCAACCCTTTTCATTTGTAGTTGTCTATACTCAGACATGTTAAGCTTCCGCATGTGCTTTTGGTTTGTATGCTCTGAATGTTGGGTCATGATACCCATGATTGTAATACTTGGCTTCTCGGAGTCTATTGAATAAATACTTGTGTTGTAGAGTCATGTTGTGATGCCATGTTGTATTTGCACATATCGAGCATATTGTGTGTATGATTATTGAAATGCTTGGTATGTGTGGGATCCGACAACCTAGTTGTTTATTCTTGGTAGCCTCTCTTACCGGGAAATGTCTCCTAGTGCTTCCACTGAGCCATGGTAGCTTGCTACTGCTCTGGAACACTTAGGCTGGCCGGCATGTGTCCTTCTTCATTCTTGTGCCTGTCCCTTCAGGGAAATGTCACGCATTGTTCCTTTAAGTCCCTGTAGCTTGCTACGACTTGGGTTCATGCGTTGTTGATCGACACGTTCCTTGCTGGGTCATGTATGCCTGTCCCCTTAAGTTAGCGCCACCTTGGGTTTACGATTAGTCATGTTGGCCCGGGTTCTTTGTCATATGGATGCTAGAAGCACTATCATATACGTGAGCCAAAAGGCGCAAATGGTCCCGGGCCAGGTAAGGTGGCATGCACCCGTGGGAATACCGTGCGTTAGGCCGCAAAGTGATATGATGTGTTTCATGCTAGATCGGTGTGACTTAGAATCGGGGTCCTGAGAGCAAATTCCTCAAATATGCACATCTTTAGGGGGAATTCTTCTATATCTTGCAATCAAATTCCTCAATTCTTAGCACTTTAGATTGGTATGTTTATCCCATTGAAAGCTTAACCTATTTGTCATCAATCACCAAAAAGGGGGAGATTGTAAGTGCATCTAGTGCCCCTTTGTGATTTTTGTGTATTGAAGACTTATAGGTTAAGGGACTAATATGTTTGTGAGTGTACACAGGCTCTATAAGTCGATGAGGAGTTTGATATTTACGATGAAAGTCGACCCCTAAAAATGTATGTCTTCAGCTGAAGACTTTAGTTCTCCTGAAGATTTTGAAAGTGAAGAAATTGGTGTGACCTTGAAGACATGGATATTCATGCGAGGATTATGAAGCGTGAAGACTTTTGTTTTCGTAGTTTCATTTTCTCTTTTTTGAGTCATAGGAAACACAGTACTGTTAAAGGGGGTCGAGGTAATACTAAGGAAACTGATTTCCATGTGATGCTCATCTCAAAATCCTACACCTACCCAATCCTTCCGAGTGAAGCCATTGAAAATCTCATATCAGTTCAGTCAATTTCTTTAGTGATAGAGATGAAGATCTTCTGGTCTATGAGGAATTTGTTCTGACTGAGGAGTTAGGAATTCGTGAGTGCGAATTGCCTACATAGTGAGGAACATGATAGCCCTGAGGAATTTGAACCTCATATTTCCTACTGTTGTTGTGCTACGCGCGAACTGTTAAAATATCTACCCACCTAACAGTCATATCATTGAAGGGCATTTATGTCTTAGCATGTCGGCCTGCTCCCTAAGCTATAAATAGCCACCCCCTACAACAACTAGCTGGTTGGCTGCTCCGAGAGAAACTGACACTTGTCATTGAGAGCATCCCATCCTCCGAGGACTTTGAGCGAAAATCATCAAGTGAGGAAAACCCAAAACCCAAACCCAAACACCTAGAAACCCAAAGTGATTGAGCATCACTGAAGAGATTGTTCCTATGTGAAACCGACGCTTGTTACCTTTGAGGACTGTGTATCCTCTAGACGGTTAGACGTCATGGTCTGAGCATCCAAGAGGAATTGTGGATCGCCGAGTGACCAAGTCTTTGAAGGTTTGGAAGTCACCTGAAGACTTACCACGAGTGATTGGGTGAGGTCTGTGTGACTTTAACTCAAGGAGAATATGGTGAGGACTGTGTGTCCAGGACTGTGTGTCCTCGAGTTTAAATACTCAGCTGCTCCAACCAGATGTACAATTGTCACAGCAGTTGGAACTGGTCTACCAAATCATTGTCTTCACCAAGCCAACTGGTTCTATTTCATCAACCCTTTCATTTCCTCATTCATGTGTTGATGGACCTGATCATTACTGTTTGAAGACTTTGACTAAAGACTTTCTCTGATTCCTCAATCTAATTCTTTAGTCACATAGTCTTCAGCCTGCTTATCCTGTTTTCACGCTATCTGTACTCTGTGCTTGTTTTCATTTCATCATGATGACTATGTTCTTGCTCTGTTATGCTTATACCCGAGTACTTATTCCGCTGCTAGTGTGTCATTGCTTATGAATTTCTTCACCTAGAAATTCCTCAGTGACGAATTTGTAAAAATCGCCTATTCACCCTCCTCTAGTCGATATAACGCACTTTCAATTTCTCCACAACATTTTGGGTTGGATGCGGTCGTACTTAGACTAAAACTATACACACACATCCATTTACTTCTTACACCCATTGATATTTTTTCTTGTTTGGACGATGGGTATGGATGGATGGATCGGACCGTCATAAGCATTAATGTCACTCACTATTTGTGTTGCACTCTGATGATCGTAGTAACAAACAATGCGTATATGTATATGTTTATATTTACACTTGATCTCAACCAGTATTTGAAATTGTTATTGTTGGGGAACGTAGTAATTTCAAAAAATTTCCTACGCACACGCAAGATCATGGTGATGGTATAGCAACGAGAGGGGAGAGTGTTGTCCACGTACCCTCGTAGACCGTAAGCGGAAGCGTTAGCACAACGCGGTTGATGTAGTCGTACGTCTTCACGATCCGACCGATCCAAGCACCGAACGTACGGCACCTCCGAGTTCAGCACACGTTCAGCTCGATGACGATCTCCGGGCTCTGATCCAGCAAAGCTCCAGAGATGAGTTTCGTCAGCACGACGGCGTGGTGACGATGATGATGTTCTACCGGCGCAGGGCTTCGCTAAACTCCGCGACGATATGACCGAGGTGGAATATGGTGGAGGGGGGCACTGCACACGGCTAAGGGACGATCCGTAGATCAACTTGTGTGTCTATGGGGTGCCCCCCCCCCCCGCCCCCGTATATAAAGGAGCCAGGGGGGAGGAGGCGGCCGGCCAAGGAGGGTGCGCGAAGGGGGGAGTCCTAGTCCCACCGGGAGTAGGACTCCCTTCTTTCCTAGTTGGAATAGGAGAAAGGGGAAAGAGGAGGAAGAGGGGAAGGAAAGGGGGGGGGCGCCACCCCCCTTCCCTTGTCCTATTCGGACTAGGAAAGGGAGGGGGCGCGGCCCCCTCCTGCCTCCTTCCCTCTTCTCCCTCGAGGCCCATGTAGGCCCAATAACCCCCCGGGGGGTTCCGGTAACCTCCCGGTACTCCGGTAAAATGCCGATTTCACCCGGAACGATTCCAATGTCCAAATATAGGCTTCCAATATATCGATCTTTATGTCTCGACCATTTCGAGACTCCTCGTCACGTCCGTGATCACATCCGGGACTCAGAACAAACTTCGGTACATCAAAACTTATAAACTCATAATAAAACTGTCATCGTAACGTTAAGCGTGCGGACCCTACGGGTTCGAGAACTATGTAGACATGACCTAGAACTATTCTCGGTCAATAACCAATAGCGGAACCTGGATGCCCATATTGGTTCCTACATATTCTACGAAGATCTTTATCGGTCAAACCGCATAACAACATACGTTGTTCCCTTTGTCATCGGTATGTTACTTACCCGAGGTTTGATCGTCGGTATCCAATACCTAGTTCAATCTCGTTATCGGCAAGTCTCTTTACTCGTTCGGTAATGCATCATCCTGTAACCAACTCATTGGTCACATTGCTTGCAAGGCTTATAATGATGTGCACTACCGAGAGGGCCCAGAGATACCTCTCCGACAATCGGAGTGACAAAACCTAATCTCGAAATACGCCAACTCAACATGTACCTTCGGAGACACCTATAGTACTCCTTTATAATCACCCAGTTACGTTGTGACGTTTGGTAGTACCGAAAGTGTTCCTCCGGTAAACGGGAGTTGCATAATTCTCATAGTTACAGGAACATGTATAAGTCATGAAGAAAGCAATAGCAGTATATTAAACGATCAAGTGCTAGGCTAACGGAATGGGTCATGTCAATCACATCATTCTTCTAATGATGTGATCCCACTAATCAAATGACAACACATGTCTATGGTTAGGAAACATAACCATCTTTGATTAATGAGCTAGTCAAGTAGAGGCATACTAGTGACTATATGTTTGTCTATGTATTCACACATGTATCATGTTTCCGGTTAATACAATTCTAGCATGAATAATAAACATTTATCATTATATGAGGAAATAAATAATAACTTTATTATTGCCTCTAGGGCATATTTCCTTCAGTCTCCCACTTGCACTAGAGTCAATAATCTAGATTACATAGTAATGATCTTAACACCCATGGAGTCTTGGTACTGATCATGTTTTGCTCATGAGAGAGGCTTAGTCAACGGGTCTGCAACATTCGGATCCGTATGTATCTTGCAAATCTCTATGTCTCCCACTTGGACTTGGTCCCGAATGGAATTGAAGCGTCTCTTGATGTGCTTGGTCCTCTTGTGAAATCTGGATTCCTTTGCCAAGGCAATTGCACCAGTATTGTCACAGAAGATCTTCATTGGTCCCGATGCACTAGGTATGACACCTAGATCGGAAATGAACTCCTTCATCCAGACTCCTTCATTTGCTGCTTCAGAAGCAGCTATGTACTCCGCTTCACATGTAGATCCCGCCATGACGCTTTGTTTAGAACTGCACCAACTTACAGCTCCACCGTTTAATAAAAACACGTATCCGGTTTGTGATTTAGAATCGTCCGGATCAGTGTCAAAGCTTGCATCGACGTAACCATTTACGACGAGCTCTTTGTCACCTCCATATACGAGAAACATATCCTTAGTCCTTTTCAGGTACTTCAGGATGTTCTTGACCGCTGTCCAGTGATCCACTCCTGGATTACTTTGGTACCTTCCTGCCAAGCTTATTGCTAAGCATACGTCAGGTCTGGTACACAGCATTGCATACATGATAGAGCCTATGGCTGAAGCATAGGGAACATCTTTCATTTTCTCTCTATCTTCTGCTGTGGTCGGGCATTGAGTTTGACTCAACTTCACACCTTGTAGCACGGGCAAGAACCCTTTCTTTGCCTGATCCATTTTGAACTTTTTCAAAATTTTGTCAAGGTATGTGCTTTGTGAAAGTCCTATTAAGCGTCTTGATCTATCTCTATAGATCTTGATGCCCAATATGTAAGCAGCTTCACCGAGGGCTTTCATTGAAAAACTTTTATTCAAGTATCCCTTTATGCTATCCAGAAATTCTATATCATTTCCAATTAATAATATGGCATCTACATATAATATCAGAAATGCCACAGAGCTCCCACTCACTTTCTTGTAAATACAGGCTTCTCCAAAAGTCTGTATAAAACCATATGCTTTGATCACACTATCAAAACGTTTATTCCAACTCCGAGATGCTTGCACCAGTCCATAAATGGATCGCTGGAGCTTGCACACTTTGTTAGCACCTTTTGGATCAACAAAACCTTCTGACTGCATCATATACAACTCTTCTTCTAGAAATCCATTCAAGAATGCAGTTTTGACATCCATTTGCCAAATTTCATAATCATGAAATGCAGCAATAGCTAACATGATTCGGACAGACTTAAGCATCGCTACGGGTGAGAATGTCTCATCGTAGTCAACCCCTTGAACTTGTCGAAAACCTTTCGCAACAAGTCGAGCTTTATAGACAGTTACATTACCATCGGCGTCAGTCTTCTTCTTAAAGATCCATTTATTCTCAATGGCTTGCCGATCATCGGGAAAGTCAACCAAAGTCCATACTTTGTTTTCATACATGGATCCCATCTCAGATTTCATGGCTTCTAGCCATTTTGCGGAATCTGGGCTCATCATCGCTTCCTCATAGTTCGTAGGTCATCATGGTCAAGTAACATGACTTCCAGAATAGGATTACCGTACCACTCTGGTGCGGATCTTACTCTGGTAGACCTACAAGGTTCAATAGAAACTTGATTTGAAGTTTCATGATCAATATCATTAGCTTCCTCACTAATTGGTGTAGTTGTCACAGGAACCGGTTCTTGTGATGAACTACTTTCCAATAAGGGAGTAGATACAGTTATCTCATCAAGTTCTACTTTCCTCCCACTCACTTCTTTCGAGAGAAACTCCTTCTCTAGAAAGGATCCAATTTTAGCAACGAAAATCTTGCCTTCAGATCTGTGATAGAAGGTGTACCCAATAGTTTCTTTTGGGTATCCTATGAAGACACATTTCTCCGATTTGGATTCGAGCTTATCTTGTTGAAGTTTCTTCACATAAGCATTGCAGCCCCAAACTTCAAGAAACGACAACTTTGGTTTCTTGCCAAACCATAGTTCATAAGGTGTCGTCTTAACGGATTTTGATGGTGCCCTATTTAACGTGAATGCGGCCGTCTCTAAAGCATAACCCCAAAACGATAGCGGTAAATCAGTAAGAGACATCATAGATCGCACCATGTCTAGTAAAGTACGATTACGACGTTCGGACACACCATTTCATTGTGGTGTTCCGGGTGGCGTGAGTTGTGAAACTATTCCGCATTGTTTCAAGTGCAGACCAAACTCGTAACTCAAATATTCTCCTCCACGATCAGATCGTAGAAACTTTATTTTCTTGTTACGATGATTTTCCACTTCACTCTGAAATTCTTTGAACTTTTCAAATGTTTCAGACTTGTGTTTCATTAAGTAGATATACCCATATCTGCTTAAATCATCTGTGAAGGTGAGAAAATAACGATATCCGCCACGAGCCTCAACATTCATTGGACCATGAACATTAGTATGTATGATTTCCAACAAATCAGTTGCTTGCTCCATAGTTCCGGAGAACGGCGTTTTAGTCATCTTGCCCATAAGGCACGGTTCGCAAGTACCAAGTGATTCATAATCAAGTGAATCCAAAAGCCCATCAGTATGGAGTTTCTTCATGCGCTTTACACCAATATGACCTAAACGGCAGTGCCACAAATAAGTTGCACTATCGTTATCAACTCTGCATCTTTTGGTTTCAACACTATGAACATGTGTATCACTACTATCGAGATTCAACAAAAATAGACCACTCTTCAAGGGTGCATGAACATAAAAGATATTACTCATATAAATAGAACAACCATTATTCTCTGATTTAAATGAATAACTGTCTCGCATCAAACAAGATCCAGATATAATGTTCATGCTCAACGCTAGCACCAAATAACAAATATTTAGGTCTAAAACTAATCCCGATGGTAGATGTAGAGGTAGCGTGCCGACCGCGATCACATCGACTTTGGAACCATTTCCCACGCGCATCGTCACCTCGTCCTTAGCCAATCTTTGCTTAATCCGTAGTCCCTATTTCGAGTTGCAAATATTAGCAACAGAACCAGTATCAAATACCCAGGTGCTACTACGAGCATTAGTAAGGTACATGTCGGTGTCAAAACCGGCGGATCTCGGGTAGGGGGTCCCGAACTGTGCGTCTAGGCGGATGGTAACAGGAGACAAGGGACACGATGTTTTACCCAGGTTCGGGCCCTCTTGATGGAGGTAAAACCCTACGTCCTTCTCGATTAATATTGATAATGTGTATTACAAGAGTGGATCTACCACGAGATCAAGGAGGCTAAACCCTAGAAGCTAGCCTATGGTATGATTGTTGTAATGGAGGTTATGTCCTACGGACTAAAGCCCTCCAGTTTATATAGACACCGGATAGGGCTAGGGTTACACAGAGTCGGTTACAATGGTAGGAGATCTACATATCCGTATTGCCAAGCTTGCCTTCTACGTCAAGGAAAGTCCCATCCGGACACGGGACGGAGTCTTCAATCTTGTATCTTCATAGTCTTGGAGTCCGGCGGACGATGATAGTCCGGCTTCCGGACACCCCCTAGTCCAGGACTCCCTCAGAAGCCCCTGAACCTGGCTTCAATGACGATGAGTCCGGCGCGCATAATGTTCGGCATTGCAAGGCGGGTTCCTCCTCCAAATAATCCATAGAAGATTGTGAACACCAAGATAGTGTCCGGCTCTGCAAAATAAATTCCACATTCCACCGTAGAGAGAATAAAATGTACACAAGTTCAATCTGCTGACGTACTCCGTAGCATGACGTCACGCCACTACCAAGCCTTTACTTGAATCGTTTTTTATTATACCACCTCAGCGCGTTTAGCGAAGCGGTTTCCTTGGCACGTCTTGTCGAAGCAGAGATCGTGTTCCCCTTATTCCGGGATTCTCATCAATACGGACGTGGGTAACCCAACTGCGCCATTGATGGTGGCGCTTGGGAGATAAGCGAGTTTTACCAGGCTAGTGGGGACGCATAGTCTTCGCCCGCCTATATATAAGGGATAAGGATTCACCTTTTCACCTACGCCTTCTTCCTCCTTTGCTTATCCATCTCCGCGCACTCGAGCTCCAGCGCCCAAGTTCGCGCATCTCGTCTCAACCTTCTCCGACCATGTCCGGAGCGGGAGGCAAGTGGTTGGCCTCCACCATTAAGGAGGAGCACATCACAAAGCTGCGCAGCGCCGTATACCTTTCCGGCGACATCGCGCACCGGCTGCCCGACGAGGGGCAGCTCATCCCCACCCCCAGGCCCCATGAGAGGGTCGTTTTCCTTCCCCACTTCCTCCGCGGACTGGGCTTTCCACTTCACCCCTTTGTCCGGGGGCTCATGTTCTACTACGGCCTGGATTTCCATGATTTGGCGCCGAACTTCATCCTCAACATCTCGGCGTTTATCGTCGTGTGTGAGGCCTTCCTCCGCATCCAGCCCCACTTCGGCTTGTGGCTCAAGACCTTCAATGTCAAGCCGATGGTAGTGAAGGGCACTCAAGCAGAGTGCGGAGGCGCCATGTTGGGAAAGATGCCCAACGTCCTTTGGTTCGAAGGGGCCTTCGTGGAATCCGTCAAGGGGTGGCAGTCGGGGTGGTTCTATATCACTGAGCCGCGTGACCCTACGTGGGCTGCGGCCCCCGAGTTTAGATCTGGTATCCCTACGCAGTTCACCTCCTGGAAAGAGAAGGGCTTGCTGTGGGGTAATTCGAAGGAGCTGACGGGACTCCAAGCCTGTATCTAGAAGCTGGTGAACAAGAAGCTCAGGCTTGTTAACATGGTCCAAGTCATGCTCGTCCGCCGGATTCTCCCATGCCAAGAACGGGCATTCAATCTGTGGGAGTTCGATCCAGAACAGCACCAGGCGCTGAGCGGGCTCTTTGACACGACGTACGAAGGTGCCTGGAGGGTGCTGTTTAAGGGCGCCGAAGCCCCCGCATCCGCGAAGGAAGATCGCGGGTTTCACTCGCAGCGTCCAGCTGACGAGGTAAGTGATTCTACCCCTTTACGGGACACTTGTTGTTAATATTTCGACCCTAAGCGGGTTTTAATCTCCCTTTTCCTTTGACAGGAATGGATGAAGAAGGCCGAGCAGCTCATCTGCCCGGCTCCCATGCCAGAAGACCCAGTGGATGCCCGTCTAGCGGGGCTGTTGGTTTCGGCACCGCACGTGGTGCCGGAGAAGAAGGCCAAGAAGGTGGCCACGGGTACTCGAAAGAGTTCCCGTTTTCAGGTGTCCGACGACTCCGAGGCGGATTCCTCCCCGAAGATGAGGAGGAGGAAGAAGACTCTCCCCCAGAGGAGGGAGAGAGAAAGACGAAGGCTTCCCCAATAGGGGAGGCCGAAGGGTCCAAGAGGGGAAGAACTATTCCCCCGGACAGCTCTGCCAACACCAACGTTGGCGGCGACGAGTGGCCTTCAAGGGCCAGGCCTCCGACGAGATCGTAAGTATCCGGATTCCTGAACGATTTATAATCTCTCTTTTGTGTCACATAGTGTCCTTCTAATGCCGCATACTGCCTGCAGTCCGGCCGATGATGATCTCCCTGCTTCATCGAGCGGGTCATTGGCTCCGTCGGATGTGGATTCCATCCCGACTGCCTCCACCCCTCGCGCTGATGAGGACACCAAGGTGGGATCCCAGGAAGGGACCCATCGGGAGGAGAGGCGCCGCAAGGCAGCCTCCCGAACTTTGCGCCGGACTCCACACCGGAACCCGCAGTGGTTCCGGAGTCCGGCAAGCGGCCCCTTCGCAAGAAGGGCAAGACCGTGACGCCGGCGGCCTCCGTCCAACCGGAGACGCCGGACAACTTGCTGGAGGCGCTCCAAGGTGCTTCCATTGAGGAAGAACACCACACTGTTATGAGTGCGGTGATTCAAAAGGTTCAGCTCGCAAAGAGCGGGCTGACCGAAGCCTGCAGTAGCCTTCTAACAGGCTTTGAGGTAAGAAGTTAAAATTATGTAATGTAATACCGCATAGACAGTAGCCCCTGATGCTCAGTTCGGTGTTCGAAAAGAAAAGCCGGACTGAGGATCTAAAAAGATATGCGCAGGGTTGCTAAAAAGTATGTCAATATGGGTTTGCAGGCTGCGCTGCTGACCTCTGCCGCACTGACTGTGGAGGTCAGTGCATTGAAGCAGGATCTCGAGCGGTCCGAGCAAGAGCTCGGCCGTGCCAAGAAGTAGCTCGAGGACAAAGAAGGTGAGTAACACCACTTTGAATAGTTACCTTACAGAAAAGGATTTAGGTTGCAATAAGAGAATAACAAGGATAACATGGGTACTGCAGGGGCCACGAACGAGGTGGCACCCCTGAAGGAGGCTGTATCCGCGGCCGAACGCAATGCGGCCGCGGAACGGGCAGAGCGAGAGAGGCAGGAGGCGCGGGTGGCGGAGGTGCGGCAAGAGCTCCAGGCTCTCATGGAGAAGCATGAGAGTTTGGAGCGCGACTCAAAGACTCGAGAGTCCGAGCTCGCATCGGCTCTCGAAAGTGCCAAGTCCACCAAGGCCGAGGCCCGTAAGGCCCTTCAGGAGGTTGAGGATATGAAGAAAATAGCAGCGGGTAAGGCATTTTTTATGCAAAGCAAGCATGTTAATGTAAACTACCTGACACTTACCCGAATTCGGAGCTCTCCAGGGGCGTTTGCAGATCTGCCTCGCAGTGTGTCCGATGCCGCCGCATTCTACCGTGGCGAGGAGGGGAGCTCAATGGAGAAGGTCTTCTGGTCTCAGTACGCTGAGGCCGGCCATCCGGTGCCCCCTAGCGACCAGCTGAAGCAGCTGGTCGAGCTCCACAAGGTAGCTGAAGAAGCCATGAAGGGCCTCATAGTCCGGCTGTGGCCTGGACAGGCCATGCCTGGGAGCTACTTCGGCCTCGTGCAGCGGCTAGTGGATGCGTGCCCCTAGGTGGAGGTCATCAAGCGCTCCGCCTATATTGAAGGTGCTCGTCGGGCCCTTGCCCGCGCAAAGGTGCACTGGGGCAGGCTGGATGCGGAGAGGCTTATCACCGACGCGCTGCCAGCGGGCAAGGAGTATCGTACGTCTGAGATGTACTATAAGACTGTCCTGAAGGGTGCCCGCAAGATTGCGGATGAGTGCCCCAGAGATGTAATTATTGAGTAGACTCGCTATGTATTATCCTGTGCGCTAAAAACTTTGTTCATATGCGTGAAGCAACGCTTGTTTGATTTAAAATATTACCTTCTGTGCGGCCGTTTATAAAATCTGAGAGATGGCAAGTCGTCGGCTTCGGCCCCCAAGCCACGAGTGCTGGGGTGTTCGGGATAAACTTGAGCACTCTTGTTCCCATTATTGGGTCCATCTAGGGAGGAGCTCAACACAACGAACAAGGCAACCGGACTTATAATGCTTGAACACTCTCACTTAGCCATAGAATTCTATAATTTTAAATTTTGGCGAAGCCCCTAGTATTCGGAAGACCGAAATCGGGGCGCTATCCACGCCTTCGTCGGACATTATCCGGTACTTCGCTCGAAGCGGCATAAGTCTTTAAGGACTCGAAAAGACCTCTCGAACAGCGACCAGTCTCTCGCCTTATCATGACAGTCAGTTTTAGCTTTCTCCACTGAGGCGCTCGCCCAGCTCAACCGGGGCGCAATCGCAGTGGTTCTCCCAGTGCCACCTTAGCCGACAGAACGGAACGTAAGGCACCAAAACGTGGGAGCCGTGCAAACCCAACTATTGACCCAAGACATGATTCTGAGCCGATTCATATAGTGCTATAAGTTCGGGGTGCCGCACTTGTGAAAGTGTTCGGACTTATCACACCATAATGCGGGGAACATAAGCCCCTGGTGTGTTCGGCCGTACCAAAATATACGGGTGCAAAATGTCATTAGTGAACATATATGTAAAGTAATGCAATTACAGGCAAAAAGTGCTGCATTATTTATTCAAGGATACAAATAGTGCGGTAAGCAAGGGATTGGACTAAATAAACATGTCCCCCCTCCAGGGGTGGGCTGCGGACTGGTGTATATAATCGAATTTAATGCTCGTAATGGATACCACCTGAGTGTTCGTCGCAGCCTTTTTCCCTCCCTGGCTGTTGCATCGTGAGTTCGGCGGGTTCGCCGCTGGACAGGGCCTCTGGTGAACGGAGTCCTGTGTATGCAAAGAAGGAAAATAGAAAAGAAAAGAGAGACACACTTGTGAGCCCCTGGTGTGGTCGAGCCGCACTCTGGGTCTGTTGTGGTCGTGCCCCTCCCCCTAGGCCCATGGTATCTCCAGAGCGTAATGATGTACGCGGAGGGTTGGTCTTGCAATCATGCGAGGGCTGGGGTTGGGGCCGCATTGCTACGCGTGCTCGGAACGTGCTAGGTGGTCTTGGTTGATGTTGCTCCGGGCACGTTTGGTCGTGTCCGGCCGTTTAACGGCCGGACTCGAAAATTGCCTTAGAAGGCTGCTCTGTACTTCTGCCGCGAGAGCCGCTGTATGTTCCTCCGTTCGGAGGGAGCGTTCTGTATTTCCGTTGACCGTGATGACTCCACGAGGGCCTGACATCTTGAGCTTGAGGTATGCGTAATGCGGCACCGCGTTGAACTTTGCAAACGCGGTTCGTCCGAGCAGAGCGTGATAGCCGCTGCGGAACGGGACTATGTCGAAGATTAACTCCTCGCTCCGGAAATTGTCCGGGGATCCGAAGACCACTTCCAGTGTGACTGAGCCTGTACAATTAGCTTCGACACCTGGTATGACGCCTTTAAAGGTCGTCTTTGTAGGTTTAATCCTTGAGGGGTCTATGCCCATCTTGCACACTGTATCCTGATAAAGCAGGTTCAGGCTACTGCCGCCGTCCATCAGGACTCTCGTGAGGTGAAATCCATCGACGATTGGGTCTAAAACCAATGTGGCGAATCCGCCATGGTGGGTGCTAGTCGGATGGTCTCTTCGATCGAACGTGATCGGACAAGAGGACCATGGATTGAACTTCGGGGCGACTGGCTCCATCGCGTATATGTCCCTTAGTGCACGCTTCCGCTCCCTCTTGGGTATATGGGTTGCGTATATCATGTTTACCGTCCGCACTTGTGGGGGGAAACCCTTCTGTCCTCTACTGTTCGGCGGCCGGGTCCCTTCTTCGTCATCGCTGTGCAGCCCCTTGTCGTTGTTTTCGGCAATTAACTTGCCTGCCTGCTTAAATACCCAACAATCTTTGTTGGTGTGGTTAGCTGGCTTTTCGGGGGTGCCATGTATCTGGCATGAGCGGTCGAGTATTCGGTCCAAATTGGATGGACCCGGAGTGGTTCTTTTGAATGGCTTCTTCCGCTGACCGGGTTTAGAGCCTCGGAATCCGGCGTTGACTGTCGTATCCTCCTTATCGTCGCCGTTAACGCGGCGCTTGTTTTTGCTTCGACGTGACCTGCCGTTGTGGTCCTTAGTATCCGGACTGCCAGCATTTTTACTGAGGTTGTTGCTGCGAGCTAGCCAGCTATCCTCTCCCGCACAGAAGCGGGTCATTAGTGATGTGAGGGCTGCCATGGATTTCGGCTTTTCTTGTCCTAGGTGCGGGCTAGCCATTCGTCACGGATGTTATGTCTGAAGGCTGCGAGGGCCTCTGCATCCGGACAGTCGATGATTTGATTTTTCTTTGTTAAGAACCGTGTCCAGAACTGTCTGGCCGATTCATCTGGCTGCTGAATTATGTGGCTTAGGTCATCGGCGTCTGGCGATCGCACATATGTGCTCTGGAAGTTGTCGAGGAATGCGGCTTCCAGGTCTTCCCAACACCCAATTGACTCTGCGGGCAAGCTGTTAAGCCAATGCCGAGCTGGTCCTTTAAGCTTGAGTGGTAGGTACTTGATGGCGTGGAGATCGTCGCCGCGGGCCATATGGATGTGAAGGAGATAATCTTCGATCCAAACCGCGGGATCTGTTGTGCCATCGTAGGATTCGAGTTGACGAGTTTAAACCCTTCAGGGATTTGATGATCCATTACTTCGTCAGTGAAGCATAGCGGGTGTGCGGCGCCTCTATATTGAGCAATATCATGACGTAGCTCGAGTGAGCGTTGTCTGCTGTGTTTGGCCCGGCCGAAGTTGTTGTATCTGGCGCGACGGTATTCGTCATGGGTCGTGGGGTGCCCACGTGATCCGTAGATGGATCTGGATTGCCTTGCTTTGCCCTCCAATATATCTCGCAAGTCCGGCGCGTTCCCTCTTGGCTTCGTACTTTTGGAGCGATGCCGGGGTACGGTTTTGGTGGAGGGCCTGGATGCCTCTCCGTCGCGACCACGGGGTGGTCGGTCGGCCGTATTGTGCGCTGGTGATGAAGGTATGTATGCTTCTTCCTATAATCGGGGGAGCAACTTGCGTTCTGGGTAACTCTTGGAGGGACGTTCGAGTTCATACTCTTCGGCCGCGAGGACCTCAGTCCATCTGTCGGCCAGCAGGTCTTGATCAGCTTGAAGCTGCTGCTGCTTTTTCTTTAGGCTATTTGCCGTGGCGATAAGCCTGCGTTTAAAACGCTCTTGTTCGAGGGATCCTCTGGCACGACGAATTCGTCGTCGTTGAGGCTTGCCTCGTCTCCGGAGGGAGGTATGTAATTATCATCCTCGACCTCTTCGTCTGCCGCTCTCTCGTGAGGGCTTGCTTCTGCATCCTCCTGCACTGAATCTTGCTGGAGGGGATTGCCTTCGGCACTTTCTGGGGTGTTGTTATCTCCTGTGCTAGAATCTCCATTCTTGTTGTGGCGGGATTTAGAGCGGCGCCGCTGACCTCAGCGCTTGGGCTGTTTCTTTAAGGAATCTGCCTCCGCTGCTTCTTCGCCGTCCCCATCTTTTGGGGTGTCCACCATGTATATGTCATATGACGAGGTGGTCTTCCAGTGCCCTGTAGGCGCTGGCTCTTGTTCGTCTTCGGCATCATCGTCCATACCATCGATGTCATCGGAGTCATAGTCTAGCATGTCAGTTAGATCGTCGATAGTGGCTACAAAGTGGGTGGTGGGTGGGTTTTGAATTTCTTCATCGTCCGCATCCCAACCATCCTGGCCGTAATTCGGCCAGGGCTCTCCGGATAGCGAGAGATGCTTTAGCGAATTTAGGATATCGCCAAAGGGTGAGTATTGGAAGATGTCCACGGCGGTGAACTCCATGACCGGCGCCCAATCAGATTCGATTGGCAGGGGCGCGGGAGGTTCGGAGTCCGGCAGGGAGTCCGGCACCTCGCAGTCACGAGCTTTGCAAGGGACAAAGTTAGTGTTCGGCTCCATCGCCGTGGGAGTTGCAGCCCCCGAGGCGGTGTCCAGCCACCCGTCCTCGATCTGCGCAATCGGCTCCGGACTAAGGGTCGGAGCGGATTCATGTGCGGCCACCAAGGCACTGTCCGGCGGCAGAGTTAGATCATGCCCATCGCGACAGTGCGGCACGCTCGGCTGTGGCTCGGATCCATCGAAGATCAAGTCTCCGTGGATATCCGCCATGAAGTTTAAGCTTCCAAATCTGACCTGTCGGCCAGGGGCGTAGCTTTCGATCTGCTCCAGATGGCCAAGTGAATTAGCCCGCAGCGCGAAGCCGCCGAATACGAAGATCTGTCCGGGGAGAAAAATCTCACCCTGGACAGCGTTGTTGTTGATTGAAGGAGCCATCAAGCCTATCGGCGACGACACAGAGGAACTCTCAATGAAAGCACCAATGTCGGTGTCAAAACCGGCGGATCTCGGGTAGGGGGTCCCGAACTGTGCGTCTAGGCGGATGGTAATAGGAGACAAGGGACACGATGTTTTACCCAGGTTCGGGCCCTCTTGATGGAGGTAAAACCCTACGTCCTGCTCGATTAATATTGATAATGTGTATTACAAGAGTGGATCTACCACGAGATCAAGGAGGCTAAACCCTAGAAGCTAGCCTATGGTATGATTGTTGTAATGGAGGTTATGTCCTACGGACTAAAGCCCTCCGGTTTATATAGACACCGGAGAGGGCTAGGGTTACACAGAGTCGGTTACAATGGTAGGAGATCTACATATCTGTATTGCCAAGCTTGCCTTCTACGCCAAGGAAAGTCCCATCCGGACACGGGACGGAGTCTTCAATCTTGTATCTTCATAGTCTTGGAGTCCGGCGGACGATGATAGTCCGGCTGTCCGGACACCCCCTAGTCCAGGACTCCCTCAGTACACATCAATAACAAGTATATCACATATACCTTTGTTCACTTTGCCATCCTTCTTATCCGCCAAATACTTGGGAAAGTTCCTCTTCCAGTGTCCAGTCTGCTTGCAATAGAAGCACTCAGTTTCAGGCTTAGGTCCAGACTTGGGTTTCTTCTCTTGTGCAGCAACTTGCTTGCCGTTCTTTTTGAGGTTCCCCTTCTTCTTCCCTTTGCCCTTCTTCTTGAAACTGGTGGTATTGTTAACCATCAACACTTGATGCTCCTTCTTGATTTCTACCTCCGCGGCTTTTAGCATTGCGAAGAGCTCGGGAATAGTCTTGTTCATCCCTTGCATATTATAGTTCATCATGAAGCTCTTGTAGCTTGGTGGCAGTGATTGGAGAATTCTGTCAATGACACTATCATCAGGAAGATTAACTCCCACTTGAATCAAGTGATTATTATACCCAGACATTTTGAGTATATGTTCACTGACAGAACTATTCTCCTCCATCTTGCAGCTGTAGAACTTATTGGAGACTTCATATCTCTCAATCCGGGCATTTGCTTGAAATATTAACTTCAACTCCTGGAACATCTCATATGCTCCATGACGTTCAAAACGTCGTTGAAGACCCGGTTCTAAGCCATAAAGCATGGCACACTGAACTATCGAGTAGTCATCAACTTTGCTCTGCTAGACGTTCTTAACGTCGTCAGTTGCATCAGCAGCAGGCCTGGCACCCAGTAGTGCTTCCAGGACGTAACTTTTCTATGCAGCAATGAGGATAATCCTCAGGTTACGGACCCAGTCCGTGTAATTGCTACCATCATCTTTCAACTTTGCTTTCTCAAGGAACGCATTAAAATTCAACGGAACAACAGCACGAGCCATCTATCTACAAACAAACATAGACAAGCAAAATACTATCAGGTACTAAGTTCATGATAAATTTAAGTTCAATTAATCATATTACTTAAGAACTCCCACTTAGACAGACATCTCTCAAGTCATCTAAGTGATCACATGATCCAAATCAACTAAACCATGTCCTATCATCACGTGAGATGGAGTAGTTTCAATGGTGAACATCACTATGTTGATCATATCTACTATATGATTCACGTTCGACCTTTCGGTCTCCGTGTTCCGAGGCCATATCTGTACATGCTAGGCTCGTCAAGTATGACCTGAGTATTCCGCGTGTGCAACTGTTTTGCACCCGTTGTTTTTGAACGTAGAGCCTATCACACCCGATCATCACGTGGTGTCTCAGCACGAAGAACTTTCACAACGGTGCATACTCAGGGAGAACACTTCTTGATTACTAGTGAGAGATCATCTTAAAATGCTGCCGTCAATCAAAGCAAGATAAGATGCATAAAGGATAAACATCACATGCAATCAATATAAGTGATATGATATGGCCATCATCATCTTGTGCTTGTGATCTCCATCTTCGAAGCACCGTCATGATCACCATCATCACTGGCGCGACACCTTGATATCCATCGTAGCATCGTTGTCGTTACGCCATCTATTGCTTCTACGACTATCGCTACCGCTTAGTGATAAAGTAAAGCAATTACAGGGCGTTTGCATTTCATACAATAAAGCGACAACCATATGGCTCCTGCCAGTTGCCGATAACTTCGGTTACAAAACATGATCATCTCATACAATAAAATATAGCATCACATCTTGACCATATCACATCACAACATGCCCTGAAAAAACAAGTTAGACGTCCTCTACTTTGTTGTTGCAAATTTTACGTGGCTGCTACGGGCTTAGCAAGAACCGTTCTTACCTACGCATCAAAAACCACAACGATAGTTCGTCAAGTTAGTGTTGTTTTAACCTTCGCAAGGACCGGGCGTAGCCACACTCGATTCAGCTAAAGTGAGAGAGACAGATACCCGCCAGCCACCTTTAAGCATGAGTGCTCGTAACGGTGAAACCAGTCTCGCGTAAGCGTACGCGTAATGTCGGTCCGGGCCGCTTCATCTCACAATACCGCCGAACCAAAGTATGACATGCTGGTAAGCAGTATGACTTGTATCGCCCACAACTCACTTGTGTTCTACTCGTGCATATAACATCAACGCATAAAACCTAGGCTCGGCTGCCACTGTTGGGGAACGTAGTAATTTCAAAAAAATTCCTACGCACACGCAAGATCATGGTGATGGTATAGCAACGAGAGGGGAGAGTGTTGTCCACATACCCTCGTAGACCGTAAGCGGAAGCGTTAGCACAACGCGGTTTATGTAGTCGTACGTCTTCACGATCCGACCGATCCAAGCACCGAACGTACGGCACCTCCGAGTTCAGCACGCGTTCAGCTTGATGACGATCTCCGGGCTCCGATCCAGCAAAGCTCTGGAGATGAGTTTCGTCAGCACGACGGCGTGGTGACAATGATGATGTTCTACCGGCGCAGGGCTTCGCCTAAACTCCGCGACGATATGACCGAGGTGGAATATGGTGGAGGGGGGCACCGCACACGGCTAAGGGACGATCCGTAGATCAACTTGTGTGTCTATGGGGTGCCCCCCCCCCCGCCCCCGTATATAAAGGAGCCAGGGGGGAGGAGGCGGCCGGCCAAGGAGGGCGCGCCAAGGGGGGAGTCCTACTCCCACCGTGAGTAGGACTCCCTTCTTTCCTAGTTGGAATAGGAGAAAGGGGGAAAGAGGAGGAAGAGGGGAAGGAAGGGGGGGGGGCGCCGCCCCCCTTCCCTTGTCATATTCGGACTAGGAAGGGAAGGGGCACGCGGCCCCCTCCTGCCTCCTTCCCTCTTCTCCCTCGAGGCCCATGTAGGCCCAATAACCCCCCGGGGGGTTCCGGTAACCTCCCGGTACTCCGGTAAAATGCCGATTTCACCCGGAACGATTCCGATGTCCAAAGGCTTCCAATATATCGATATTTATGTCTCGACCATTTCGAGACTCCTATCACGTCCGTGATCACATCCGGGACTCCGAACAAACTTCGGTACATCAAAACTTATAAACTCATAATAAAACTGTCATCGTAACGTTAAGCGTGCGGACCCTATGGGTTCGAGAACTATGTAGACATGACCTAGAACTATTCTCGGTCAATAACCAATAGCGGAACCTGGATGCCCATATTGGTTCCTACATATTCTACGAAGATCTTTATCGGTCAAACCGCATAACAACATACGTTGTTCCCTTTGTCATCGGTATGTTACTTACCCGAGGTTTGATCGTCGGTATCCAATACCTAATTCAATCTCGTTATCGGCAAATCTCTTTACTCGTTCTGTAATGCATCATCCCGTAACCAACTCATTGGTCACATTGCTTGCAAGGCTTATAATGATGCGCATTACCGAGAGGGCCCAGAGATACCTCTCCGACAATCGGAGTGACAAAACCTAATCTCAAAATACGCCAACTCAACATGTACCTTCGGAGACACCTGTAGTACTCCTTTATAATCACCCAGTTACGTTGTGACGTTTGGTAGTACCCAAAGTGTTCCTCCGGTAAACGGGAGTTGCATAATTCTCATAGTTACAGGAACATGTATAAGTCATGAAGAAAGCAATAGCAGTATACTAAACGATCAAGTGCTAGGCTAACGGAATGGGTCATGTCAATCACATCATTCTTCTAATGATGTGATCCCACTAATCAAATGACAACACATGTCTATGGTTAGGAAACATAACCATCTTTGATTAATGAGCTAGTCAAGTAGAGGCATACTAGTGACTATATGTTTGTCTATGTATTCACACATGTATCATGTTTCCGGTTAATACAATTCTAGCATGAATAATAAACATTTATCATGATATGAGGAAATAAATAATAACTTTATTATTACCTCTAGGGCATATTTCCTTCAGTTATGTACAACTCTAGCATTGTGCTCAGGGAGGGGCAAGCGGGGTCTTGCATTTCAAAATTATTACAAGAAACTCTAGCATCATGCATTCATGTTCATACCAAATATCGCAGGGTGTCAAGATGATAAAAGAAAACTATGTATGCCTGGAAACCTTTTGCTGCCTATTACCTTCTCTCGTTCATGCTTGACTGCAGTCGTGTGACTCTGTTAGAGCAACTCTAGCAGACCCCACAAAAGGCCCCGACCCGTAAAATAACCGCCAAAATGCGGGTCGGCGCGGAAAATCCCGCCCGAACAGACTCCGCATCCGCGTCCGACCCGGGAAATTTTTTGCGGGGCGCAGCAAAAGATCTCCCCTGACTCTAATTTCATGGGGCGGGAGCACGACCCGAGCTCGGCCCCTATCCGCAACGTGATTTGGCGGGAGGGACATTTCCGCGCAGCCGTTCCCGCTCCTCCCACCCCCGACCACCATTGCTCCCGCCACCTCCCTCTCCTGTTCATCTTCCCCAGCGATCTATTGCCGCCATGGATGACACCTTGCCCTCCCCTGTCAACGTCAAGGTTGTGCCGCTCAATCCCCTCGAGCGGATCTCGTCGCCGGCCATGTTGGCCCCGCCGTCACCCAAGGCGCCATCGCGGCTGCCCGCAAGCGTCAGGGCAGCGTGCTCGTGCAGGACGGGAACCCGGCTGCCCCGTCGGCAGGGCCCGTGCTCTGGGCGCCAACGCGGCTTCCGGATGCCGGCCGGCGGCGGCGAAGGTCGCCAAGGTCACGGGCGCAAAGCGGAGGAAGATTTCGGCTACAAGGTGTCCGGCTACTTCATCCACTCCCTCCGGCCCGGAAATAGGTTCCCCGGCAATCCCGCTCAACGGTGCTGCTCCCACCGCAGGCGATGTGTTCGACGAAATGGGCGCAAGGTATGGCTCGGTCATCCTTTCACTCTTCGGTCATGGAAATATTCTTTGCTTTCGCGATTAGCTCGTGACTTGTTGCCATTCGCTATAGCGGTGGTTTGAACAATGCAACTGACGAGTTCATGAACTTGTTGGACACCAACGCCGTTGACATTGATGAGGCCCCATTCGCCGCATTTGAGTACAATGAAACGGAGGGAGGCATTGAAGGAGAATTGGAGGAGATCGATGAGTTGGCGTATGAGCAATCGCAAGCAAATAGTGGAAAAGCCAGAGATCGAAGAACTACACGATCTTGGAAGACCAAATCTTGATGAAGGCATGGAGTGTGGTATCTCTTGATGCATGCACAGGTACTTCTAACCGCCAAGAGGTATTGGCAAAGGATCGAAGATCAATACTTCCGCATGATGGCAAAGTATCCCAATAGGACTCCACGCACCTTTCGGTCGCTCCAAGGGCGTTGGGACGTGATCAAGCCCATTTGCAGCCGTTGGGCAGCTTGCTTGGAGCAAGTACGCAATGCACCTCCAAATGGAACCGTGGAGTCTGACTATGTGAGTTCATTTTACCTTTGTTCAAGTTGTGCAAATCACATTGCATCATTCAAAATGATTGCATCATATGAAACATTTGCATTGTTCAAATTGTGTAGGACAAATTTCCCAACATAGATACAAAGACATGGAGGCTTCAGAAGGCAAATTCTTCAAACTAGATCATTGTTGGGAGTTGCTCAAGAATTGTGACAAGTGGTCGTTGATAGAGAAAGAGTCCCCACCAAAGAGAGGTTCACTTACAATCATGGATGAAGATGAGGATGATGATGGCCCAAGGAACTTGAACAAGCCCGGTGCTGACAAGAAGACAAGGGAGAAGATCAAGAGAGAGCACGAAGCGTCGAGCTTGAGGGAGAAGATTGATGCCATGGTGCGATCAAATGAGATGATGCTTTTGAAGTCGTTGGAGATCAAGAAAGGATTGGCTGAGAAGAAGGCACGAGAGAAGCATGAGAAATGGGAGTTGCTCAAGGAAGAGAGGCTGCGCAAAGTGGCCATTAAGGAGAGAAGAGTGCGTGCCGCTGAGAACAAAGCCACGTCCATGTTGCTCGCTGAAGAGAACAAGATCATGTCAATGAACCGCAATGACATGGACGACCTCACCAAAGAATGGCATGATATGGCAAGAAGAGAAATTTTGAAGAGGAGAATGGTTGCGTCGGCCAGTGCGTGTTACAGTGCGGGAGGTGGATTCGGTGCAGGGTTTGGAGACAATGTCGCCGATGCGTTCAGTGCACCTATCCATGATTTCGCTGCCGGCATTGGCACAAGTGCCGGAGGTGGATTCAGTGGCTCCGATGATCTCCATGGACTCGATGGCGCGGAGTGAAGATCGACCAAGCTGATGCCGGACGTGGGCAATGCTTTTGCAAGACCTTTTGCGTTTGTCCTATCAAACTATGCTTTTATTTCGCACGCGAACTATGTTTTAGCGTTTGAATTTGAACTCATTTGTCTGAATTTGAACTCATTTTAGCTTCTTGGGGTTTTCGGTTTGCGGGTCGGCGTGGCGCTGCCCGAGCAGACCCCGCGTAGTCGACCCGTAAAAACGCATATTCGGTGAATAAGCCTTTTTACGGGTCCGTTTTGCGGGGTCTGGCTCTACCCTCGGCCGCGCCGGCCTGCATACGCCCTTTTCCGCGAACTGCAAAACACATATGCAGGTAAGAATTTTACGGGGTCTGCTAGAGATGCTCTTAGGGACTGGGTGCTTGGGTCCGGCAACGATGACGCTTATGCGTCGTTTTCTTCCTCAAGGCGTCTGTCACGCGAGCATCTATCCTACTATTTAGATTGCCATCATTAATAATTGTTCCTGTTGTTTGTGTAGTTGATATGTTGGTCGTATTTTTCTTTTGTAATAGTTTGGTCTTGCGCATCCTTGATGTCTTGAGTAACTCTTGAGATTGTGTTGATGCAGAGGTAGGATATAATTGATATCTTTTTTATATTAATATATCCCATTTATCACAAAAAAGGAGTGCAAACTCACTGATATTTCCTGTATTTGAGTTACACATTTTATGCAAACAACATATCAAACGGACAAAACATTGATACATAGTACTGCAAATACGGAAATTCAACTTTGCTCCCGAGAGCACATGCTCCTGAGCCCAAAAATAATTTTTCAAATGTCAAAAAAATCAAGACAAAAAATTTATGTGACCTTAGTCACATCCAAATGCTACCTGCAAATTTTGAGGCATAAAGGTTAAGCATTTTGGCCTGTGAAAAAAAAGACAAATTGAAGACCAAATGTCACCCCAGTTTTGTTTTTTTCACCGATGAAAGACTGTTGCCCAGTTTCGCATGAAATTTGTCAAGCATGCCTGCAGTACTGACACGGACATCGACAAAAAAATCAGATTTTTTTTATTTTCTTTTACATTTTTAAAAAAAAATTACTACTCATCTCGGAGCATATGCTCCCAAGGCAAATAAGCATATATTGTACAACCCACATGAATAGGGGTGGATAAACAAGTTGTTCGACTCGTTAAGCTCATGCTCGATGAGACTCAGCTTGTTAAGCTCATTAAGCTTAACGAGCAAAAAAGCATGTTCGGCTCCATTCGTTTAAATTTCATTAAGCTCACGAGCCCTTGTTAAGAGACAACCGTATTACAGCCTATGGGATAAGAGTGTGGGAGTAATATTTACGAAGGAATACGGTGACTATAGTAGGAGATAGGCTAGTTTGATGCCTCCTACGGGTTGGGATGTGTCGATTAAATTGAGTAGATGGGTTGAGATGCCACGAAATGTTGTCATGCAACATAAGAATGTGTGTTGTCCTGTACTAACAAGCTGCTTGTGAAACTCATTATTGAGTTTAACTAGCTCAGAATAATAATTTACTCTTTTCATTAAAAAGCAAGCTAGAGCTATCGAGAGCGCTCGTTAAGCTCGCGAACTACCAGTTTTTTTGGTTCAGCCCTACACATGAACACCAAAGGAAATGTGGTGACCCACCAATGCGCTAGGCAGTCTCTACTTCTTTCTATTGATTCTTGCCCTTTTGATGCAATCCTTGATTTTCTGACTGAACCTATTCAATCAAATATGCTCCGCTTGCCCCTCGAAAAAAATGCTCCGCTTGAATGAACAAAAGTCATGTTGGGCGGTTCTCCAAAAACGAAAAAAACTAGCCAGGCCACAACCACCTTTACTAGTACTCCCTCAGTTCCAAATTACTCGTCGGCGACTTCTCCTTGCTTGCTTGCTTGTCGGGGCAGATTACCTTCTTTTTTTAGACGGTAGCACGGATTACCTGGAGGAGCTCCTCCGGGTCTCCTCCGATGAGCCGGTATCCGTTTCAGCACTATGCATGATGACCAGTATAATCGGTGCTCAACACCAACATAGTGCCGCCAATCCAGCTAGTTAGCCACTCTAGCTTGCTGCTGGCTCAATTGTCAGCTCTTCCACTTGAGTTGGTTGCAAATAGCTCAGTTCTCCGGCTTGCTTGTCACTTTACTTTGCCCGGCAAGCGGCAAGCAGCTATGTACGTATGTGTCTCTTCCCGTTCGTACTGCATACGTGGTTAAGAAAAATAGTAGTACAACAATAATGCAAACAATTTATTCTGGACTTGCCTTCCATCGGCATATCTATCTACCCGAAGATCGATACTACTTCCTCCGTCCGAGAATATAAGACGTTTTTGTAAGTCATGTTAGCTTGCAAAAACGTCTTATATTGTGGGACTGAGGGAGTAGTAATTTAGTATAGTAGTAATTGCTTGCTTTCAGTGGGCTATGAAAATAGCTTCTGGCACCAGGACAAGTGTGCAATCGACAGCACAAGTAATGGCTCTGTTTCCCTTTCACCTCTCCTAGCAAAAAATTGGTTCTTCTACTGTATCCAAGATGCAAAATACCCATCAAAAGATAACAGTAACAATAGTAGAAGATTGTTCTGGATTGCCCTGATGATCCTCAGCTGTAGCGAAGGGAGATGTCCTCTGTAACTTGCGGTACCTCATGCCTCGAGGAGCATCAATTATCCAGATTTCTTCCTTTTCTGGGCCTGCAAAGTCATAATGCATTCATTGCTTATCTATTTGTACAAGGCACACAAGTATATGTCTTATCACGCAACGCACATGCTAAACTACCTTGTAAAAGAAACTAAACAGAATTCTAAGATAGATTTTCTTTGTTCACTAGCTGCGAGAAAAATGAATATTAAATTTAACTAATACAGTGGAAACTGAAGAAGAACCAAAACAAGTACCTCTTGAAGTTTTCGGAATACCGATGCTTCCAAATCGCTGAACCCAGTTCCATCAATGTTGCTTGTCCTCGGTTCAGGTGTTTGGGTTGACCTTGCCGGTAGCCCTCCCGATTCTTGAACAGAAGCAACAATCAATGGGACAGAGAAAACATTGTACACAGAATGGTTCTTCAGTGCAGTTTGCTGTAAAAAATCAAGAAGTGTTGGTTAGCCGCACAACAAAAACATATAATCAATTCCGACACATAGTACAGCTTGTTAAAGACCCACGAGGTGATATGATATGGAAATGGTACAAATGAAATCAAAATTGATGATTGAACCATAAACAGAGACAGCAAGACACCATGCATGATAAAACATAGGCACGCGGTTGCTTGCAAACTCCTATCTTGTAGTGGATCTGAAATTAGCTCAATTTTATCTGCTAGTTCAAGATCTACAAGACTTTTAATAAAGGTAGAAAAATTCTCCAGGACAAAAAAACAGTAGATAAACAAAACTTACTGCCGCCTCCTTGGAAGCCATGACAACAATTGCTGAACCCTTGCTCTTTGATTTCCTAGTCTTGATCACAATGTCTTCAACCGTGCCGAATTGCTTAAAGATCTCATCAAGCTTTGCTGCCGTGTAGTAATCTGCACCCCCTTCCCAAGAAACCTTCAAGATCTTACCCTTGTCCGTTTTTGGTCCGTTCTCTGGAGTTCCACCCTTCTTATCTCCATGTGCCTAAAAGGAGAAATAACCAAGTTGTGGTCAGTCAGTAGTAGTACCAACATAAAAGGTACTCCCTCCGTTCCAAATTACTCGTCTTAGATTCGTCTAGATATGGATGTATCTAGCACTAAAATGAGTCTAGATACATCTGTATCTAGACAAATCCAAGACAAGTAAATGGGAACGGAGGGAGTACAAATCAACAAATCTCTTGCATAACCTTAAGATTTTACTTTGAAGGCAAGTATTGCGGATGCATTTCTGGGGAATGACCTATCAGCATTGTACGCGGCAAGGATTACTCTATTTGTAGGTTAACACTTCTAAAAAAATCATCACCCACAGTATGAAAGTACTCCCTCCATTCACAAATATAAGATGTTTTAACCTTTTTCCCGAATCGGATGTATATAGACACGTTTTAGTGTGTTTATTCACTCATTTTAGTCCGTATGTAGTCCAACTGAAATATCTAAAACATCTTATATTTGTGAACGGTGGGAGTATATATTACTCTGTTTGTAGGTTATTATCCTCAATGCTACATCCAGTCACTTATATACTGTTCCGCCTTCCTCCGCAAGGCTACAATTGCAAACCCTATCCCCTCTGATCAACTATCACTCTTCAGTAATACTAATTCAGAAGTACGCAAGTTTTAGGGGCATTATTTTGGCTTATATTTACACCTAACGTCTAAAGCTCAACTTCGGGGCACTGATTACAAAACCACGAGGGTGAATATTAATTCAGAAGTACACTAGCTGGATGAGATCTTTAAGCAATTCGGCACGGTTGAAGAACTAGCTCAACTTCGCGTGCAAGAGGCAGGCAGCAAACTATAAGTGCAGCAAGAGCACAGCGCTATCAACCCTACATGAAGAAACATAGGAATTGAATAGATTCAAACAACAGAGAGACATTACTGGAGTCGAAGCAGAGCCAGAGACGCCGGACTTCTTGGCAGCGAAGAACTCATCGAGTTCGCGCTTGACGTCAGCAGCCTTCCGCTTATCCTCTCGCCTGGCCAGCTCGACGGGGTCGACAGCGGGGCCTCCGCCGGCGGCGAAGGCGCGCTCGCGCTCCTCTAGGTCGGACACGGCCTTCCGCCGCTTGACCCCGGTGGCGGCGGCGCGGGCAGCGACCTCGCGGCGGCCACGGAAGCGGGCGTCGAACTGTCGGCGGAGGGACTCGTCCCGGAGGAACTTGTATGAGCTGGCGAGGCTCTGGAAGTCAGCGGTGGCGTTGGGGTCGTCGGGGCGCTTGTCGGGGTGCCGGAGCCGCGACTGCGTCCGGTAGGCCTTCTCGATCTGCTCGACGCTCAGCGCCGCGCCTTCCTCGCCGGACGGCAGGCGGAGCACCTCGTAGTGGTCGACGTCGTCCCCCTCCTGCCCCATCGCCGCCATGGCGGAACCGGCCGCGATTCGGCGAAACAGGAGCGACCCTCAGATGCGGTAGCGTGCGACTACGAGGCGCTGCTCGGGTGGTTAGGGCAGGAGGTGCACACTAGCCGAGCGAGCCGAGGGTGGGCGGCCGCGGTCGAGGCTCCTTCGGCGGTGCAGGGATGCCGGCGAGACCAGGGCGGCGCGGCAAGGCGAGCCAAATCCCAGAACAGAGGAGGCTAACCCTAGAACGCTGGAGAGACCTGAGCGGGACGAGCGGGTGAAGAAACCGCGAAGTATCTCCAGGAGCGGCGCCGGGCCGGGTGGGGGAACGGGGGGGCAAGGATGGGAAGGCGGCGGTGGCGGAGACCCTCGGCGGCTGGATGCGGGGGGCGGGGGGCCGGTGCGTCAGGCTCGACCTGACGCCCGAAATATGAAGACGTCTGAAAGTGTTCAGACTTCAGAGTTCAGAAGCTACCTGCAAGTGTTCAAATATTCAGAACGTTTCGAACAGAGCAGGGATCAAGATGTGATATTGAGTGTGGTGTGATGAGCATCCACTGGTTTGGCCAAGCGCAGATGAAAGAGGTTTGGTGTTTCAAAATTATCATGAGAACGGCCTCACCTCATGCAAAGCCTATCTTGAGAGTGGCCGAACCTGCAATTCTGTATTGTGCTTCATATTGTGGACACTGGCTGTAATTCTGACAGAAATTAACAAATGTGACATATGTGCCAAAGATTGTCGGATGCTTCGTTTTTGGCTTTATCAGTTGCACATGCTATCACAACTAAATACTTTCCTTGAAACTGTAACTTGAACCTGATAACGTAGAGAGCATACTTTATTCAGACTAACATGCCTCGCGAAAAAAGAAACACAACCAATCGCAAGGCGCAGTGAAGCGTGCATGTCCCTCTAATTCATGTCCTTTTGCTATGAACTACCTTCTGATTCATGTCCTTCTTCTCCTTAAAAAAAACAAATTGAACAACCTTCTATAATACGCAATTTGCGTACTCTTGAAAAAAAAGTCATTTTTGCTATGGATGTTGTAAATTTAATTGGATATGAATCTTGCAGTCTTTTGCTATGAAATGTTACAGTTCCTAAGAGTTACTAGAATTTTTCTATGAGTATATTAGAATTTCAGGATGCAAGGGTCTATGTTCCATTCTTATCTTTCCCAGTCCCATCTCATCTTTGTCTGGTGGTGGACGTAAATCAGAGGGTCTTTTTTACTGATGGGCACATATGGCATAGAGCGTTGCTATACACACGATCCTTTTCAGCCGATGTTCGCATGATGTGGCAAATCCAACCATCCATGGGTATAACAAAGCAAAGCTTGCCCATCAGATTGTCCATCGTCTCAACGTCGGGCATTTAGTATCGTGCGTCCAGTAGTTCCGTATGGCATACTCGTTGGCTTTCGATGCTCAATGATGACGCTTCGTGCGCACCACATGACATATGAGTCATTTTTCTTTTGTCTTAAATTTAGGTTTTGGTTCACCAAAATTTATACTTGGCAACAAATTTGGATCCGCTGATGATTAGAAAACACATTATAAGATAGAAACTAATATGCGAACCAACTTGTGGTTGAATGGTTAGAGGGACAGTGGTATCTCCGGCCCACCAGGGTTCAAGTCTACGGTGACTACGTAAATTTTAAAATGACATGCTGGCTCAGTCTCTCGGAGGTGCTCATAAGGGTAGGGTGTGCGTGTGTGCGTTCATAGGGGTGAATGTATGCGCGTATGCATGAGCGCTTGCGTCTGTACAGATGTTCGAAAAAGATAGAAACTGATATATCATCTAGGTTTTGAAATAATAACTTGGACCTTGATGTCCTTTCCAATCGTTCGCGGGTGATTTTGTATCCTATCCGATTATGTATATGCTACAAACTCTCTCAATATTTGTATTGTGATTATTACATAACCGGATAGGATGAGGAGTGCTTATGTGTTCAATGAAACAGTTTTGGTCCGAGTCATTCTTTTGCAAAACTAGCTATATGAGCAATTTTGCACCACTCTGAATATCTCGATTGAGGCTCTAAATGACATATATTTGGGTACACATGGAGATAGACTGGATATGTGCGACGAGATCAACGATTGATGGTCTAGACATATAGAGGCGAGATGGGACAACAACGGCGTAACCAACAAAATCTTCACAATGGTATAGATGCTAGGTGATAAGGATGAAATGCGATGTTAATAATATGCTGCCATAGATGATATGTGACAAATAGAGACTATGCGATGATATGCAGCATGTGTTTGTATGTGTTGATATGCAATGTTAACGTTGACACTATGCTTGTATGTTTTGATATGCACTATTTATACCATGCTTGCCTGTGATAATGTGCATGTCTTACATATGATATCATTTGTTATGTCCATGTACATATGGGTACGAGGCAGTGCAACCCTCACTGCCAAAGCCACCACCAATCATCACAGACAGGTCGAAGTGTGACGATCGATCACTGCCCACCAACCCTTGGTTGCCCGCAACAATTATCACTAATTGGTCAACCTATTAGTGATGTTGGTCATTATTAATAGGTCGATCGACCAGCCAATGATATCTAAATATGGCCTTTCTCTGGGTAGCCAAGTTTTTTGTTAGGCCTGCGGAAGCCCCGGGTATCGAATGTTTAGCCCGAGCTTGGCCCATATCCTGAACATTTACTGGAACACAAAGTTGAGCCCATCCACACACTAAAGCCAAAGCCAGAGGCATGACCCGAAGTTGGACGATAGTGACAAAGTCAACATAATAATCAAAATGACATAACATTCATCAAGCCTGATTTAGATAAAATAACGTCACCATAAATTCAACGATCATATATTACATAGCCACATAAAACGTACGAGAATCTTATCTTTGCGAAAATAACGTAGAATAATCCTCACAGGATACAATTAAAGGAGAGGTTATAATAAAATGTGATAAAGGAAAAAAAAACAATAGCGACGTCGGTAATATTTTGTCGCAAAACTTGTTCTATCTTAACCATTAGATCAATATATATCTGGTTGCAAAGATTGTGTGAACATAGTTTTTCTAACACATCAGTCTGTTTTTTTTAAGGATCGCACTAGTCTAGGCTTAATTATGTACCTTAAAACATTTTGAATGACTAAAAGTTGTTCACCTCTTCCTCGAGTCGTAGTTTAGACAGATAAGTTGCTTATAATGGAATTTGTATTCAAGTTTTATATCTTACACGGGCGTTTGTAATTTTTTGGATTTGTTTCAGATTTTTATGTTCAGTGGGAGACAATGTACATGTTGACCACAAGATATGTGTGGTGATTTTGCATCTATTGTAAACAACGAACTGAGCGTAATTGCAATGTTCAAGTCTTAGGCTTAGCATTGTGGTCACATTTCTCTGAATTTATTTCAGTTCTTTCGGTGATGTACGTTCAGTGCGAGGAGACATCCCCGTCGACTTCAAAGTCGTTTGTGGCAACTTTGTCAATCTTAAGATGAACTCAGTCTCTAGGAGCCTTCATAGGGTGAGTGTATGAACTAGTAACAAATAATTTGTTCAAAAATTTAAAAAGTCACAAAAGAAAACTTTTATTTATGGGATTTCCGGAAGGGACAAAGAAAAAGTATTTTAAGTTGAAAAAAAAAGAAAAGATTGTTGGAAGAAAAACTGACGCCGTTGCTAATCGGCAGTGGCGTTGTTAACACGCAGCTCAGGCGATGACCCTACACGCCAGGGCCTCGCCCATCACGCTTCCAGTGGGCCCCACTTCTGTGGCGGCGCCTCCCCCTCCGTGGTACACAAAAACCCTAGCGCACTGCCCTTTTACGGCCGCCCCCTCCTCTCGACCGACCTCCCAAAACTTCCCTAGGCGTCTCTCTTCGTCCCTCCCCCTCCCGCCGCCGCGTCGACTCGGAAGTAGCAAGCGCGCCGCGGCCCAACCCTTCCGATGGCGGACAAGGAGCCCGTCGTGGAGCGCCCCGTCGCGGAGGAGGAAGGCGAGGACTCCGCTGCCGCGGCCGCCGCCGGCGAGGAGGAGGACACCGGTGCCCAGGTCGCCCCCATCGTGCGGCTCGAGGAGGTCGCCGTCACCACCGGCGAGGAGGACGAGGACTCTCTCCTCGACATGTAAGCTCCCCCGCGTCCCCCTAGGTCTGCTCGTTTCCGCTCGATCTGGCGCTGATTTTGGGATTGGTTCGTGCGGCGATGCGCAGGAAGGCGAAGCTATACAGGTTCGACAAGGATGGGAACCAGTGGAAGGAGAGGGGCACGGGCACCGTCAAGCTGCTCAAGCATAAGGAGAACGGCAAGGTCCGCCTTGTTATGCGCCAGGCCAAGACACTTAAGATCTGCGCCAACCACCTAGGTTTGTGGTTGTTTCCTCAGATTTTTGCCCCTTTATTTCCGATCGCTCAGCTGCTTCAAGTAGACTCATGACAGGATCTCGTCTCACGGTTATGGCCCTGATCCTCTCTGTGTGCAGTGATCTCGACCACGAAGATGCAGGAACACGCCGGCAGCGACAAGTCCTGTGTCTGGCACGCGGCAGACTTTGCTGACGGAGAGCTTAAGGATGAGATGTTTGCCATCCGGTTTGGCACCGTGGAGAGTGAGTTCTCAACTCTATTTCCGCGTGGGTGTCTTGCGTGGTTGACTTGGTTGGATAACATGCTAGATCACCCTGTTTGTAGCATTAGTATTTAGTAGTTTCTTCTGTATGCTTTGTGAGACACTAGTGAAACATGACCTGGTTACATTCTATAGCTGAACGTTGTGTTTTGTCTTGAGCACGTGGATTTTTCTTTTAGCAATTTAGTATTTACGAGGCTCAGTGAATCATCAGCAATACAACATATTTAGGGTGTGTGTTGGCACTCTTTATCAGAAATTACATCTTAAGCATGTGATCTTGTAGTAATCTACTATTTGGGATAAAGGATCATAAAAAATACCTTTCATAATTGGGGGTAGGTGGATTGGGTATAATAAGAGTAACGTTCCAAGAGGCAAGGCCGTTACTTGTCATAGTGAAGGTGACACGATCACAACCTATCATTGTTTTCATGTGACTCTTGATGTTTGTGAATCTGTAACATTCAAGGTACTTCTAAATTTAAGTTGTAAGTTGTAACTTCTTAGCTATATCATAATATCATGTCTCGACTTTACGGTTTTGCTGTAGATCCACATGGAAGTTATTTTTGCTGCTTTGTTTATGTTAGTGGTCACAGGGATCCTCTCTAATTGACATTTTTAATTCCAGTTGCCGAGTATTTGTACATTAATTAAGGTATTTCCAGTGGCAAAGTATGATTGATATTTGTAGCTTCAAAATTGCACCTTTTTTTGCGGCCTTGTGGTTGCTACAATCAAGATCTGGTTGTAACCTGTTACAACTTTTTAGGGATTTTAAGTTGCAAACTTGGTAGTTTCATAGGTTCCTGACATGATTTGGAATAATGCACTGTCCCAGTTCTTTTGTTTCGTGTCGTTTTCCCCACTAGTAGCCATGCCTGATTTGTGATAAAAATGGTGTATGCTAGCTCTGCGCCTCTGCCACACACATTAGTCTTTGTTTTTAGTCATGCTCAATGCAGCATTTTGAGTGTGATTCTGTGAAGTACTATAATTAGGCATATAATGTCTTGTTTAACCTATTGACTTGCTCAGTATTTATTGTGTAGTATTTCTTATTTCATCCAAGTAGCAGCTGCGTATTAGATATATAAATGTTCTGTTGCTACTTATGGCTGTCGTTCAATCTTATCTTTAGCTATAACATCTCCTGCAAATCTCCCTGATACCCTGTTCAAGTAGTCATGTTTAAGCTGCATAGGGAGCCTTTGGATCATTAGCTCACCTAGTTAGGCTAGGCTCCACTGGCCTGTTTGAGCTATACCCTACCCAGGCAGAGCTACTTGTTTGATATGTGGTTAGCTAATCGAACCTGAGCATATTCAAGCAGCAGTATCTACGCCCACTAGCAGGACAACAGTTTAACTCTGCATTTTTCTCTGTTATTGCCGTCAGAAGAGAGCTGCATAGGCTCTCCCAGTGGAGTAAAAGATTTTCTAGCCCAGAATTGCTTGGCAAAATTAACTTTCCTCTACCAAACACCCAGGGTTAGCATTAACGTTTAGGAACTAAACACACCTGCAGTGTTTTCCATGTGTTGCCCCAGTCAACCAGAGGTCAACTGAAAGTTGTGCAATTTCATTTTCTCTATGCCACCATAGTGGTAGTGCGCTGATGCTCCATATTTATGTTCTACTAAGTGCAGACTTTGAAACTAGTTGAATGTCTCTGCTAATGACTCCCTTATCTATTTTTTAGATTGCAAGAAGTTTAAGGACTTGGTTGACGAGATCGCTGAGTCGCTTGCAAAGAATGAAGGCGGTGAAAGCGAAGAAGGTTCTTCCGCAGCTGGACTGCTGGAGAAACTTAGTGTAAGCGAAAGCAAACCTGAGGAAAGTGCAGCTAAGGAGGAATCAACTGATGCTAGCAAGGAGACAGAAACCAAAGTCGCGACAGCCCCCTCAGAGTAGTGGGCAGAGCAACGCCCGTCACAATGTTACTGCTGAGCATTGCTCGGTGGCAAGAGTCAGTTTGTTGGTCCTTCCTGTCGACGGAAGTTGGTAGTCGTTGACGATGAAATATGCTGAGAACTTTTTGAGACAGTCAGAAGGTGTCTTGAGCAGAGTCCATCTTCACCCCGCTGGGTGTTCACGCGTCTGAGTATTTATTGTTATGTAAAATATCTGCTCGCATGGCTTTTGGATGGTGTTGTCTTGCTTTTGTCAAGAACTCGAACATTTTGGGTTTGAATTGTGGGTATTTGAGTTGCATGTGCCGGTTATGGATTTTATACAATTATAAATCATTTGCTATATCATTTTTACACATTTGATATGCCAGTTCCTTATTCGTTTGTTTTTCTTACATGTGAGAAGCCGCTCCTTATCGTTGGTGTGCAGCTATCATGCGCCTGTTACAAAGTATGAAGTCAGTAGATTTGCATACGTTAGAGCTGAGACTGTACAAAAGAAAACTTAGTTGCGTAATCTTGACGGAGCATATTTGGTGCCAGTTTATATTATTTTTACTTTTATTTGAGGGAGTTTATATTGTTATGGCAAGTATCAGATCATCTACAACCGGACCCTTTGACCCTCCACCTATACGTTCGGTAGATGACCGGCATCTACGGGTCATGAAAACATGGACAAAAAAGTTCCATTCCAAATCTCTAAGGCGATCTAGGGTTTCTGGCGGCGGCCATAGCTATGCCGCCGATCCTCACCCTGTGGTCCGTTCTCCACTGGTTGTCTGCGCCCCCCCCCCCCGCCCCCAATCCCATCCACCAAAAGCCTTCCGCGTGTAGCTAGGGCACGTGATCGTACACCACAAAAACCTAGTTTCTTTCCCGAGATCGACTTCGGGGATCGGGGATGGAAAAGGTGGAGGTTCTGTTGAAGGATCTGCGCTTGTCGGAGAAGGAGAAGAAGGGGATCAAGATCGAATGGACTGGATCGGGTAAGGCAGGGGTGGTGGAACCACAAGCCCTGGCGAAGTTGCTTTCGGAGAAGCCGGTGTTCGCATAGGCTATGGCGGAAACTCTAGGCCGGATCTGGTGCCCTATCAAGGGGGTGGAATGCAAGGAGGTGGGGGGGAATATTTTTCACTTTACCTTTGGACAGGAATCGGGGAAGAGGATGGCGTTGGAGGGAGGCCCTTGGGAATTTGGAAATGACCTACTGGTGATGGAGGACTTTGTGCCATGAAAACGCATTGAGGATTACAGCTTCGACACTATCCCGATCTGGGTGCTTGTGCTTCGTTTGCCGTTGGGGCTGATGACTCGAGAAATGGGGGAAACCATTGGAGCTGAGATTGGTGAGGTCCTGGATGTAGACACTCAGGCAAACGGGGGAGCAGTGGGCAAATATTTACGAGTGAAGGTGAGGATGAACATCAAAGCTCCTCTCATGAGGGGTTTCATGTTGGAGGAGGAGGTAGAGGAGGGAAACCGGGTAAGGAATGAGAGGGAGGCGGAGGTGGAGGAGGACCAGAACTGGTGCCCATTTGAATATGAATATCTCCCGGACTTCTGCTATAAGTGTGGGACACTTGGCCATGTGGACAAAATGTGCAGGATGAAGTTAAAGAGGGGTGAGCGGAGGCAGTTCGGCCCATGGCTGCGTGCTTCCATGGACAAGAGGAGAACGAGGCCGCGATCTATTTCGTCGGGGAGAGGCCAGGGGTCACGTAGCTCTGGTTCGTGGAGAGGGAAATCGTTATCAGGGAGTGATGCACTGTCTTGGAGGAAAAAAGGCACTAGTTGGGCGGACATGGCAGAGGAGGAGGAGAGGGACCA